>NC_135118.1:7631696-7936964 GCF_050908995.1 Andrena cerasifolii
CAAATAGAAAAGTCTGAATAGGTACCTAAACATGGCCTGCAGAAAGCAGCAAATAGGTAGCTTCTTAAACTGTCTTCTTTGTATCGGTAGATAGGACCTACATGCACCTTGTAGCGTCGATTCTTCTCAATATACTGCGCCACATCCCGACCGAAAATTGTTACGAGGTCAAGGAGGTTTCTGTAAATGAAACGAATCGAACTGGCAGAGAAAACTGACGAGAAACAGAAGATCGATGGAAGCCCGTCGGTGGTCACGATTTGTCGCCGAACAACGGGGATCATTCGCGGGATCGATTCGACGGAGCCGCCGCGTGCGGGAGCCGTCGCCGGTGGAAACAGAAACTCGGCGAGGCAGGTTTTTCGAGGACGTTTTCGTCCGCGCGGCTAACGAGCCGTCCAAACGAGGATTTAGTTTAATGGCCGAACGGGGCCGAGTTCGGCCGCTTATCTTCCCGCTGCGACGTCCTTCTTGTACGACGTCCTCGTTACCTTAGCTGCAATTGACACGTTCGAATCTATACGACACGCTGGCAGAGGGAACACGAGAAGTAGTTTAGCCGATCGAAGCGATTCTTTCGTTTTTGCTCCGTGTTCGAGAACAGCTTCGCCGGCCCGAGCGTAAATTATGGTTCGCAACCATCGATTACGATTTCGCTCGACCCGCTGGAAAATAGGCCCCAGCCCATCCTAGATCGCGCTCGTTCGCTCCTTGGACGATTGGACCGCGAGCCCGCTCGGATACTGCGCGTCCTCGTTACGTTAGCGCGGAGCGGAAAACGCGCGAGGATGCTGGGCCTACAACGCGCTCGTGCAACGCGTCGCGCCACGTTGCGTTTCGTCGCATGCTGATGACAGTGCAGATTGTCGAACGAGTATGTGCCAGCTCCGCCCATGTTTTGCATACACTCGCCCCGAGACGCGTGCACGCCGTTTCCACGTACTCCCGGCCCATCCTTCGACAAGCGTATCGACGCTGTTGCGTAAATAATCCTAACCGGCGAACCTGGGCCAGCCTCGGGGCCCAGGCCTGCGGCCGAGGAGAGAAAGAGTTGGCCTTCCTAAGCGAGCGGCTCTTCTCGCCGATACGCGGGCCTGGTCCCTTCTGGTTCACAGGGGGGGAATTGCTTTTCTTTTTTATTCATCGAATGGGGAGCGAGTGGATTCAAGGTAGGTACTCCGCCAGGTAGTTCGGATCTCGGCCCCATGAATAATGAAATTCAGCAATACGTCGGCTCTGCGAATCCACGCTAGGCTCGGTCGAGAAAATTCCGTAGCTTCGCATAGGTTTTGACTTGGATAGCGTCAATTATTTATGATTAATCGTAGAGATTCAGGGGGTTGGAAGAGTAGCTGAAGGCTTTGTAGACGAGATAGAGGTACACTGAAACTAAGTAGACTGATTATTGATTATACATGGTCTAATAAGATTTGCTGTGGTAAATATAAAAGTTGAGAAACTTTGTATATTACAGGAACACACTGAAACTGTGATTAATGCTTAAAGGCTGTCTCTGCTGTTCGTAGGAGTAGGAAGTTACCCAAGAACAGAGAGGACAGGGTTCAACCGTGGCAACGAGATACGCGTCAGTTTCCTCCGGGACATGTTGGGTAACGGACAAACTGCCAGGGAATCCGTTACTCCAGAACGTCGTTAATACGATGGACGTTATATCAGACTTGTCTGGTAAACGTTTATGAATGAATTATCCGGTTTATCGTTCCCACGGAATCGTGAATCCTGGCGCCACCGCTCGGCCGAGCAGCCAAGCTGCATCGATTCCACCGAGGCGCGATGCACGGGGCTTCATTAAAAGGCAATTTTCTGTTGGAATTAAACGATGAATTCGAGTAACGTCCGTCAGGCCGTGTCATCGACCTATGCCGATTCCAAGGAGAAACTCCAGCCCCTCCGAGCAGGCCGAGCAACGTGCCCTTTCGAGTCATCTTGGAATAGGTACCTGCCGGCGGTCCTTCTCCTTTTGTTTCTCCTCTTTGCGAAAGTAATTACCCCGTGGCTTTTCCGGCTGACACGCAATTTCAACGCGGCAACCGGGAGGCAATAGGCCGCGTTTCGGGAACCGGGGGAAAGCGAAAGAGATGACAGGGTATTTCTACGTTCGGCCCCCAGAGGAGGGACAGAGGGAAGGATATCCCTCCTGCTGGCACGTGGACGGGGAATGTCACCGCGTGACGAACGAGGGCGAATTTCTCACTTCGACTGCCGCGATGGGTCGCCCGTGGGACACCATCATCCCTGCCACACTTACGGAACCGCGGGGGGAAAAAATAAGCGATGGGAAGGAATGAAAGGACGCTTTGTACCTCCGTCCTAATTGTTCGGGTGTCTCGCGGTGCCGGAGACAAATGGAGTCGACTGGTTCGACGGTGGAGAGAGATCGTTTATTGGATGCAGCGAGCTAGACGCCAAGTGATTAACAAGGCTTTTGTGCTTGGCGCATAATCCTAGAACTGGGTTACCACGGGTGGGGGTCGACCGTTCCAGGTCCAATTTCTTTTTTATGCATCGCGTCAGCTGATGTCTGTGGTTGGAGTAGAACCTCCACGTTGAATATTTATACATATATCTGCGGAGTCTCTAATCTGGCAGTGATTATAAGCACAGCTTTGCAGAAGTAACGCTTCGACTCCAATAACTCCGATGTCAGATGAAATTAGTTAAAACTAGATGAATTATGGAATGTTTAATTCGATTAGGAAACTACGGATTAAAGGTTGCTTGGCGTGGAAAATGAAGTAGCAAGCAGGGATGTGGGCGGGAGTAAACTGAACGTGACGAATTCCTGGTTTTAATTGGATGTGGGCTGGAAGTGGCTAAAACTGTGACCAAATCTAATACTTGCCGGAAAAGGGAAAATTTCAAGTGGTAATTTGTAAAATAACCTATGAAACAAACGACGTTCGATGAACTTGTTTTTATATTCACCCTGCCACATTGGAGTCGAGAAGCATACGAACAAGCCCGCATGGAAGGGAAACCTCCGGTGACGGGTTTAAAGGATCCGGATAATTGATGCAGCATCAAAACCATGTTTTTGCGTGTTCTTTGATTAAAGGACCCTCCAGCTCTCAAATTTCACCCCTCCGCGCGTGAAACGGGAAAAAGCGGAACGAGCGCGGCCGCTTGTTTTCGGGCAGCGTTTCAAAACGACAACGCGCTAGACCGCCCCGTGCGGCGGCGGGTGTCGCGCGGGCCTATCTTGTTACACTCGGTGAATACATAAATATAAATTACTTAATTTCGTAACTCGGTTTAAGTTCGCGCCTCCCGGCTACGGAAGAGACGTGATCTTGAATTCATTGTCTCGCCGTGACACGCCCCCCGCTAATGCAACATTGCGCGAGCCAGATACACACCCGGTGACGGCTCATATAATTTCATTGGCCTAAACTCGCGCTCCCATCGACGATTCGCCACGCACGCAGCTTGCGTTTTATACTAAAGTAACCCTCAAAGAATTATCAGAGTTCGTACATCATTTTTCGACAGGGCTAAGGGAGCTGCAGGGAGAATAATTTTTATACCGCACGACGTCTGTCTCGAACACTATTTTTTTTACAGAACGACAGAAAGTCGTGGTGGGTGAAAAAGCGCGGCGACTCTTTTGAGACTCGGATTCCTTTCCTGATGTGACAGCCAGGAAAAAATACTGGTGCGTCAACTCGACCTACACCTCGTGGACGTTTCCAGCGTAAGATTACAGGAACACATCGTTCAAACGGCTGTGTAACAACTATACGTGTCACGTGTGAGGACAGATGAACAGCAGATTCCGAATATCGTGTTGCACGAGAGGGTTACGCCGTGTATAGAAATAAGGAATAAGAATTACGCGCCTCCCACGGGGTGACGTGTTGCTCTGAAACTGTGGCTTCAGAGGAAAGAGAGTAGATACGTTGATGTACTACTATAATACTCCTCGGAGGATTCTGTCAGCGTTACGCATGTACGTGCTCTGTTACTCGGAAATAAATCTCCTCTGATTACTAATTCATTTCGTCGCTTAATAGTATCTTAATATCCCTCGTTATGAAATATGCTATCTCCAAAACAAGAATCCGTCGAATACCCGGGAATATACATTAATTGACTCCGCGGAGGCTGTAATTCAATCGACCACTCGACGAGACATCCATCATAGGATTTTTAAGACGGGTCCGGGAACAGCGACCAATTACATCCACTACTTTCGAATTCGATTTAAATTTATAAGTCGATCCCATATATAGAGAGATCAGACGCGGGGTTTAATCGGTACCGGTGATTTATACTGGCCTACGGTTTATCGTAATCGCGAGGAAACTATTCGCCGAGTCGATTACAGGGGGCCGACATTTGTTAAGGGTACAGGAAATCAGTGCATCTTTACAGTAGTACTGCATAGCTAACATCGGCGCGCATCCCGATGAAGCTTTAAGATAGAACACGTCAGCCAGTTTTATCTGTATATTTTATGGCACAGACTTTAGATAATGATGGCTTCTCGAGCGTGTTTTCATCGATAAGGGGCACGTCTCGAATCAAGATTAATTGAGCGCTTCTTCGCCACGTAACTCGGCTAACGTTGGATCGTTCCTACTGTGATTTCCGTGCATCGATTAATGCGTATCGACGTAACGTTGGTGCGACAAAGGAGGCGCATTCCGCTTTGACCGCTGTCAGTCTTTCATTATCAAGATTCATTCGGAGACAAACATTTCTAAGTGACTTCGATCCATCCGCAGCGAGCTGTTGAATATTTCACACTGGCTTTCTCTTCGAACGCCTAGCCTTAAAGGTGTTCCCTTATGAGGCAACGTATCTCGATCTTTCGATCCTGAATTCTAATCGCATGCCCCACCAAATGATTAGACCAGCGAAAACATTACCCTTTCAAGAACCTCGCGTTTTATGCCAGACACACGACGCTAGGGATGAAAATGGAGAGAAGCTGGAACGACGTTAGTCGGGGAGAGAGCGAGAGAGGTGTTCAGAAGGCATACCTGAAGAGAAAAATCTATCGTCTCGCGGCGCAATGCTCATTCGAGTGAACCTATTTGGAACAGAATCGTAAAAGGAGACTGCACTTTCCATATCGGAGTCTGAAGTCTCCATATTATTCGATCAGACTCGACGTTACCTAAATTGTTTCAGCCCGTTCGTGGCTGCTACGGAAAATTGGAAAAGCGTCTAGCCGACGAGGACAGAGTCCGGGTCCAGGACGGAAAGGGGAGGGACACATACGGGGTGCGACAATGTGGAAGACGGCGTGTGCACGGTGTAGCGAGGAATATCGATCGATCTAGGGAACGTACGACAAGGAAACGAGGGAAAAAGAAACTCCCCAGCGCCTAGCCCAAGCCTCCGTCCTCGTGGATCGTACATCGTTCCATTTTGTCGTTCGACTGTTACGTGACTGTCGGCCCTCGCGACTATTTCTTGCGATAAGTCACGGCGAGCGGAAAAAGGGGGTATAAAAATCTGATCTAAATCGCGTCCCTCCTCCCTTGTAAATCATTCCTCCCCCCGTTCTACTTAAACCGTCGTTCCCATCCATAACCGCTGTGTACATCGATCGTTGGACTGTATAATTCAACGGTCCGAAGATTTCTGCGCGGGATATCCCGGCCACTGTTCCGGGCGATAAGAAAACTAATCTGCTCTTTCCGCTAATCCAGATATACACCGCGAACGGGTCGCGGAAACGAGAAAGAAGCTGGAGGAGGCGCACGGAGCGGTGGATAACGATGGGCATCGCGAACGTCGGTGCAGCAGGGTTCCCTGAATTTTTAAACGTTGATCTCGGGGCACACGTTGGGGAACGGCGAGAGGTACAGGCGAAAGGGCTGGTCGGGAGGGCGCGGCGCGTTTATCCTCCGGCCTCGGCACCTTTTCTTGCCGCGGAGCGTGCCCACAAATTTTCCCTCCTCGTTCCGCTCTCATTTGGACACCGCCAGGGGAATTCGAGGCGTTCCCATTGTGCCCGCGCGTCACAATGCCCGCTGCCCTCGCAGCTGTCGGCGGGAACTTTCTGATGTCGCATTAAACAAACCGTCACAATGGTCGAAAGTCGAAACGTGTGCCAGGGCATTTGATGCGCGTCAGAATCGGTGTTGTTGCCCCGGGTCGGGGCAACGATTCGCGCGAGTCACTCGTAGAATGGGGAGAATCGGTTGGGTGGCCGATCGACTATCGCGCCCGGCGTATGCGTACGCGACACCGGCACTATGTAGAACGAACGGCACGGGCCTGCTTGACGTATTAACAACGGATTTGTCCGATTAGTGGGAGAGATTTACGAGGGCCGCCACGATTCGGCCACTTTTCTATTCGCCTGGTCACGTATTACGGGGGCCCGATGGATCGGCACCGGTGGCACGTATCCACTTTGGTTCATTTCTGGAAAAACGTGACGCGCACAATGGCGGTACAGGGTGTCGTGCGGTTGGTAATCTCGTTAGAAGAGTGCCGCGCACGGTGGCAAGCCTGTGGTCGGGCTTAATTTAAATTAATCTTACGGTGTACTCGATGTAACGAGCATCTGGAATGGAAGGAGTAAAGCGAGGTGCAAAGACGTCCTTTCGCACTCATTAGTGGTACGCGTGTAAATTAGAAGCCTTCTAATAAGGGTAGCTTTATCATAAAAGGACAAATTCAAATTTCCGTTGACCAGGTAAATACGTTTTTTGATTAGAAGGTAGTTACGTCATTTCCTACATAGCGATCAAGGGCATGGCGAGATTGGGTCCCCGCAATAATCCATCGCGAATTACGTGCCCTGGCGACGCTCCGTCGTCGACGTTAATCCAGAAAGGCCGACGTGATTGGCAGTGTCAGTCCGTGGGATGAAGCGCCGCGGCGCTGGCAACCGAAGCGCAAGGAGAGTAATTTGTATTCACGTTAGGTGTTGTCTCGCCACCTGGCAGCCCGGCCATCCCCCCCGGCTCTGCGCCCGCACCTTTTCCCCCTCTCTTCCTTTTCCTTCTGACATTCTCATCCTTCTCGTTCTTCTCATCTTGTCTCTGCCCCCGACGCGCTGTCCGTCCTGCTACCTTGACGTATGTCCCCATCGATCACTTCCTCGCAACCCCCTTTTGGCTCGCGTTTCCACGTCCACCTTGCACCGGAGCGTTGCGCCATTGAAATTCCAGCCGAGTATAATAAGGTTTTATTGCTTTCGCGGCTGGTCTCGGAAACAAAGGGAGGGAGGAGAGGAGGTCGAAGGGTACCGAGGAAGATGAAGCGGAAGGTCCGTAAGGAGGACAGATTTCTGAGAACTTTCGTTCGGTGGCTACAGGGTGGCTAGGATTCTTTCGTGATCCCTAAACGAGGACGATGACAGTGGATACCTCGGCCGGCCCGAAAATGCATTCCCTAGCTGGCGAGCAGGTCGTTAATTTTAACTACTTGAGCCTTCAGAGGGTATGATGAAAAGGATCGCGTGGATCGTTGGAATTTTTAAAGATGACAGGGAAATGATGGTAGACGTCTTCGAATGCTTCGTTTCAGGACGTTCTATTTAGTGAGGACCTTTCTCAAGTGTATACCCCGCGGGCAAGGATTTATGTGATACCATTATTGGTGCTCTTCCAATTGGCTTATTCCAGAAGAAGCCGAGTGACAACCGTCGGAACGACGACACGGAAGTAATCGGTAAACAGGCAATATGTCAGTAGGGCTTCGGCCCGGATGTATCGTCGCACGGACTTGTTAGCCAAAAACAAATACGACTGGGGTAGGTACTAACGCGAGTCCGTATATCTGCTGGGCCATCGTCAAGGCCCGTGGGATTATCCATCCCATCTCGTTTTCGTCGCGTCCCTGTCAACCAACATCTGCCCGGTCCTTTGACGATTTATTCTTATTGTGCTTCCGACTTTTTCGCGGGAGAAAACATCGCAGGAACGAGCCAAAAACCAAATCGCGCGTATCTTGCTGTATTATGTAAACATAAGGGCGAGCCAAATGGAAAATACGAGCCTCCATGCTGCACAGATAAGGAATGTAAAGAGGACAGACCCTCCTCCCTGCGTCTATAAAAATGTCCGTCGAAGCACTGAGAGATTCGCGATCGGCGACAAAGATACCGCGCAGAGAAAATAGCGCGCGCGTTGTTCTCTTCGATGGGGCTCGTTACGGTCGCAGGTGTGAAAATTTACAGGAAACGTTCCCTCCGTTCGGATTCCCGAGGCAACGCAGTGTCGCTGTTCCCACGAACCTGGGGCGAGTGTTTTCACAAGGAGAGTCAAAGCGTGTCTTTCCCCGTAAAGGCACCGCGGCACTGGGCCCAGAAATAGGCACGGACAGCGCGACATGTGGCGCGTACTTCCTAAAATGTGCGCTTCCGAAAACGCGTAGAACGCCGTGTCCTAGCTGACCGACACGGACGAATGGCGAACATTAATGAAACAAATACGTCTGAAACGGAAACGCCGGATGGGTCGGACGGGGCGAGAGAGGGGTAGTGGGTATCATTTCTTGGCTACGGATCAAGGTATATGTATGTATGACGCACAGAGGTTGTACCGTCACGGAGGTGCAAGTGTACGTGGACGAAGGTACCCTTTGATCATCTTCGCATCTGGTGTAAAAGATTTAGACCGACCGAGCCGATGCTCTCTCGTCCTTATATCGCCGCCTGTGTGGCAGGCTTTACCTCGCTCTCTTAGCGAGCCTCTCGCCGCTACGGCCGTTTGGGAATACAGCCATTATCCTCTCGACATACAGATGAAAGCGAAACCTAACCACGGATTGGATTTATCCGGGAAATGCGGCACAAAGGGGACCAAAGTTTTCCGCTAATGCCGCCGCAGACTCGCGGCGGCCGTGGTCTATTTTAAAAATATCCCTCTGTTTTAATCGCGCCGCCTTCCCTTCGTAACAACTTTCCTCTCTCGGTGGAAAAAATTTTCAAAACGACCACGGCACTCGACTAATCCCTTTCCTAAGTAGGTACCCCCTTTCCTGCAGGAAAGCGACCAGCATCGCCTATTCACTAAATCTAGTTCAGTATCCAGTAGAGTAGAATAAGCTCGCGGATTTTGAACGTTTGTATCTGGGTCACTTTATATATTAATATGAGAGCTTCGTGTTATTAAGAGACACTACCGTGGCTATATTACGCCGAGCAGTTTTTGGATGAACTCTGAGATTATCGAATCTCAATAACGACTGATTCGATTAAGGTTTGATTGGTCTTAATGGATAGCTTGGGTTTGATTTACATGAGAAAAGTGTCTTTGTTTTGTTCCTACGTGGCTTATGAGCTGAGATATTCCGATGTAAAGTTGCAATTTGCCGAATTTTATGTTAAGAGATTTTTCTCCATCGTCAAGTGTGGGCAAGAGGGGAACATGAAAGGGAGAGGAAATTTGTCTCAGGCACGTCGTTCATTGGATGAACGTTTCGGCCCATCGCGTAACAAATTGTTGTCACGTGACAGCCAGAGCAGCACATCTGTCAAGGTAAACGTAATCTAGCTAGTGTCAAACAATGATAACCTGCCAAGTGTCAAATAAGGTAAGTAGTCAACATTTTTCGAATGTCACGAGTGTTTACACCATATAGGACACTGAATTATTGTCTCAATTAACAAGGTAAGTCGCCAAATTTTTTTAATACATTTTTTATGTAGAGCTCCTAGAAACGAAGAGTCTTAAATGTCTTGATTAATAAATAAAACAAGACAAGACACCACTGAGACAAGAATGAAAGAAAAAGATTTTAATGCAATTTATACACATTTATTCAGTTTAGCAACACCAATTCGGAGAGCAGCGCCAAGTATTTTGAATAAAATATTTATTCGTATTCAAATATTTATTTGTATAAAAATATATCTGCTTTATATTATTTAATACATTTTTTTCTTTGTGTAAATAACCACTGTGATAATTGACCCAATTTTTATATATCATTACTTTTGTAAAGCTAAATATAGCACATTAATAAATTTATATTAATTTACGACAATGTTTTTAAATAAGATTCTTTTTGATCGGATTATATAATTGGCGCTCTTCTTTGTACCTTCTTTTTTTAAACAAAGGTAATTTTGTGGGGATATGCAATACGTGAACCAAACTCTTAAAAGGATTTGATTGAAGCTGTTGGAATAGTGCGCTGCAATGCATACAAGCGCGTCGTACACGGTTGCACCGTTCTACTTCCATGGATCCATAAATCCGCAGATTTTATTTCGCCCGTGTTACGCTTAGCTGTTACGCCCGCGCATACATTACGCATCGCGTTCGCGCGCACGCATAAAAGGGCGCGTAAGCCCCGGTAACCGCGCTGTAACCTTGGCAATTTAGACGTAAATCGCATTCTCGGCACCGCGGAACTTTCGCGCGGCGATATTGTTCTGACACTACGCAAACACACAACGAACCGGGCGCAATTCCGGTACGGGTGTAACCAAAGCTATGAATTATGCAGCCCCTATTGGTTGCTGGCACCCTCCGGTGGACTAGCACAATCCCCATACTCCTCTCCCTTCGTGCCCTCTCGCAGTCCCTACCTTCCTATTCTGAACCCCCCTCCCCCTCCCCCCCCCTCTCGCAACAATTCTACTAAATGTTATCCATTGTATCGGCCAACTCCTTCCGAATATCGCATTCGGTGCCACGATTTCGATACGCCCCGCCGTTAGTATTCCAGCGGAAGAATTTTTTGCTCGTTCCGTGAACGCGGCGTCGCGAGGCCAGCCCCTGCTTCGCGAGCAGGTGCTCAAATTGTGGATCGATTCCGCCGATTGCTTGAAAGTGGAGTTCTGTGTGCATGCAGAATGGCACTGGAAATTGGTACCTACGGGGGTACAGGTTTCTAGAAAGTGAAGATTGATCGATGATTTTAGGATGGAAGACAAATTGAGAATTAACACTACTCTTTAAATATCGTATGCGTCTCTTTGTTGAGAGAAGACTTGAATGGTCTGGGATTTTTAAAAGATTTGGGAAGAGGGTAAAGTATGGAATTGTAATTGAGGAAACACTTTTCTTGGCAGATGTAACCTGCCCCAGGCTCTATGAAACTTGAAGAAATATGAGAAAAATCATCGAGCACACAGTACCTATATGTTGAACACTGCGAAAGTACATCTCGGGCAAGTGGTTGCATTTTAGACGAGCTTTTAAAACCGATCTGGAGCACAGGATGACGTGCTCGCAACACTCGTGTGTACACGCTGCGAACTAGACGTAGTATTTACGGCTAACAATAAATCCCCTTCAAAGGCACACGCAGCGAGTCCATTTAGCGTTTTCTTCCCGCTTACATACAACGGAACGTTAGTAATTACTCGTTAAGAGCACGGTGGCTCACAGAGGGAGAGAAGGCAGGCTTAAATTCTGCAATGCGTCATTTCGTTCGTGCCATTAAAACCGTTGAGATCAGCCCGCCAAGGTAACGAGAGAGAGAGAGAGAGAGAGAGAGAGAGAGAGAGAGAGAGGAAGAAGAGAGAGAAGCGGGAAACGACTGACACGAGAAGGGGTGGATTTCGAGAGAGGAAGAGAGTGTGACAAAGAGGGTTGAACAAGAGTAGCGGGAAAGGATCAGCAAAGGGAAAAAAGGAGGCGAGCTTTCTAGAATCGCGACTGTGGCTTGGTGGCGGCATTTGAAACGCTTAAAAAAAGAACGCGTCGTAAAGAGGACTGGATACTTTGATGCGGGCTTGTACGTTTTATCTCGAAAGGGGGAGGTGCTAGGACCCGAAGGGTCCCTTTCTCCCCTTTCCGTTTTCTGTCCTCCGGTACTAAAGAGTCGCGGCTGCTATCTTCCTTCCGCAATGCCACTGCTAACGGAGGTGTCCCGTTATCAATAGCCCCCGTCTAATGATTTTCAAGCGGACCGACCGTTTCGGTGCTCGGCGGAATCGTGTCTGCAGCCACCGCGAGCCCCGCCATGCCCGACGAATGTATAAAATTTAATATTCAGCGTTAAACCGGGGCCAAATTGCTCGCGAGATTTCGTTCCAAGCGGGTGTCGTTAATTTTTCCGTCGTTCGATGGAAGTTTGACGCCTAATGGTTCATGAAATCGCTGTCGATGCTTGTGCGGCAGGCTTTATCCAGCGCCTCGGCGCCGTTCAAAGACGTTAAACGGAATCAGAGTGTAGGGTAATTACGCAGGAAAATCACCTTTTAATTCGACAATAGAAGATAAATCTTGATAGCGGTGGGCGCAGGTCGTGAACCGTGACGTCGGCCGTGTTTTGAGGGTGAAGTTCACGCGACCGTAATGATTAATAGGTTATCTCTTGCGAGGATGTTACCCCGGGGAACATCAATCTGCGCACACCAGAGCCAGTCCGTAAGTTCTGGTCTACCAAAGTCGAACGTGCACGGGGTGCTCCAGCGCATGAATTTGTAAACACTATAATGGTTAGAGATCTCTCGAAGAACACCAAGTAGAATCAATTACAAGAATCTTTCACCTTTCGCGGTAATCGAGTCAGTAGCATTGGCCGACGAACAATTTTCTTGCCATAAAACGCCACATGCGTTCGCCGCCGCCGCTTTTTCCCTCCCCTACGTTTTATAGCCGTGACATGTATCTCGTAAAGCGCACTGTACATCGCTGTCAACGATAAACGCAAACACGTTTTTGCTCGAGATGGGAAAGATACGAAGGTACGAGATAAATCTGTCGGTGGTAAGAAAGACAGAACGCCCCGGGTGGATTTACGAAAGTAATTTCCAGCATTCTGCGGGGAACAGGAAGAGATGTTTAAACATTCGTGTGAATAGCGAACACGTTTACACGTCGAATATTACAAGGACTCGTCCTTCCGTGTGAACAGAAATCGAATAAAGATCGAACAATTATTATCCGTTTGTCAGGAGGGCTATCCGTGACCGCGTCGCGTCCAAGGTGGATGATTTATACCGTTATTATTTCGCGGCGAGCATTAATAGTCCGGCAAACACGGTGGAAACATGTCAGATGCACGCGAATTTCCACGGGGGAGACGTATACTTTTATTCGTCCGCTCCTTTTCCCTGTCATGGATCGTTAATCATTCGCCACGAAGCGAGAACGAACCGCCGAAACAACCGGAGGAATAGAGGGAGACCGAGAGAGCGGGAGAGAGAAAAATAGAGCGCGATGAATGGAAAAAATAGTGAACCGGCTGGGAATTTTTTCAGTCAAGCGCTGCATCACCCCGTGAAAAACACCGCACGTAGTCCCACGGGGGTGTTCATGACGCTATTCAAATGTCTGGAACCCCGTACCTGCCCTGGAAAGATACATTTATAATACCTGTACATTTACCGCGCTACTTCAGAATGAGAAATGTAAATTAATTACTACACGGCTACGCTCGCGCTTTCGAGAACGAATTTATTGTTAGTTAAGCGAAATGCTTCTGATTTACAAATGTTTCTTTGCGGTAAATGAACGTCAATTTCCTTTCATTTCTCTTGCTTCTAGTTGAATAATAAAAACAATTCATAATTCCAGAGAAACGTGATAAATATATTTTCGGATACGAAGGGTAGGGGAAAAACAGGGAATCTCATAAAACAGCTTTATCGAGAAAATTAAGTGTTTTGCTCCAGTGCAGAGTGGACGTTACCTGTTTTTAACCAGTACACTAAAACTATAACGTTATCTTACGGGGGTATTTGAACTTTATAACTCTTTGTGTTCTGTAGTTCTAGTTGCGACCAACAAAATACGCTATAAATCGCAAAATCACGAAAAATGGACATCCCTCGTTTTCCCCCTCATCTTTCATAGGTACGTACCTATACAGAATCATAACAATGCAGTCTGCAGTATATCACACATCATATGGAAGGATTAGATTGCACACTAAATTGATCTAGTCGCCCTCTCGAAGACGATTCTCTACTATCGGCTAATTGCAAAGCTAGAGACAGCCAATTTGCCAATAGGGACACGTAATGGACAATATCTCACATTCGCAGTAACATTCGTCACTGCAATAGGTATCCTAACCGTCTGACTAATTCAAATATAGTTGCCCGTAGGAGTGTCTGCAGCCCTTCAAAGGACTTCTCAACGCCGTTTGCCAGTCTCCTGCGAGTCACGATGAAAAGCTAGACCTTCATAAGAGGTGCCGATGCATGCTGCGCAGTGTAGGTAGGTATACGATGTGCAGTCGTTTCTGTTACACAATGACGGTGCACAAGTTCGTGTGCAGGTAAGTACGTGTGCGTCTCTCATAGTCCCCGAAGAGCAAGGATCGATAACACCGGTGGCGAACGGGGTACATTAAGGCTATTTTACGAGTATAGGATATCTGGAAAGCAATACTCCATTCTTGAGGATCCTTTGGGTGGCGCGATCTTTACGGCATAGTATACATGCCACCGACATTGTCGGGTTGACAGGAAAAGAGAGATACACCCCGGCGGCATGCTACGCTTCTTTGAGGTTGTGTACGCCATAGTCACGGGCCACGAGATTAACTCCATTTTTCCTTGAAGCTGGAGTATGGGGACTTGACGTACGCGCGCTAGAACGGCGGCTGCGTTATTAATCGAAGTTAACAGAAGCTTGTCGCCGCCGATCGATTCGGCGCTGTCGCCTAATAATGGGAATCGGGGCTAAGTGAGTAGTGGAACCTTAAACGTTGAAATTTCTGTACTACCGTTTCTAACGCGAAGTGAACCGGATTATACGGGAGGTGCGTGTCGTTTTATAACCTTCTTTTTACGGGGAGAATTGTTGACTATCTGTTAGGGGAAAGCTTCTCCTCTAATGTAGTTTCGTTCACGGTTCTGCTTGAAGGGACCGTAAAAACAGACGCGTCCCGCCCTGTCGTAACATTGCGACACGCAGAATGGAACTTTCGCCACGCGTTACCGAGACATGCCACCTTGACATCTTATGAAAGGGTAATGAGACGTATTCACGAAAGGGCGGATCGCTAGTGTTTGTATTCATACGCGCGCCGCGCGATTTGTTCTACTCCGAAGTCATTTTACGTTCCGCAGTCATTGTGCGAATCACGGAAGTTCGCCTCAGCGGCGACTAGCGTTTATTAGTCAGAGCGTCGCGGACAAATCACATGCAAATTTCATGCGGTCCCTGGAACGAACGTTCCGAGTCGTACGATAACGAAGAGCCGCGGCGAGCATCGATCGACGACGCCGATCGTGCATTTGTCCCTTCGGTAATGAAAATTGACAACGATATATCCTCGCGTCTTGTCTTCGTTCCACGAAGATCCTCCTTCTAATATTGAGGGACCACCCTGACTGCGTTAATTAGTAAACTCTCCGGTTGGCTCGGTTCTAGCGTTGCTAATGAGAATCTGAGTAATGACGGCGTTCCCGCGACCTGTCCTCTCCGCCTCTTGGCACATTTGGCGATGCGCCTTTGCACGTTATGCCTACGTCATGGGCCAAGGATATCGATAGCTCCTTTGAGCGTGTTCGCAAGAACGTTACGTTCGTATTATAATAACAGTTTCAATCGCTATTACCAGTGACGTTTATTCGAATAACACCATATATTGAAGCTAACTTTCGCCCACTGAGCATGCTACAATTTTCTAAGTAGTAATATGTAGTTCAGGCGGATTGTGAAAGTGGAAGTATGAAAAAGAGTGAGACATTGTCTAGCGATATTCAAATTCACTACAATACCCCCTTGTTCGCGACGATCGGCCGTATCGAGTGGATCGCGCACGAAGAACTACCATTAATTACGCATACTGGCTTATCCGTTAGCAGCAGGTCGCAGAAGATTGGCTGAGTAACCTATTTTTACTCTCGATCTGTATGCGCTGAAGAAAATTTGAATATGCATCAGAATGATAATGGAAGGCGCGAGGGGCTGTAAATCTCGCGGAATTCGTCTCGCTTTGCTTCGCGATGCCGTTGCCAACTCCGGTAAATTAAACCGACAAGATTACGCTTTCGTTACTTGCTCTCTATTTCAAAGCAGCCCCAATTTGAAAGGAGAGTGCCAGTGATCTTAAATTCAGCCCCGCTTCCGTGTTCCCGGGTGGCTAAAGGGGATTATCGACGAGAAGAACTTGGGGTGGTTGGTTCGTGGGCCGTGGCGCCATCGTACTGGAAGTCGCCCAAGTATCAGGGGATGGTATGGAACAACCCTCCGTTGGTGGCGAAAGGTGCTCACAGTTGAACCGACTGGCTAGGCAACGTCTAGGATTCTATCAGTTTTCTACGTTCTGTGCGAGAGGGAGCATGCTATTTCTAAAGTTCCTTGAACTTTTCTAAATCTACTCCCACCCCTGGATGCTTTTATACCGATATTAATATATATATAATTACCGAAATTGTGCTGTTCTACCAAAATCGGAGAGATAGTCCCACATATCGAATAATTTTCAGCTATAAAGTAGTGATTCGGATAGGTAAACAGCTCCCAGCAAATTTCAATAATTCACAGCGTGTGGTACAGATCGATAAGCCGACATTAAAATTCTTCTACATGGCATTTTCGCGAAAAATTCATACCGGCTGCTGAAAAAGTTTATGAAACAAACACGCTTCGAAGCCGATAAACACTTCCAAGGACATAGTCTGTTCTTTACGAGGCACTTTATCACAGTTCAGACACTAACACCCGCCATATCTCTTAATGAAAAGTGAAATGTCTTCGAAAGGCTGCCCCCTTCCTCGGAGGAAGTAAAACGGACCTAAAGCTCAACGTAGAAAGGCCTTTGTCGAGTGTTCTTTCCAGCAAGAAATCCTCCCACGGCGGGGCCCGACGAGAGGGAAAGTCGAATGGGAAATTATTTACGGCTTATTCATACCGCGGGGTAGGCTCAGGAGGGTGGCTTGCGCGTTAAAAGTTCTGGCAATATATCGCGCCGTCCTTATTGTCTATGCAAATCCTTACCTCAACTCTGTTAAAAATACCCCTTGTATCTGAACGCCCACCCCCTGGAAGCTCGCCGGTTTCGCCGCCTTCCAGGCTCGAAAGGGAACCGTCTAAGAGGCAAGAGGGTCGGAAGAAACGGTAGGAACAAGGGAGGCAGACGGGGAGAAAAGGAGAGGGGCCTCGATACCCGCCTACATCGCGGCTCCAATCTTATTTTTCCGCAAGGCGCCGCCTCCCTTAATTTATCTGAATTTAAATTTAACGAGAAACACCGGTGAAGGGGCCCAGAGCGGAGAGGGAATCGGTGGTCGACTGGCGCGGTAGCT
Organism: Andrena cerasifolii; assembly: GCF_050908995.1. Classification (NCBI taxonomy): domain Eukaryota; kingdom Metazoa; phylum Arthropoda; class Insecta; order Hymenoptera; family Andrenidae; genus Andrena; species Andrena cerasifolii. Next base: position 7,648,843 of record NC_135118.1, read on the forward strand.
GCTTCGATTACTCACAGCATCTGTGCTCGAGAGCTCCGGCAAAGCTCGGGACTCAAGGTCGGTAACTAGACTCCCTATACCTCCCGGCTTTAAATATTCCGTGGATTTCGCCGTAAAAGGGACCAATCTCTTAAGCAGCTGTGACCTGATTTAGTACTGGCTGGCGAACTTGGCGGGGGCTGAACTTTGCGCGCCCTTAATGACTCGCCACGCCGACATTACAGATTATTATCGGGATTCCATTTGTCGGATGCGAACAGAGTGAATTAAACGCGTCACGGGGAGCGATCCAGCGCTGGCGCAGTAAGGGGCGTCGCGGCGAGGGCCGAGGACGCGTCGCGTCGATACGCGGGGGCTCCCTGTCACTCTGGCGGGCGTCTAATTTGTTCTTAAAAGTTTCGACGCGATTACCGCCGACACGAGAAGTGCCGGTGAAGCACATGGTCGAAGGAGGAAGGCCACGGTTATTACGTAACTACGAAGCAAGTATTCCATTAATCAAGTTAGACGCGACTTCGCTGCCAACTCATTAGCAGGACGACGACCGAGGGGGGCGGCGGGGGAAAGAGATAAACGTCGAGGGGAGTTTTTAACGTTTTATAAACCGAGCACTAAGTTTAACGCGCCCGATGGTTACCTGTATAATTCTAATAAAGATCTCCCGCCAGCAATTAATAAAACAGAGACGAGGAAACCTTGTCGGCCCACAAAGTTACGCTCTAAAAATGGTAATCCGAGCGAATAACAAGCGGAAATGCTCAACCGGTTTATGCTGCCGGGATTCAACGAAGCAGAGTCGCCGGGAGATTGAATTTAAAGAGGAATGAGCGCGAGCATCGCGAGGATGGAATGTTAAAAAAGGAGATACGTATAAAACTACCCTCTCCATTTTACGATACCCCGCCTCGTGACATAACCGCGTTTGATCAAAGCCGCAATTTGTCCGCGACTTGCGCATCGTGACATCCGCCCGTTCCTTAAGATCCTGCCAGCGACGGGCGCGGCTTATGCATAAATATACATACTAAAATTGTGTACACTGAATTTCGTCCTTTTGTGGAAACGAAGTCGAGGAGGCCCGACCTTTCCAGACTTTCGAAGGAGGCGCAGGAGCCGGATGAATCCGTGGCGGAGGGAGATGGGAAGAGTCTGTTTTGAAAGAGGTCACCACCCTGCGAAAAGAAGGGTAGCGCCACCGCCGCGCTGAAATATAGCGTTTCTGCATTTAGCTTTCGAATTCCTTTCGAGCAGCCTCGTTATCTTTGTCAAAGGGGATCTCTGGAACGCGGAACAAAAGGAAAGTGCGACTGGCACCGAGGGCGGCCTTGCACAGAAAGAGTGGAGAATAATTTATTTTAACGAAGAACCGCAATTAACAAAGTGTCGCTCCTTTCTAAATGGGGAGTATCTTTTTCAAAATCGTTCCAGTCGCGTTTCATTATTTCGCCGGGCGGAACCGACGCGAGATACCTCGGCGGGGAACGAAAGCAATTTCAGCGAACCCGCGGATGCTGAAATGTTAAGAAATCGGCGAACGCGCTCGATGAATACGTAAAGATAACAACTTCCAACATATTTTATTCGAACGTCAGTTCATATTCGTATCTCCTTATTTGAGCGTTAACGGGCCTTCGATATGCAATCGGCCAGCGCGAGCCAGGGCTTCTTACATAAGTAATACTCTCGTACGAATAAAGTAAGCTTGCGCTCGTTGTGGAGTATGCATTCCGCGCCGCCTGCTCAAATCTTCTTGTCTGGCTTTCGATAAAGGCTGAGGGCACCGCGCTTCTAAGGAAAATCCCTATTTGTTCGGCGTTTTGCTTAATGGGAAATCCATCTTTTCCCTTCGCAAGGGATTTGCGGAAGCCTTATGGGAAAGTGTGCGATGCGCCGGGGCTTGTAGCGGCGAAACATCCCCGAGGATTAAACGTGCGTTCTGTGGGATTTACTTTGCAGGAGAGGAGAAGGAAACTCAAGTCCACCCGCACTTATTAATGACGCCGCCGCGACGCTCTATTTTTCATACGTATCTCGTTCTCATTTCGCCGAGGCATAAATTTCATTAAGTGTACAGTATATCTCACGGATAAGAGGAGGACGTTTTATGGGATATAAATTCGCGTTTCAGTTTCTCAAAATATGTATCTATATTCATTGTCTAATATTTACGATCGCGGTTGCGCGTAAAAAAAAACGCCCGTCTCGACACGGAGGAAACGAAGCCCGGCTTTTTCCATGGGGAACGATATCGAAAAACAATTGCCGGTGATAAATAAGGGAAATTGATTCGACCGAAAGGGAGGGATGCCTAACGCCTACGACCTCGACCCCTGTTACCAAGACGTATATCCTACCCCCGAAGCCGCGATATCGAGAACCATACAATATTTACGCTTTCGGCGGCAACGCATAAATATTTCAAGAACAGGGAGCCCTTTACCCCCTTTACGCCCGCGAAGCCACCCGCCCTTTCCTCCGAGTGATCGTATATTACCTGTATTTTGTTTTACCGACCGATATAAAGCCAGGGGAGTAACGCAAAGTACCTCGCCGTATTCAATTAAATGTAAATCCTATATGGATATTCATAGAAGGGATGCATCTACGGGGGAAGATCTACAAGAGGGTATGGTAAATCCGTGACTGGCGAGGAATATCCGCGAAATGATCAACATGGATCGTGAAGAGAGCTTGTGAGCTCAGATTTAAATATGTGATGATGAAATTTATGAACGATCTGGTTTCCCGGCCTCACAGAATATGCATTATTAAATTTCACGTGTGAATAGAGCATGTCGAGAATCAATGAAGGGTGGAGTTTACAGAAAACGCTAAGACAGTTGCGACTGGCGCAGGGAACAATTGGAAAGAGTGTCATATTTTCGTGCACATCAAAACTTTCCGGTTCGACGTGAAAATCAACACCGGCAGTATTCGGATCGCAGAAATCGATAGTGACGAAAGCATCCAGGAACGTAATAACCGATAAAGATGACCCTCGACTGGTTGAAGTCGGTAACAGCAGTACCTGGGTCATGGAAGTCGACGACGATATGGAATTCAATTGCTACAAGCATCTACAACCCTGATATGGCTTCAACGACCTAGAGGTAATGGGATCTATTTACATTTCTTAAACTTGCGTCTTCCTCTGTAATACTGATAAGCGTGCTGAAATATCGGCAACAATATCTGCCTGAACCTCTCAGGCCGGAAACTATTCGGGTTGGCCTACGGAAAAGTCTACGTTGGAGGTCAATTACAGGTAAAAGTGTGTGTGACGATCTAAACACTCGTTTTTACGTAAGGCAGTAGCTTGAAGAGAAGAAATGGGAAAAACAGCTGGCCGTTGCTTTTATGCAACGTCCTCGACCGTCTGGCTAATTGGTAATTAGGGGACGTGCAATTAATCATGCCTCTTAACCCCCTTCTTTCCTTTAGCCGGCGAGCCAGCCCGGGAATCTCGAGTCGAGGAGCGCGGATGTTTAGGTCTATTCAGCGTGGCCATTCGTTAATGAAGTCGCGTGTTGGGACGCCAAGTTCATTTCCCTCTGAATGCGATGAGTCCGAGAATCATAATTACTGTATTCTGTACGCATACCCTTCCTGATGCGAAACGTGCCCACGCCCACCCTGCTTCCACCTGGAATCTCGATTAAACCCATACCCAAACGATACTGGAACCACTGGCACTCGCTCGCATGCGATCGTGTCCACGAATATTCTGTTTACCTCGCCGTCTGAATTCTTGTCTTTTCATTATGCCCCCATTTTATTCGCCGCGCTATCGCGCCCGAGTATCTTTCATCCAATTTAGTCACCCCAATTAATCGATCTCGCGTTTAATCGAATCGAGCTGCACAACACAAGGCTTGGTAATTAAGTTCCGAGGCCGCGTGAGTTTTAACATTTAATATTCTTTATAATAATATCCTAAGGGTTTCAAAGAATTTTCTGATCGATCTTTTATTCACCTAAGGGCTGATTTAATTCTAGGATTTACTATTTCCGCATAAACAATCTTCGATTATTTTTCTGCAAATTTTCAAAGGGTGTCCCTACTTTGACGGCCTGAAAAGGAGCGCGATATTTGTTTTTTTTTTACGAGAAACCCTGAAATTATATTAATTGCAAACTTTATGTCTATATTTGTACGTATTTAGGCAACATTAAAAAAAATTAATTAAAAAAGACGGTACCTACCTGAAACTTTAATCGCGTTTTTCTCAAAACGATGTTTTTCGAATTGGTTAGCATGATATCTTCAAAACCAATGACCCGATTTACTTCAAACTTGGTATATATCTTCAGTAGATGTCCCATTCTCGTTGTTACTAAAACTAAGTCGGTTTTTGCAAAATTAGACTTTTGCGACTTAAAAAACCAGCGAATTTTTTTTGCAGAAATCGATGTCTGTTTTAGACGCTGTCATCTTTTTCTTTTACTTTTCAGTATTTCTCATTTAATCTAGTTCAGACGGTAGCCGCACTCATAAAGATTACACAATTTTTAAATTTTCTATTTCACATAACTACATATGATTTTTGTAAGGCACTCTATTAAAAGCACTATAACTCCGGATATAGCCACTATTTTTGCATACAATTTTTTTCTTCTTATTCTCTAAAGACTGACAAATAAAGCCACAAAACTTGAAGTAAATATATTTAATAGTTTTGTTTTAAAAAAATTCCCAAAGTTTGCATCATTTTTCGTCCGTCAAGATGGGGAGACCTCTTAAGGGGAAAGGTAACCCTCAAAGCCCAAAATCAGGCCCTTTTTCAAACCTATATTCTGAAGTAATAAACGAATATAGAGTTAATTTTTGTTGTAATTTTTAATCGTCATTTCTTTTACTTTAATGCACAAAAAGAAAATTTTAAATATATTTACAGGGAAAAAAGTTATAAATATAAATGTGAGAGTGTGTGCGCAATGCATGATGATGAACACGATTCCAGACAGGTGAATTACCTCAAACACAAAGTAAAAGCATTTTTATAATCTGTAAGCCAGTCCCCATCTTGTGTCGGAAGCAAAATTTTTATAAGCAAATTAATACAATTTTTATGTTGATGTATATAATTTCATCCTTTTTTGTGGGGAAAATATTTTTTATCTTTCTTTAAGAATTTATATTGAAAATGTGCTCCCGGCACATTGTGGAGAATAGTTTCCTGCAAATTCACCTCCCTGTGAATTTTCATTCAAACCGTTGGAGCATTTTTCGAGATTTTATGTTCACCGTTTTGGAAAAAGTAGTTTCTGGGAAATCACTTTTAAAGTTGGACATGCAGTTTCGTCGTCATGCTTATGTGCAGGCTCGTACATTTTTGGTTGCAATTCCTTCAATTTTTGAAATTTCGGGACCCGATTGCGTTTAAAATACGTAGAAAAGACGTAGTTATATCGGAATATGCAAAAATCTCAAAATCGAATTTTCGGAAACTTTGAGGGTTACCTGCCCCCTTAAGCAAACTGAATTTTGGAATTTCAATATGAATTTATGCAAAAACCTGGAAATCCTCGATGCTGATTCCACTAAGGTTTCCCCCGTTAAGGGCGGGTTCACATTTTCATTCGCGTCTACTTTGTCTTTCAGCATGTACTTAATGCGATTCGCGTACGATTCACGGATTTCCTTTGACGAGCTCTGTGGATCGATTTCAATTAGATGATGCGCCGAGTACCATCAATCGCACGGCCAATTTGGACATAGCGTCGTGGTCACCTGTTCTATGAATCCGCCTGTTCTATCCGCCAAAAACTAAGCCGCGATTCGCACGAATCGGCACCCCACGTACGACCAGGCGGGCATTAAATAGTACATCGCCGTTCATCGACGTTTGACATTGGTGAACCAGGAAATTCAGCCGTGCGCCTGTGCCTGTGCCATATAAATACACGCACGCGCGCACACCGGTGTGAGAAACCGCAGCTCGGTAGAAGTATATGTACCTTCGTCGACAGGCTGATTGTATAACATGATCAGCACCCGGTGCATGCCTATAACGTTTTGATTATAGGGCGCTCGCATTTGACTCCGTTAAACCTGATGCCTGGATTTGGCTGCAACTCGCGGCCGACTTCGAGCCGAACCAATCATTGCCGGCTCGCGATATCGAAGTCGCAATGCACGGCTTAAACCGCTTATCCTAACGAATACGTTATAGGTACGCGTTGTATTAAGATGCCGTTACGGGCCGCGTAACGAGTCAATCGATACGGCAGCCGAGAGCGGCAGCGTCGCGGTAATCGAGACGTTTCCATTTCGGTTCCCCATCTGATTGACCAAGTTTATTTCGCAGCCGGCCGTGGAGAAGCTTTCAACGTGTTCCGACGGTATTAGGACGGTTTGTATTATAATATAGATGGTCGGCAGATTACTCCGCCGATTAAACGTTGCCCGCACGTTAATTCATGGCGAGATAAGTTCGATACAAGCCACGACACCGTCCGTTCGTGCGCCTTTCTTGTTTAAATCCAGTTCGCGGATGATATACGCCTGCTTCGTGCACAGGTGAACAATCTGGCACGAAGAATCTCGCAGCTCCCAGGCGTTCCGAACTTCTTCCATGTACCGAGCCGACGGTTCGTGCGTCCGAACCTCGGGCCGCGCGAAGCTGGTTACGCACGACACTTCTGGCGCCTCGTTTACGATTCCACCGAGCTATCGAACACAATTGTGGTTATCGATCTTCACTGGATTTAATTCCAGTGCGAGACACCTGAAGCGTCGCACGAGCAAGCAGTTAATCAACGTTGCGCTCACGTGTATTTACAGTGGCGTCGATTTCTCCTCAGCCCCGATACACGTATGCAGTTTTGTATCTGACGTTACGTAGGCGCAATACGTAAATATCCTTGAGGTATACGTGCCTGTACACATCGCGAGGCATTCATCGTTTCGCGGCGACTCCACCTTGATTGTAACCGCCGTCGCGTGTACGTAACCCAGTTGCCGAGGATGTTGTTTCGAAAAACTGATTCGAGCATCCGCCGCGGGAACCGTCTCCGTTGCCCGCCCGGAAAACTTGTCAAGATAATTATTCGATAATATTGCTTCTGAAGTTTACTGGCAGGGCAGAAGCCAGCAGGGGAATAGAGCTCTTTCAATCGAAAACAGAAAGCTCGACGATCGCAGCGGAACCTTCGCAAACAAACAGAGATTCATATTCTCCGCGGAGAATGCGTTCGTGCATCGCTTGAAAGTATTCGAGCTCGCCTACGGTATGCATTTATGAGCGATCTCCGGATGCAAATAGAAACGAAATCGGTCGTGGGATCGGATAGGTTAAAGCGAGTAAGGGGTCGATGGAAACCGTGTCTTTGATTATATTCCACCTCGCTGCCTCGTAATCCGTCTCGATCGACAAAGACGAGACAGCCGTTTTTCTGTAATCACAGAACCGAGAACTTTGACCGAGACCTCTAATTTTCACATAAGATAAACGCTCCCATTATCGACTGCGTCCCTTTCATTGGCCAATTGACTGTGCTCTTTCCCCTGATGCGTCAAACGAATAACTGTGCTGTGTAGAGGTTGCATTGTGAGCTATTGCGTCGCCTGTTTTTTGGAGGGCGTAAATCTCCGAGGGCGCAACGTCACTCTCTCTCTGCGGTGTCTTACGACCACAAGAGATCGCTGGAGAAGATGCGATTAAAGGTTGCATTTCAATGAATTGAGGCACCGCACGTTAACACTAACAATGAAACTGTATTTAACAATCTAAACTTGAACAAAGGTGACTATGGCAATTGACATTGAGTTCTCTGGGTCCCTCCAAGTTACTCGTGCGAGGTATATAGTGCCTATACGAGCTATAGTGACTTAGGTGTCAGGTCACTCAGCGGAGTCTTAACCGATATCTTGCTGGGTATGGGCCGCTAAACGTGGCCCCCTACTACTTACCTCTTGCAGGACTGTGTTTAGGGAGGATCAGGACAAAATCGGGGCCCTATAGATTAAGTGTTACAAATTCGATTTCAATAAAATAAAACAGAAATTGAAGATACTGTTTATCATTATTAAAAGACACCAGTTAAGCTTTGCTACTGGCTATTCAAAATTGTCTCATTGTCAGCACATATTAAATACAAATCCATTTCAGTAAGGTACATGTAGGGTAAAGACAGGTAACATGGAACATCTGATTTCAAAAGCTTGTCAAAAGTAGGGGAATTTTTTTTTTAATAAAACTGACATGAAGGGACGAAGGAAGTTGCCATTCGGAACCAGATTATCTAAAATCAAAAAACAAAAAAGATTTCATTAGTATATTAATGTATCCTCAGGTTGACGGAGAGAATTTTCCGAAATATTAATTTAAAACAAAATGGCAGCTATTTAAATTTGAAATCCTGATTTTTTCGCGCGATTTTTGCAGGAAAAAATCAGGATTTCAAATTTAAATAGCTGCCATTTTGTTTTAAATTAATATTTCGGAAAATTCTCTCCGCCAACCTGAGGATACATTAATATACTAATGAAATCTTTTTTGTTTTTTGATTTTAGATAATCTGGTTCCGAATGGCAGTCCTCACCGCGAAAGCAAATTTTTAAAAATGCTTCTTGAATGTCGCTTGTTACTTTATTATAAACTTAAATATTTTTCTACGAAAAAATTACCAAATGTTCTTTAAATGTTGCTCTTTTAAGCGCAAAAAGTTCTGTAAAAATATACGCTTCCGCTTCTTCAAAAAAAAATCACAAATATTCGCCTCTTTTCGGCCGCCTGACTAGGTATAACCCCTTAACACCCCGCTGGGTACCTCACACCTAAGTCACTATAGCTCGTAGAGGCACTATACATTTGGACTGCTTTGGGACTCTTTCGCTGGTTGCAAGGCAGAGTCGAAGATTCCCTTTAGGGGTGGAGTTTTAGTAACGCGGTCGTAGGAAACGTTGTCTATTGGCGGAAATGAGCTGGTGTAGGTGGTAACGAATAATAGGAAAGGGAAATCCTGATGAAAGTGTTGGTGTATCCGTGAGGTAGTTGTCGCGAGGCCGTCTGTTCATTGTCACGGCGATCCTGGGACCCTTGGCCTGACTTGGGCTGATTGCCTGCGTTCCCGATGCAGTGAATTTTAGAGTATACGGCGGTCTCAGTTCTACGAGACGCTGACTGACAGACCAAGTGTCTGCCAGATGAGGTTTTGAAAATACAAGGCGCCCCTGTGCGTCCTTCGTGGTTCCGGTAACTACTATTGTGAGATGAGAAGAAACAAGACTACCAACAAGCTGAAATCTGACAGGGGCAAGGGGAATCGCATAGGTTGACGCGAGCGGGCGATTCTCCTTGCCCCTGTGACATTTCAGCTTAGTGGTACTCTTGTTTCTTCTCATCTCGCAATAGTAGCTAACGCTAATATTTTATCCACTAAATAAGTTATTCACGATTTAATGTAGGTACTATCGAATTGATTGATAGGTTCACTAAGTACGAGTGCAGATACCTCAATAAAATGGACGAAAGAATACTCTTTAACTCGGCGGGAGGCGCTACTGGGGAAAATTTACCACAGAGGCGCTAGTTGCGAAAATATGAAGACTGTTCGAGTTTTTGTTACAATATTTTAAAGAACTTTAATAAAGATTTTAAGATATTTCATAAATTTTCTTTGATTCTTAAAACACTGTACTTTAACATAAAAATTACACAGTTAAAAAAAATATATTCTGAAACCGTGGTTTCTCACGTTTCAATTTCGGGTATTTTTGACTCAGTGCGACAACCTGTGTTACAATATGGGGTGCACCTCCCGCCGGGTTAAATATACAGGTGTTATATGAATTTATGTCACAGTTAGAAATCAATTTAAAGACTTAAAGGGCCAACGTCCGCGGTATTTCTCATACATACATGTAGGTACTAGCTTTACCACTCGGTGTCGCCCGGAATTTAGGTTCTGCTTTTGTATAAAAAAAAAATTTCTTAGAGTTTTTTGTGAAAATAGTCGCATTCATCTAGATTAGCCAGGCATAATGAGCTGAATGACATTTCGTGATCCAAGAGTTTACCGTTCGAAAGTTTTTAGGCGACAGGCAAACACACAAACATAAATTGTCTGCTTTATAATTGAGCCGTTTATTTTGAAAATGGCCTTAGTCCATTTATCAAATGTTTTTTGTTGGCTGTAGTAACGTGTACAACTTAAAGTTAGTATTAAAAATTTATATATAAAGAGTTTTCAAATATAAATGGTCTTAGATCACTTTAAAAATAAACGGCTCATATATTAAGATACCAATGATAAGCACTTAAACGACTCTCCTTACATGTTCAATAATGGGTCCATTTACCTTACATAATGCAAGAAAATTTCAAAAGCAATATTAACAATCGCGGAAAGAACGTCATATCCTTACAGAACATCAAAGCCCTATTGTCAATCAGTATTTCACGGCTAACAATAAATCGGGCGTTCGTCCGTGCCACGGATCAACGACGGCCCACGCGCGGGATCGCGATCACGCATCGACCGATCCAGAATCGTATTATTAAAATAGAATATCGTAGTATCTGTAACGCATACACGCGCATATATACATCGTCAAGAGGATTTTCTCTGTGGATCCCATGGGATCCCGGCGCAGCGATTTCCAGCGAGCTACTCCGCGTCTCCATTCTTCCGCGAGACGCAGGTAAGAACGATATTAGATATACCCCGGAAGCAAAGCCTTTCACGTAACCCGCGCCCGGAAAAACTCGAACGAAAAGCGATAAACGACACGTCATGGTCGCGCGTTTCACGATATCAATCGGATAGGTATCGTTGCACCGAGAGGGATGCGCGCGACGACGTTACTCCAAATGGATTATCGGCCAGTCGACGCGGAATGCAAAAACGATGGAATACAAAGCGCGCCCGCGAAAAGGAAGAGGCGAAAGAGGAGATAATTGAATTTCGTCCGTATGCAAAAATTCATCGATGTAACGCGCGAGCGGGAACGATGTTGACGCGACAATCACGGCGGTAGCGTGAGAGGAGAATGGCGTGCACTCTGCACGACCTAATCGCTGTCGTTTTGCGATTCCTTTCAGAGAGCGACTGATACGGCGCTCGAAAAGTAACTGCCAGACAACTATTAATTTCAATCCCCCTGTGAATCGACCGCTTCAACCGTGCTCTCTATACGGCCTTTATTTCGATAGACTCAAAGAACTCGATGTGCGAATGGAGGCAAGGCCGGAGGAAGCTTTACACGCCGCTCGGACGTCGGGGTGCTTGGCAGGGCTAAGGAAAAAAGCTACTCCTATGTACGCTTCCAATTGCCCGTGGGAGGAAATTATAGGGATCCATCAATGTCGGTTGATCGAGACGGTATGTTTGCGAAATGCAGAGGCGATACAAGTAGAGGGACCTTGCTATACCTGATGGTTTGTAAAAGAGCATTAGAAACTTTTCAGTGACGTAAATCTTAAAGCTGAAAGTGGGGAAAGAATGCTAATAAACAGGGATCTTTTTATAAATTCCACTCCCCTAATTAACTTTCTATCTACAGCTCTGAAGTACCCTGTGCTTTTTACGCAGAAATGGTCCCTGCGACATTTCACGCCGCTTTTCCGCAGGAACCTTGTCACGTTCACGTAGTTTCGCGATAAATCACGAATCACGACAGAAACGTATTAGGGCAAGGTCGTATATCAGAAACAATATGAATGCATCCATCTTACGAATCCATCTCGCGATAAATGGGGACGTGGGGAAGGAAAGGAGCGCGTGGATTTCGATGTCTTATCAACAAAAAAAAGGAAAGGGGGAAAAGAAAGAGGGACACCCTGGAGGAAAGAAAGGGTGAATGGGCGAGCATGTGGTCAATTCTAGGGTGTCGGGTAGTTGCGCAGAGGACAACCCTGATTGGTCCGTCGCCGCCGGTCGGCTGACGCGGCTTGTGGCTTTCGGCTCGACGGGCTCGCCTCGACTCGCTCAGTCGCACTCGAACCGCGCATCGGTGAGGGTGCTGTGCCGCCCTCTGTCCGCGATCTCCTCGTTCGGTGTATGCGTGTGTGCGTGCGTACTCGCGGACGGTTGCCACGCGAGCCTTCGCCACGTTGTCTCACCCGCGAATAGTACTTCTCACGTTCTGCGTTAGCCGACTGGGACGGACGATTGCCGTGAATTCGGAAGAACCAGCTTTCCACGACAAGAACGGTACGAAAGTTTCGAATCTTAACGCGCGTTAGCAACGCGCTCTCTCATAATTCTTCTATTATATACTCGACCGTCTATTCTTTATCGGTTGGTAATGTAGTACGAACGCGTGCCGAGGCATATTCGTTTGAATTTGGCAGATTATCGTTCCGCTCCTATCGTTAGAGATCGTTGTTTCGACCCTTAACATATTTCCTACGATTTACTCCAATTTCGCGCGTAACAAAGCGGGGGTTGATAGACCGACCACCGTATTCGAACCGAGCGAGTCGAGGGCGATCGCGCACGGGCTATCAACTACTTTGAAATATAAACTGTCCACGCTCACCGTGCACCCCTCCATCTTGGAAGCGACGAGTTCGATCTCCTTTGAAAGACGATTATCCACCATGTGAGGCCCGCCATTCCGTTCGCTAGTGGCGCTGCTTTTTTACCTGTGCTCCCGGCGAGCTCGGCAATCGTTTGAAAGGATATTGGACGCCATTGAATGTTTGCTCCTGTTCCCAGTCGGCGCGGAGAACACAGCGAACGGTCGTGCACGCGTATTTGTCGTGGGAACGCGATCATCCCCGCCGGGGTATGAGGAGTGCGCGAGATAGATCGTCTTCGGCGTAATCTGGCGTTGACGTGACCTAGCCTAACGTGACTTTTGTTGAGACATCGACGGCCTCCTCTCCCTCGCGCCGCGCCGCACCGTGCGTCCCGTCGTTCATCCCCGGTTCCACTCGCTGGTGCTCGTGTGTGTGCCCACTTTTCTGGAGTGTGTGCGACCCTACCTCGAACTGGGAGCAACTTCACGCTGTTTACCCGGTAAGTGATACACCATATTCATCCATCAGTAACACCCACTCGCGACGCGTCGCACCGATTTAAGGTCGATTCGTATTATCCGTTCGGGCACGGAACGTCACGGAATATTTCGGTTCGTACGAATATTGTTGTATATTATTGGATACGAATGTATATATGCAGCGTCGCGATCAGTTACAACACGTAAAGCCGCGTATTCACCTGCGCATTCGCTCCGAATGTGCATTCGGCGCGCACCGATTTTTTGCTCGCCCGGTGTTCGGCGCGCATTCGGGCCGATCCGCTTGTTGGCGGTCCATCAAACCGCGCATTCGGGCCCGAACAATACCACGAAATGGACGCCGCAAATTTCACTCAACCCCTAACGCGCGCCGAATGCGCGGCGAACGCGCGCTCAGCTCCGAACGAGCAAAAAATCGGTGCGCGAAGAATGCACATTCCGGGCGAATGCGCAGGTGAATACGCGGCTTAAGACGATCGACATTCTCGAAATGAATGTTTTGACTGAAGTTGTCGGAACGTGTTTGAACGGAGACGCGTGTGATATGTATTTAGTTCAGGCAGAATCTGAAACGATGACCCCTGTACAAAAGATATATTATTCTGACGCATGTCGCCTGTCGTTGTCGAATGTGAACTGATGGTATAAACACTAGATCGTTGTTGTTTGAACCAAAACGTTCCGTGCCTGAACGGATAATATAAATCGACCTTTATCTACGATAGACGCGGTGCCTGCGTGAATTAAGCTCCGATTTTTATTTTCTTGGGATCGTGATGCTTATTAAACGGGGCTTGGCATATTCGGCACGGAACGCGATTTGATGCACGGTTTATCGTGACTAAAAGGTATTTCGTGACGAGTGAGTTGTACCTTTGTTTCGATGATCACTTGGAATCTGGACAGCTGAGCGTTATACATTGCATGCGATTAGACGCCATTTTGGTAAGCTGCGTTACATCGATATGTATTATGAATTATGATATAGCGTTTCATTAATAATTTACGCGAATTATAGCGATGTTCGTAAATTGGATATGAAAATGGTTTCAATATTATTGTATTGTTCGAAACTTTTGTTCCGCTGGTGTTTGAATCTATCTTGGAAGGTAGTTTCTAATCGAAACGAAACCAATGGATTTATACCGCGGATACAGTATTTCATACACGGGCCCGAAATTGGTTTTCAATTTCGCGGGTCGTATCTTTTCCTGGGAAATTGTTGATTCGAATTGAATATAGAAAAGACGTTCATTCTCGTCGCAATATTTCCCGGGCTTCTAATATCTATGTCGACATCGCTCGCATAAATAATTTTTGCCATTACCATATTGGAAAACGTTCTTTCAATACCATAAAATACGCCCGGGGATTATAAATTCATCCTCTCCAGCGTTCCTTTTTTTTTTCTTTCGGAGATATTTTCATAGTAGGTACCCAGCGAGCCGCAGTTGCAACGCCGCGGGAAATTTATAGTAAAAATGAGTCTCCTTTGATCTTCATCCTGAGTTCATAAACTTACAGTTCAAAATAATTAGCGGATCTGGAGAATGTTAACTTCCTGTAGTTGAAGACTGAAGTATCTTTGCTAGAATACTTGAAAGCTTGGTTTATATGTTTGAAATTCTCTCGAAAAAATATCACGCAGTGAAAATTATGCGGAACAGTTTTGCTTGGAAAAATTCAGAACCGAGTGAGCCCTCTAACAAGATACTCTTTGCTCCAAAACAGCTGCGATTATAAATGTTTAACTTCGAACCAACCTGTAATTGACCGCGTACCAGTGAATGACCATTAGGCAAAGAAATGTAAATTATAAATTTAAACATTATTATATGTTTATAAATGGAGTGTAGTTGCACTTTTAATATCCTATATTTTTAGTTACGCGTATTAAGCAAACATTAATAAGTACAATTCTTATTAAAAGTATGCGGTCATTTACTGGGCTCTTACACGTTATGCATTTTATAATTGATTTTTTTTTAAACTACGATAAGAATAAGTAATTATTTTCATAGAAATTTCAAGAAAAATAAATTTGAATGCAATTTCAACAGTTGTTTTGTTGTTGTACATAAATATATTCAAGTATTAATCTCAAAGGTCCATAGATTCAACAATTCGGTCATTCACTGGCTGGTTTACCCTATAAAACCTAAAGAAAAAATAATATCGTACACTAAACACCGTTGTATTCTCATTAAACATTTACCTCGTAGACACGGTGATCCTCCAATTATTTCAAACAATATAACGGCTGCAATTTATCAAAACCTAGCAGCTCATCGATCCCACCAAAAATTTCTAAAATCGTCTCCATCATAAGTACGTTTGTTAAGAAATTCATTAATAATTGAAGAGTTCTTATAGAAAACACTACTTAAGTACCAAGAATCAGATTCTATACTATTAGTATTACAATTTGCAGGTAGAAAATTTTCCGATAATAATTATTTTTTTTAGTTGCACACTTTCAGTGTTTCTACAAGGACCCCTCAACTACTTCGCACGGAATTCCCTGCCAAACAGAATAGAAAATAGCATCAAAGTATCCAGAAAAGCTCGCGACTGCTATTCAGGAATTTTTCATTTCGTTTGGAAATTCATGATTCGCGTTCCGTTAATGGCGCGCACAGCTTCGTTAAGCCAATCTTGTTCTCTGGGACTCGGGGGCTGGGGGGTTAAAGTGACGGTACAAGCGTATCCTGTCCAAAGAGTCAAGTCACCGCAGAAATAATATTCGCTCTGGCGAGTCGCAGGCTTTGCCAAACCGCGAGTAAGTGCAGCCCGCGGTGCGGCTTGGTGGCACATGGCGCCGAAAATAGGCGGGCGCAGCGTGTTGCATCTTTCCGCGGGCCCATTTGGTACGGCTGTACCAGTATCTCGAACCGCGGGCCAGAGAAAAAACAAAGGGTGTGGGTCGGGCGGGGGCGCTAATTGGTTAATGCCCGTCATTACGGGGCCGCGGGTGCCGCCGGTAAAGAGAATTAAAAATAGCTAGCATCCGCGCGAGAAGAGGGTGCGCGGGCCAAAAAGGGACGTTCTTGGTTCTTTTATTGGGCTTAATTCTTGGCTTCCGTTTCACCGACTGTTAATTGAGAATACGAAATATTCTGGTGACGGCGAGGGGATGGGGTGGGAGCGCTCGCGAACCGAGTTTCACTTGGCCGTTGGATTTTCACATAAACGGAGGCTCCCATGAAGTTAGACGCGCGAATCCCGCTTCGGTTTCCTCTGTTTGCATTCCGCGTCTTCGTACGGCTGCCTTCTGCTTGCGTGTAGAATTCCTTCGCCCCCGTTCAATTTAATACCTCCGTGTATGGAAATCAGTAGAATATCGATAAGGATTTCGTTTCCTTTTTTCCCCTCGCCTCTTCCACGAATTTCTCGCCGCCCTTGTTCAGATTTCCTTCGTTCAACCCTCAGCCGCGCGTATTCGCTGGTTTCCCTGCAACGAGCACACAGAATCGTTCGTGTCCGTTGACCAGACGATGACGCCGGGGTCGCGAAAGCACTTTACGAGTGCCTCCTTATCGCGCGTAGGTCTTGCGACCTTGTGGCACGTGATTCGGTAATTAGAACTGGTCGATGTTTCCAGTTCGATGGTCGAACACGCCGGCTTCTCCCTCGCCGCGCGAACCGAAGTTTCTCCCTTTCGTACTTTCACGCCACACGCTGGGTACCCTAGATTTCATTCGAATAGGAATATTCGACGGCAATTACGTCGTCACCTCGTTACAGTCTGCAGCATGTCCGTTTGATTCCGCAACTGACACCGACGCATTGTTTAATTTCATTCAGCGATTTAATCCGCACCGCGCTGTTTTAATTAAATCACGCGTTTTATTGCAGTCCGTTCAAACTCGGTTGTTGAATAACGCCGGCAACGTACCGCGCATTTCGGGAATGCTACGTGTTTCGGAGTCAATGCTTGCTCCATCGCCTTCAAAGAGATTTCTTGCTAATATTGGACGTTTTGAAATGAACTCAGAGAATGTGGGGATACATAGTTCGCCCGTAGATAGGCCAATTAAGTCCTACACCACAATTTTCGATCTTCGTGCGCCAGATTTGTATATACTTTGAAGAATCTTGCTCGGAACGGTTTCACCTGAACTTTGTAATAATTGTTATAAATCTTGTATCATCGCCAGGCCACATTTATCGATCTACTTTAACCAAACGCCTTCCTCCACATTTGCCTGTAGCGTGTCTCTAAATGATTTGATCCCCTTTTTACGGTTCACTTATTTCGTTTATTTTCCCTAGCACAGAAATAGCCCTGGCCGTCAGCGTTTTCTGTGTGTATGAGTCGATGGGGATATTAAAATCAGGATGCCTTTTTACGAGGTCGTACTCGGAAACCGTTCGTGAACATTTTCTCTTGATGCAGAAAAGAGAGGGCCCTTATCGTCGCGATCCGCGTGCACGTAAAAATTCGCGTATAAATGCACAGTCCCCCCCCCCTCCGTCCCCCGGCATTCGTAATAGCGATTCGATTCTCCGTGGCAAGAAAGTATGAGAAATTGAAAGATTCGAGATAGCGGGGCCTAGAGCTTGCCAGTGACGTGCGAGCCCGCGTAGTCACGTGAGGTCGAGTGACTTACACCCTCGTCCTTACTACACGGGAATACACTTACGCGCCGCGGCATTCATTTTCTGCTATCGTGAGTTGTACCTCGACGGCAGTCGAGTCGCGGGGATTGAAAAATTCCCGATAAAAATGTTACATTGCGTTTTCCACGCTCCCGAGCACCCCCGAACGAGTCGCGCTCACGGAATTATCTACCCTCCGCGGAATTAACAGCGACGCGATGAGATTTCCGCCGATAGAGTTTAAATGCATTTACAGCCGTGTTTCAGTTCCGCCTTAAATGGCCGGTGACGAGTCCTCTCGGAGTTTCATCGCCTTGTTAGCTTAGGAGGAGAGCGGGGGGGAGCTCGGATTATTTATACAATCTTTTTGCGCGGGGGAATTTTGATATTAACAAGGCAGCCCTTCTCTGATTCCATTATGTTGAGCAATTTGAAAGTTGCTCTCTGAAGGTTCGGGAACTTTGAAATTGCTCGAGTTGAGTAGGTCAGAGGAAGTTATTGTGCAAAAACACAGAGATATCAGGTTCGAAGCATCTCGAACAAAACTGGCCATCGAACAGTACTTTGTCGAGGAAAATGCGCGAGTTGCGCGGATCGATCCAACTTTTCGAATTCCAACGAATCGACCGATGCAAATATCTTGCCTTAGTTGCCGCTGCGCGAATTGCTCCCCCTCCCCCTCCCCCCTCCCCCCGCGTATTCACTTTTGACCGGGGTTCGAACGCGCGCGATTTCATTTGTAACTTTATTGAAACCGAGCGTTCGACCGGCGACGACGATGCACCGGGCGGTTTCCTGGTTCTTCGCGCGTTTAAGGGCCGGTAAAATATCGATGCCGCGAAAATTTGTCCCCGCGCGAAACGGCGTCAGGTGGCTGCCAGTGAAATTTGCATAAAGGGATTGCGACGAAGGGCATTTTCGTTTTTCGGGTTTTCGCGCGCGGCGGTACACTTCCCCGTTTCGTTCTACGACGCCGCGAAAATGCAAACGAACGCGGGACACGTACCATTTCCGCGCGTAATTGGTTCCACGCGAAACGGGACGATTTTCATTGCATTGTCCGCCATCTCGTACATCGCTGCAACTGTACGGCTGAAGTAGTAGTTGTTAACAGTGATCTCGTTTTCCGTGTAAGAATAGAGGTTTGCAGTTGCGCTTAAAAGCAATGGAGATTATGGAGTTGTTTAGGTACGTCAGACGTGCAGCTCCATCTATATCAACTTCGAGTAAATTAGAATAAACAGTTTATAAAATTATTGCTTTGACATAACAATAGAAAGAGAATTTTACTGTGGGATCAGGAACCCCCATAGAATAAAAGGGAGCCCGGACTAAGAGACCAGGGAGAGTCGGTGTAGCTGTGGTGGCAAACGCGAATGATCAGCACGCGAAATTGATACATTATGCCTACGTCCAAATAACATTTTTTCTTTCACTTTGTATGTATTTTCTCAAGTTTTCGCTTACTATATATTAAAGAGAAAGGACCAAATTTTATATTTTAGTATATTTGTTATTCAGTAATTAATTCAAAGAAAAATGAAAAAAAATCAAAACTGAATAACGTATCAACTATCCCCGGTTTCCCCTAGTAGGTAGTTATTGAGTTGATAAGCGTTTATTTCTATTTTTAGCGACTATTTCAATTCTGGAGCTGCTCAAAACAAAAATATTGCACAAAGCAGTAATGGGTACAGATTCAAAATTTGCAATAAATCGCAAACTGTCAAAAACGGAGTGGCACTCCTGTTGCTGCAAAGTCTTCAATTTCTTGCCATAGTTAGAATTTGAGAAAATAAGGTTCACTAATTTTGCTATTTCTTGCAAAATATATATTCCACCCTGGCAAAAGCACTATTAATTTAAGCCCGGCTGTGTCCGTAAAGAAAGATTATTTTGTTCCCTTGTATCGTGCGCAAAATGGAAAGGCACCCCGTAATTGATGCGCTTAACGTGTACGAACTCGGAGGAACACTCCATTTATGGACGGTCACAGAGAATGCATCAGCAACCAGTGCATACGTTGCAGTCGCGGATGCACTTAAAATTTCCATTTGCACGCAGCCGTACGTATTGGCGCGTGAATGCTTATGCTCGAGGGTTATACAAGCGGCGGAGACGCAACATTGCCAATGCGAGAGTCCCGCGTGGAGGAAGAAAAAGTGGAGGCGTGAAAATGTTTTGAGGCATAATGCCGGCACTTGACCGAAATACCGGGGGAAGCGGAAAGAAGTGTCCTCAAAAGGCGGCGATATCAGCTGGTGACTTCTTGCATTTGCGCAAGAAACGCGCACGGGCGCCGCCTTGGCGGGCACGCGAATATAAAGGGCGGATAAAAGCGTCATTTTTGTAAAACGACCGTGAATACCGTTGCATCGGAGATCCTCCGTGCGAAATACGCGGCTTCTTGGATGCAAATGTGTTTGGTCATTAGACGGGAATGGCAGGCTGCAGAGGGTGCCTCTTTCTATGCTCGTACAGAGAAGGGCGATCGAATAAAGTTCATCGTTTAGGGGAGAGGCATTCATTCCTTCCTGGTTCGTAATTTTCTCATGGACATTCCACGGAAGTTGGAAAGAACTCGGTAATCATGCGCTTGATTCTCCTCGGGCAGCGAAGAATCGAACGAGTAGCCGTTTCAGGATCGATGGAAAGTTGGGGGCGCTTCAGCCTTTGCGTTAACTCCACCTGCACGCTGCTTCGATAGTTGCTGTGATCGATTCTCGTTACGAGGAGAGTCGGCGTTGGTGGGCGAAAAAGATTCAGCCACTTCGCGCGATAATACGGTAAGTTTCTTCGCGCGAGGCAGCGTAAATAGAATTCTCCTCCTCCGTGTTCTATGGTGCGATTCGTGTGATTGATTATTCGAATGAGTATTCGAATTCATTTGCGAACCATCGGCTTCACCTCGTTAATTTAGGGTGGAGCGCAGAATCACTACCGAGAATCAAATCTAAAATCCAACACTACCGCGAGATTTCAGTAGGTACCATCAGGCGAATAAGTATGCCTCCGGGAAGTTCCTTTGATTTATAAAATTTCGAGCTTCGACTTGTCCATGAAAGGATGAAAGGCATTACGAATGCAACGCTCGTGGCTCGTCGCACTTAGCCTTCCCTCGGCTTAAAGCTACACTCAGCTGGCGCACTCTTTTCGCCAATATCGACGAAGATTCCGGGCAGGCGTTATTGAAAATCTGTATAGGAGACGACAGGGCGGTGCGACGATATCGCAACAGCTCTTGTGTTTAACCCCCCTCCACCCCCGAGCAAGGGCGCGCATATTTCAGCCGCCCCCTTCAGGTATTCGTGCAATAGCGCCGTCGGCCATGTGGCGTGCATCCCGGAAGCTGGCAAAACTGTAACCAGCCAGCAACAACGCCAATACCTTCGTCGTTGCTCGCGCCAAGAGTAGTATGAGTTGGAAATAGTCTGCAAAAGAGAGCGGGAGCGAGGGGAGAGACCACTGTCTCGCCATAGAAATTGAGAACGCCTCTAGAAGATCCTCGGGCAGACGAGTTTGGTGGGAAGCATCCTGGCGTGGAATTTCTGCGTGAATTCCAAGGCACGCGACACATACCGGGCCCCGTAGTATTAGGCCGGGCCGTGGATGGTTCCGCTTTTTACTTGGAGCCCTTGCGCATTCGCTTCCGCCCGCGCGCGAAAACCGGGAACAATGACGTCGCTAATGCTCGCGCGATCCACGTATCAGAGCGCAATTACATCGCGTGCAGAATGCAATTATTGCAATTGAATTAATGGACGATCGAACGATCTAATCCCGCAGTCGATTTCGACTACCTACCCATGGACGGGAGGTAAGAGGCCAACGATAATTATTTGCTGGAAAGTCGAAGGTTAAAGGATTAGGAGAGCGCTGGAGGCTTATCGGGACTTTGAGCCGCGTTCCCCGAAGATCGAAGGGACAACTTTTCCAGTCGAGGAAGTTCCACGCTACGTTCTCCCGTGTTAACGCCTCGGCACGTCGCACCTGTTTCAGAAATTGATGCTTCCACGGTAGTCCCGCAGGACAGGACGTAGGGAGTTCTCCTAAATAAGGGATCGAGCTCAGCCGCGACAACTTGGAAATTGCGGCGGTGGCGCGGTTACGGTGATCCCTCACGTGCGATCACGATCACCCCTTGAATAAACACGTCTCCCCTTTGTCTCGGCCGTCTTCGCGTTTTCCGCGTTCCACCGACAAGTCGATCCTCCTACGCTCACGAAGGTTACTGTTTGAGCGGGGAATTCGATACGCGGCACCTGTCGGAATTACCTAGTCCCACTCTCCTCTGATTCTGTACTCTTGCCTTCGCTATTCTTCGCGCACTAGGGTGTCCTCGCAAGTCGATAATTCAGTCAATTCAATCGTATAACCGTCCAGTATGTTGTTAGAATTTTATCTTCATTTCCATTCGCAATTGCACTCTGCAGGGAATATTTATTATCAGCGAGTATAACTTGCAATTAGTAACGAAACGAAGACTCCCCTGTGATTCGAACACTTTCAGGAGTGCAGAAAATTTCTACAACCTTCGTAATTATTCCGCATGAGCTGTTTGTAGATCCTCTTTCATTTCGGTAGCGACGACAAATTACGGGCCCCGCGGTACGCTCTGGAGGTTTATCGCGCTTTAACGTCGCCGCGCGGGCCAATATTAAGCGTGATATAAACGGCTGGTCGTGCTCAATTTGGTAGGAAAGCGAAATGAGAGGAAAAAATGTGGCCGGAGAGTTTTGGGCCGCCGCAAAAGTACTCCGACGGTGCGTTTTATTTTACACGACGGACATGCCGTATCAGCGCGGAAACTGGAGCACGCCGGGTGCAACGTTTGCGGCTCATAGGCTAGATATTTTCGTGTCTTTGCGGCTGTGCCCCGTTGTATTTTCTTCTTTCCTCCGCTGTCACAGCCCCGCTCGCCGCCGCTCCAGCATTTTTTTTTCAAACCAATCCGGAGACAGGCGAACATTTTACACGGACTGATATTCCTGGACATGCACGGCGGTAGGAATGATAGCGCGAAAACGTCCCGCCCGAGATTCCCTACTCTTTCACGGATGACTGCCGGGGAAAAATAGAGAGCTCGCTCGGAGTACATTATCCGAGAGTGCGCGTTGATATCGATACTGTCGTTGCGTGAAAATCTGTAGAACTCTCTGTCGCACCGAAGAAATGGATTTCGTACTATATGTCCCGGGTGTACTTTTGATCGCCGAGCGTCGGGCCGATGTGACTCGACTCGAAACTCTCGGTCGTTTCATACGTGCACGCGCATTTTGTATACGTTTACGTGCGCGTACATGCTTGCAATGATAATATCAGAAAGCTGCGTGGATTGACATTCGTCGGATAAATGGACTTGATAGGTGAGGGGCGACGTGGGGAATGACTGACATTTTAATGTAATTAGCACCCGCGCGTGACCTTTTCCACGGGTTCATTTATTAAAGCGGGTTTGCGCCTTGTTGGATCGAAAAATTAAGTAATTCTTTGTGAATTCTTTCTACAAAAACGGTGCACAAATTAATTTGAGGTTTGGCAGGCTGTTTTATTGCATCTTGAACTATTGTTCTGAATTTTTGTGTGATAGTGAAAAAAAAACGTGGCAGATATAAAAAGAGCGTTGAAAAATAATTGGGTGCTCCTGGCGTTGACGAAAAGTACTGTAGGGTTTAGAAGAAAAAAATCTTATCGTTTCCGACAGATCCATGAGACGATATTACGATATTTCTGTTATGCGTGGACCGATTGTATTGAATTTGGTCTTATTCGAAAGCTTTAATTTAGGAAATATTGCTGGCGTGTTGAGATTTTAATGAAATAAGTTTCGGGTAAGGTTGGATTAGCCGGGCGACGAGTAAATGATAGCGGTAGCGGCAGTCGACATGTACAGGTTGTCGAGACATGTACAGGTTGTCGAGACATGTACAGGTTGTCGAGACATGTACAGGTTGTCGAAACATGTACAGGTTGTCGAGACATGTACAGGTTGTCGAGACATGTACAGGTTGTCGAGACATGTACAGGTTGTCGAGACATGTACAGGTTGTCGAGACATGTACAGGTTGTCGAGACATGTACAGGTTGTCGAGACATGTACAGGTTGTCGAGACATGTACAGGTTGTCGAGACATGTACAGGTTGTCGAGACATGTACTTGGCGTCGAGACGCTACCGCGTCTCTAGATTCGACACAAAAAAGAAAAGAGATTCTTAATCTATATGAATGTGGCTATCAGTGATAGTAGATTTATTGCCGTATCTATTACCGTTTCTTTAAAGAAGTTTTCTCGATTTTCCGACAAAACCTGTTTCAGACTCAAATCAGGACGCTTCGCCTTCTTCAAAAGGCTGCCATTTTAACATTTTTTTTATATTTATTAATAAATCTACTACCATCGATAGCCACATTCGTATAGATTAAGAATCTCTTTTCTTTTTTCTGTTTCGGATAAACCTTACAGTACTTTTCGTCAACGCCATGTTTTTTTCACTGTCACACAAAAATTCAGAACAATAGTTCAAGATACAATAAAACAGCCTGCCAAAGCTCAAATTAATTTGTCGAACAGTTTTTGTAGAAAAAATTCCCAAAGAATTACCTATTTTTCGGCCCAACAAGGCGCAAACCCCCCTTAAGTTTCTCGGGTATACAATATCTAGCAGATTTTCGAACGTTTCCCAAACGTATCTTTTACTTAGAGTGCTACCAGCAAAATATTAGAGAAATTGAAAAATGGTACGGGAGCAGTCTTATCAAGAGGATAGTGAGATTCTACGATTCTACGGTAAAGATATGTATTTTTTTTTCATAGTAGTGGAGGAGTGGGTAGAGTTTTTACATAGGTAGTCGATATCGGGGAACACGTGTGTCGACGATATCATAGTCAGAGAAAGTATTTTCGGAATATTTCACGCGTTTCCCGTTCGCGGCTGGTCTAAAGAGGGGACGTGGAGAGCTCGTTGGAGGTGAATTTTCGTGTGTCCCGCTTTCAAGAAAATCGCGGGATACCGTCGAGGGTTTTCATGAAGTACGGCCACGTATTCGTCGTTAAATTAAGCCGAACCATCCGGTTCTGCAAACAAATCGAGCCACCCTAAAAGGGGGTCGATTGCCTCTTTGTTGCGCCTGGTTTTCAGAGTCTCTCAATAATGGAGAAATCGAAGCCTGTTTAGGCTCCTCCTGTCGTCCATCGTTACGACGTCGCACGGTTGTCTCTTTTTCTGTGTCATCTACCGATGACGATAATTAATCGCAGACTTGTACGTTTTACGAATGCGGATATCAATTTTAATAGGTTAGGTATCCTTACTCCTACGTGTTCCACTTCGCGGAAAATTAAAGAATTTAAAACTCTACACTTTGCATAGAATTAATTCTGATAAAATAAATTATTGAAGTTCTGACGTGAATCATCGGTCTTCATGCTCCTCTTTTCTTCACTGGCAATAATTGTTACATGGTTAAGGGAACGATGTGACATCGCTTTGTTTCTAACAATAGAACGAATACCTATAGCGAGCGCTTCTTGCAATCACTTGGGATTGATGTTTCACTCGAGTTGGAAAATGCGAAGTTATGTGCTGAAACGTCGGGGGGGTTGTGCCTTTGATTATGGATTTACACATTGCACTAAGCAATTTTTCTTAATAAAGCCATGCCTCGACGTAAACTTTATATAGGCGCTTTCTTTAGGAGAGTTATGGTTAAGCAACTGGGACGGCGAAGGCGGTGCCACCGGGTCAACGAAGTAAATTTACGCCGATGAGAAAATTCCACGTGTATCGGATTGGTCGGTGAGACGGAATGAAATTTTCGTGAAACCGTTCTCGAGTAAAATCGAATTCTCGGCTACCCATGCCAGGCCTGCCCGTTGGAATTACAGTGAATCACTTTGATATATCAAAAATTTTCCACAACTCGACCACCGTGTATCGAATCGAAGTAATACTGAGAATCGCGGGCATAAGAGACATGTGGTGTATAGGCCGTGCCATTTTCATTCACAAATGGATATATTTCGAAAAGTATGTTCAGTTCAGATAAAGTAGACGAAGGAATGAAAAAGGGACGTATAAAGGGTATAAAATGATACGTAGGTAGCTACACACTATGACATTGAGAATAAATGCGTGAAGACGTAGAGCTATAAATATTCTAGCAAGGTAAGCACGAGCGAACTACCCCCGTGACTTTTACTGTTATTATTTGCTAAACAATGTTTGCTAAACACCATCCTGTGAAGTTTCAGGTCTCTGCCCTCTCGTTCATCCATAATACAGGGTTAAAAGCCCTCAATTTTATCATTTGTTTTCTTCTTTTTATCTTTAGCAAACAAAACAATAAAATTTGTCACGGAGACTGTTTGCTCGCGCTTACCTCGCTAGATTATTTTTGTACTCAGAACTACACTTCGATGTATATTCAACGCGAATGGAATTTATTCTTTTAAAGCGTCTATCGCGGACGATCAAATTAAAAGCCAATGGATTGCATTCAGCGTCCAGGATTGCTGCTAAAGTCTCGTCAGAATTCCTCAGATATTTTCGGAAATAATTGAATTTCGGTACAGATAACTTCAATCATTGTTGTTACCTCTTAATCAGAAGCAAAGTCACGTGGTTCGGTCTATCTACTGTTCGTCGGCGCAAACCGTACGTTATCTTTTCATGTGATCGTTTTAACAGGACCATCGAATTATTCAACTTTTACGACTATTAAACGAGATATCGATTGGCGGTTACCCGAGCCAAACGACCGAATACGAGGATCCCGGTTCGGGGCAACGACCGAGTTGCAGTGCGAGCGGATTATATCGCGTATGTATACAATTCAGGGTCGTGTTAACAAAGTTCTCCGCCGTCTCGACGAAAATTCGCGGGGTGTATACACAACTCTCCGTTCGTTTGCCAATTTTTTTTTTTTGCGATAAAACATGGGCGATCGACGTGCATCCGATAATGCTGTAAATCATACACTGGTTGCAGTCTATGGTGCTGGGGAAATGCATAGCTGCTGCATTAATACGTACCTCCAGTGTTTACATGCATGGTCTGTTTTATCGGAAGAAATAGAAAGATGGATAGTCGTGCACGGTTTAGGAAACAAAATTCTTTCGGTATCAATCAGCGCTGGATAAAATCGCCGATTGATCAATCGAGCTGCCTAACGCGCTGGCCAGCGCTTCTATTCGCGCCGCCCTGTAATACAATATTTTATGGTTCGCGCTGTAATAGAAATGTCGGCGATTAAATTTATTCCACTCGAATGATCTGCAATTTATTACATTTGCCCCTAAATTCTCCTGCATCGCGTGGCCTGTCGATATTCTTCTTTCATGAAGGCTAACGTACGTACCGAGTGATCTCGAAAAAGAGCGGTGGAGGAATTTAGGGTCAAGGCGTTTCTTAAAATGTTGATTCAGGGACCTCTGTCGATTGCAGATTGTTTTCTATTTATGTGACCATTTTGTTGTGTTAAAATTCGCCGGTTGTCTAGTTAATGCAGAGTACCTAACTATATTCAAACACCACTGTAGGATCTCTAATTGACCCATTTATGAATCGGCCACGATTTTGGAAGTTTTATTACCATTTAACCTGCCAAATAGAGAATCCTGTCCACATGACGAGCGAACTTGTGCCCAGTTACCAGATTAAATATTTGATTCGATGGCCGCTTCGGCACGCTAATAAAATTACCCTGATTTTTCTTTCAAACATGTCTCCCACCAGGCTTCGTCGTATTTTTAAAACTGTTTTATTTTTCCTACCCAAGATATTAATACCCGATCCTCGGTAAAACGTTGCTCGCAATCTGTCCGTGTTCTTCCCTTCGTTTTCTTTTGTCGATGCGCGCGGAGCCAGCTTATTTCAGCCTCGATGGCTTCGTAATCCTCTAATTTTCCTTGCGGAAAAGTCTGCGCGTTGGATTAAAAGCGAGAGGGTGTGGGGGGCGGGGAAAGGGTGGGAAGAAACGGGAAGGGTGAAGGGATCGAGTAACGCTGTCAATAAAGTCTTAATTGTCACACCGAGCACGGTCGATCGTGCAAGTGGCCTTGTTAAGCACCGATTGCCATATCGGGGGGACGCTGCCAATGACGGCATAGCTAGAAAAATCGTGATTTAAACGGCGAACCAACCCGTTGCACTCACCCCGGCTAGCCAGCCACCGCCACGCTCCAATCCTCTTCCGTACGTTTCGTTCCCCGATCTTTATTATTCCTCGTGACTCTGTCGTTCGCTTCGCTCTCTTTGTTCTTTTCTTCTGATGGGAGCACTCGCACATGAACTTCTCGCACTCGTTTCCGACTCGTGATTTCCTAAAAGGCCTCTTGTACGCTACCTGAAGTCCACTCTCGTCTTCTCCCTCTGACACCCCTTCCCCTGGCCACCGCCTCTCTTGGCTACTGGTTCCCGCGATTTTTAAGGGAAGCAGAAAAATATCGTATCCGTTGATCCGCCTTTCATCGCGCCTCGTCCGCCCCGTAAAAATGAATATTGCTATCCGACTGATTAAGCGTGCGTGTTAATTTCCCGTCGTTCGTCGCCGCGAGAGTTTACGTACCTATTTTAAATGCGCGACGCTTATCGCGGGAACGTTCAATTAAAACGTCGAAGCTCGGATTAGAGTCACACGAACGACAGCTTAATCGAAAGATTGCCCATCGGGGAACCCGTACCCGCGATCCACGTCGATAACGCGCCGCATGAATGCAAATTTGCCACGAAACTTGCCTCGTAATCGGCGTGATTATCTCCGTCGTGTTCAGCCGCGCCTCCTCCTGCGTCCTGGCGCTTTTTTCTCGCGGCGCCCCGTCAAAGGCGCCGCGTACGCCCCGGATTCCTTTGCAATCAACGGGCCTCGTCCGCGATTTCTGGCGGCCGTTCGCTTTGAAGCGGACCACTTAATCACTCTTTACACCGCGGTCGTTCCGTCCTTCGTATTACCCGCGAATGTTTAGGCCGCGACTTGATAAGCGCGCGCGCCGATCTTGCATTACCCAGCCTGCTAATTATAATTAAACTCTTACTAATAGTTCGCCGGCAGCCGCTCTACGACGCTATAACTGCCTCGGTGTACTAACGAAATCGAATAGGGCGTTCAATTAAATGCTACTTAACACGACCGATCCAGATCCCCTCGCACCTCGTCTCCCGCTCCTACGTTAGCCCCTCGAATGGGGCCCTTCTGCCACGCTAATCACCATCCCATACTACTGAAAGCGCGCTCGAGCCGCACACCAACAAGAACCGTGGCATCCTCCGCGGGAGATGAAATTGTTCGATGGTTCATGGGCTGCCTGCAGCTTTCGACAAAACGGCGAACTTAGCGGCTTCCGCGCCGATGTAACTGGGTCGCTCGCAGCTTGGTCGACCAGGCGTTATTGGCCCGCTTAATATTCGGATAATTTGTCGATGATTTGGCTCACAGCTCTGGCTCACCGCGAAGTGGGACAGAGGAGCTTTGGGATGAATGACTTTTTAGTGCTCCCCATTTTAACCGTCGGGTCATTCTTTCGTTTTGCCCCTTGTCTCTTGAGAGATGGGTGAAGTGGTTAAAGATGGGGAGCAGGGATGTAAGGTGAATATTTCTACTAGCCACCAATCCCCCTTTATTCAACAGCTTTTAGCTCTTCGTTTAGAGTAACATATAGACGAGCGCGTTTGAAAAATCGTTTCTTGACACGCGCTTGAGATTTATAGAGTAATGAATACGTACGCATTCGAACATCAATTGCGCAACTATGCGTTTGCAATGGTCTCCGGCGTGGTCGTTTGTTATAGCTTTGGGTGAAATACCGTTTGACCTGGTAACATCTGTTTCCACTCACTATCGGTCCCTCGAATATTTGCCATTTTGTTTCCGTTTGATGGGCACGCGTGCGATTGCTTCTCGCATTTTCCGACTATTCTCGAAATCGGTAAATTTGCCGGTCGTTGTATTTTCCATATCAATTGCCGTTTAAAAGGTTTTGCCCTTTCCGAATGAAAAGCTCGCGTTTTCTATCCCACCGTGTTCGATTGTGAAATGTAAAATACTCGGGATATTTAACCTATTAGTGGACGTGGTAACGACAGTAACAAACAGCGCTGTATTCAGTCAAACATTCCTAACGTCCCAACAGGAAAATTCGATAACAAACTTTCCGCGAGTTAATGTCAATGAAATTTCAATAACAAAATTCCAAGCACAGTTTCTAGCGGCAAAATGTGTGACGCGTGCCGGGATACGCTCGTTTAACACCATTTACAAAGTAACGAATTTTGGTACGAGAGAAATCTTGACCGTGGAAAACAGAATTTATATCCAGTAGCTGCTGAGTTCTTCTCGCGTGCCAATCATTTTATTGAAGATCGCTTTCCGCAGCGCCTCTGTTTAAACGCCCGCGAGACTTTTGTCGCCGTGTTTGCAAACGCTCGAAATTTATGGAAAGTCCCACGTCAGTTCTCCGAATATCAGAGCGATCTTACGAGGCCTCCAAGTTACGAATACAAACTATGGGATTCGAACCCTTAACTGCACGAATGTCTCGAACCCGTCACAAAGATATTGGATGTTCAGACCACAAACTACTTAGGTAAATGAATGACTACTTAGAATAGTTGACAATCACAGCTATCGGCTCGGATCTCACCAGGTCTCACAGTGAGGAGGTTGCTGCGCTTCGTGACCCGTAAAGAGATAGCTGGAATCAAAGTTCCATCGATCTCCCTGTACGTGAAACCCTTAGCCTACCAAAGCAGAGAGATGGATGGAAACAAAGTTCCATCGATCTCTTCGGTTTAGATATAGAATCTAGAGGACTGCCAAGCAATCACATGATTAAAAGAAATTTAACAAAGAAGGATTGAATGGCGCAGTTCCTACCACCCTGCTGTCCGAGTTGAAAGGGAAAAGCGCCTCCCAGACGATTCCTGTTGCACCGATGCGACTCGTCAGGAGCAAACACTTGACCTGACTCAAGCCGTCTAACGCGGAGATTGGGTAATCGGACCGGGTGACTTACGGAGGCAGTGTACCAAAAGGTACACCCCTTACGCCCGAAACTTTTCCTTTTGGATGAGAACACCAGGGGATGAAACAGATCCACCTATACCGATCCATGCTCAGTCACTTGCTTCCGGAAACGGAAGCAGCGGTGACCTCCTCATCACGAATGAGGAGCCAACAAACGGGCAACGAAGCTAATTATTTAGTGACTATTTAACAATTTTACATGGGGCCTTAAATACTTCATACTATAATAAATTAGCCTAGGCTTCCTTAGATGTCTTCTTTCACTCACTATCGCTTTGCACGATCACTTTTCACTATCGCTTTTAACTTGTTTCGTTTTAAATATATTATGTTATGAACTCCATTCCCCGCGTAACGGTGAACCTGAAAAGCTGAACTACTTTATGTTAGTAACGGTGTGAACGGCCTGGAAGGAAATTAAGCAAAAGCTTATTGAGTTGGAGCCGATCGAGATATTTTTGACCTATAGAAGAGCGCGCACGAGCATGCAAAAACATTGCAGAGATAAGTACATGAAGGAAAGAGCAGAGAATGTAGAGCCATCGATGAGATGCATGACAGAATGATAAAAGTCATACAAAACCATCGAAGAAATTCATGAGATGAAATAAATCATTTCAATCCATCGAAGAAATGCATCAAATAAAATAAATCATGTAAACCCATCGAAGTAATGCATCGAATAAAATAAATCATTTAAACCCATCGGAGAAATGCATGAAATAGGACAGAGCATACAAACCCATCGAAGAAATACACGAAATAGAACGACTCGTGCAAAAATCCTCGAAGATGTTGAAAGGAAGAGAAATCAGTAGTGACCTTGGCAGAACAATACAATTTTAAATGGTCCAACGAACCCAAAAATTTCGTCGACCTCAACCGAATAAGCTAACCCAGGCCAGGGGGCGAGAGGTCGGAGGAAGGGCCAGGGTTGAAACCCTGAACAGGTCCCCAGTAAGTCCAGCAGGTCCGAATGGTCCAGGTGGCTCGGGAGCTCCAGGGTCCCCGAAGGACCGACGACAACTGAGAACATGGAGCTCCGTGAGTTCCCCACCTAGACTTCGAGAAACGATGTACTCCGATCAAAACAAGGTCGACGGTTAATTACTATTGCGAAATCCAAGGAATTCTTCGGTAAAAATAGATTTTCCGCTCAAATATCCATTCCCGTGGTTATTGCAATGACAAATAATGTTAACAACATTTACACTAACCGCTCAGTATAAATTATTATTAACTATGATCGATAAAACTCGAGATATCAAGCGATTAGTAAATGATTTTCTACGCCGAAGGAATTCTCTTTTATTCTCGATGTTTAATCGCTCGATATATTAATGTTAATGCTTATACATATCACATAGTATTATTTATAATGTATAAAGTCATTTTAATTGAAATTGGTGTTAAACAAATAGTTGCAAGAATATTTGAAGAAATATGAGTGACATACTTACATACTTGTTTCTCCCCCTTAGTTACTAACATCGACGAAGTATTGTAGAGGATAGAGCGATAGACCTATCACGTTATGGGAGTTCTCGTTTACATCATTAACACGCAGAGCCACGGTACTCTATGAAACATTATTTCGCAGGCTCAAGCACGGACTCTACAATAATAATAATAATAAATCGTCTTTATTCCACACAAGATACAGAAGCAATAACAATTAGTATAGAACTTAATTAACGGAATGGGCGAGGCTCGGCGTAGCTGCTATTATGCCTGACCCGAAATGGAATAGGAAAGAGAAAAGAACAAGAATGAGAGAGGCATTGAGTATAAAAATAAGACGTTATAGGGACTCAGTGGTAGATCACGATCACGTCAGTCTGGTTAGTCCTGGGTTATGTGTGAATGATTGAGAAGAAATAATTTGGTGGCATTTTTGGAAGAGTGTAGAGTGGAAAGTGAACAGATAGCATCGGGAAGAAGATTATAGAAATGAGATGCAACATAGGAAAATGAACCGGAGAATTTACCGGATTAGGAAATAGGAGTAGAAAGACGGTGTTCACTTCTCGTATGGCTAGAGTTGGAGGAATGGAATTCAGCGTTGCAAGGGATTAGGTCGCGGAGGTAGAGAGGTGTTTGAGTAGAGAGGACTTTATCGCATTCCACACAATGACAAAAGCACTTGTTGTTTTTAAGCATCCTTCAGTTTCTGAAAAAGTCTTCTAGGTAACAGGTATATCTCAGTGGAATCCTGTTAAAAGGCCTCCCAAATGGTCCAGCAATAGATGAAATTGATGCATGAATTGAGAAATGTTTCCAAGCTTAATTTTGTATTCAAGACTATAGCAGTTATAATTACAATAAAAAATGATATTCCTTAATTGAATCAGCTTTTTATTAATAAACTTAGCTATCTACATTTGTGACAACCAACTCAACCACGGGGTATATTGTCACAAAATAGTTCCTGCAGATAATATGAATTAGCTCCTAATCTGATGACAAAATCCACAGGACCAAGTTTTTTTATAAAGTCGGACGTACGTAGTTTATATTACTCTAAGTCTGGGTGAACTTCCCTGCAGCTATAATCCGTAAAAAAAAAATCAAAATAAGACAACCATACCCGGTCTCCCCTACCTAGCATTCGCAATTCTGTAAAATGCACTTCTCGCCTTGCATCGCGTTCGAACGCACCTGGCGATACTTCGCCGGAGCTTGGACGCGCGAGCTCGGTGTCCGTGGGGGTGTAAAATCATCGCGTCATCGCGACAGCTGCAGCTACCTGACAGGTTGCAATGGCGCCAAGCACGTTGTTTAACGATAATTATAACGGCGCCATTTAGTGGCCGTGTACGGCCGTGGGACGCGTGTGCACGTGTCGCCAGTGGCCCCGGCGAAAATACGGGGCCAGGAGCCTCTCCTCGCCTCCTCCCCGGGCTCTGGTTACACTTGACCATTTCCCAGGGACCAGCGTTCCACTTTCTCCCCAGTTGTTATCATTTTAGTGTCCGCCCGGCGAATTTATCTTCGGCGATATTTCTTGTTGCCCGGCAGTTGGAGACTCTGGGGATGAGTTAGATTCGAACGTTCGATATTACGGCGCTATCTCTGACGGTGTGGGCTCGCTTTATAGTTGGCCACGACGAGCGACGCTCCGAAATATTGTCGTGCATTGCTGTTTACCAGCACTCCGGCACCTGTGTGCTGCGCTCGCCTGCGAGGCACACGTACGCGGCGTTTGTACGTCGCGCGGAAAACAAGCTTGATAAATTGGATTTCCCGGGGAGTGTTAAAATCGTCGTGGCCTATGTTTTCAATATTCCGCCCAATTCCACGGGATACCGAAGGATGAATCGGCACGAAAGTATGATATTCCGATGAGAATAAAATTGTGTGTGGTTGATTGATACGATAAATGTCCCTTGGTATTTAGTTTCGGGTACCACCGCGAGATGTACCGTGTATTGCAAATGGAACTCTAACGACGTTAAATAAGGGATGAGAATGCAATGGCGGCGCTTTAAAAATGAAATGCCACCCACTGTGTGATCTGACCGCCCTTTTTCCATTGTACATATTAAGCGGCGCATGCTGCTCGGTCCGTTTCGTGAAATATTGATTCGCTTCGGTGGCCAATAATGTGACGTTACAATTTAATGAAATCTACAATGGTATCGGCGCACTGGATCGGTCAGATTAAAACAATTATTATTTTAACAAATTAAAATAATACATCGAAGCTACTTTGCAATTAATTAATTATATATATTAGTTCCCGACGTTTCGATCTCGGTTTAGATCATATTCAAGGAAAGTTTAAAACATATATAAAATACTGCGTATGCTATTGAAAATAAGTCACCGTGCTCTGGCACAACGTGTGATTCGCGAGTTTTGGAAAAAGACTAAGGTAAACCGTGAACAACACATCTGCTTTTAGAAGGTGAAAAGGGTGAATACCGTTGACAGTTGTAAACATATCTAAAACCCCCGAAATTCAAAATTAAAGGATATACAGTCTACAGTAAACAAACATTCTTGCTCATATGGTGTGTTATATACACTCTTAAAGGTGTTAACGAGCAAACAAACAATTACATACCAATAAACTGATATGTAGGAATTAGTTAGATCATATGTAATTCTATGGAGCAAAAACGTCATAAGACATTACTTCTTTAGTAATGTTGCGTAATATTCCTGTATTTTAGGTGTTTCATACCTAAGATTTACGCTAGGCTGTTTGATCATGTGAATTGTCTCCAAAAGAATTCTCTGATTTAAATTAGTTTCTTTATCAACAATCTTAACGTTGTCAAAGTCAAAGCTATGATGAAAAACTCTAGCGAATGTTTGGTTAAAGCAGTATGTTGTAGGGGAGATGAAAAAATATTTCTTTTATGTTCATATATTCGTCTTTCTAAAAGTCTAGAAGTTTGTCCGATATAAACCTGATTACAACCCATGCAAGGAATTGAATATACGATGTTGGAGTGTTTTGAAAGAGGTATTTTGTCTTTAATTAAAGGGAACAATTGTTTCGTGTAAAACGATAATTTGAAAATAGTGTGAATTCCGGCTTTTCTAAAAATTCTTCTTATATCGTTAGAGATATTATTACAAAACGGTAACACAACAGTGTTCTTCCAACTAATTGATTCTATTTCATTGTTTCTTGCTTCTTTCCGTTTTTTTGTTAAAAATGGATGGTAAATTTCAAAAGTACGTTCTTTAATAATTGACGAAACCATTTCTATAGGATATCCATTACGCTTCAAGGTGTTTTTTAACAGAAGCAAATTAGCTGGTCGAAATTCCGGATCCGAATGTAAAATAGCTCGATCAATCAGTCCTTTAATTAATCCTACCTTGTGTTGCATGGAATGTGCAGAAAAGAAATTAATATATCTGCCCGACCAACTCGGTTTATGATACCAATTTGTGATAAATTTATTATTTGATCTAATTACTATTGTATCGAGAAAGCTAAGACATGAATCCTTCTCAATTTCATGCGTGAATTGAAGTCTAGCATGGTGACTTATTTTCAATAGCATACGCAGTATTTTATACATGTTTCTAACTTTCCTTGAAGATGATCTAAACCAAGATCGAAGCGTCGGAAACTAATATATATAATTAATTAATTGCAAAGTAGCTTTGATGTATTATTTTAATTTGTTAAAATAATAATTGTTTTAATCTGACCGATCCAGTGCGCCGATACCATTGCAGTTAAGTTTTACGGTCGAAATTTAGTTTATTTATAATTCTTTAATGAAATCATACCCAATCGTTTGCGTTATAAAGCTTAGAATTCTCCATCGCGAAATATCGCCGTGATGATTATTGGCCTCGAGCGAACCGGCTACTAGTTCATTGATATTTCAACGTCGCTTCATTGCGTGCTATTTTACTGCGGCGAGAATATTGTACAATGATGATAATGCTAATTGAAATAGTAGAATTCGGTGCATGGATATGCGTCGATTGTGCAGCGGAATAGTGTAGCTTTGAACAAATAAATGCGTTCTCACTTATTTTTATTGACGAGGTTGCTCATTTGAAGTGCAAGAGGTATGTCCATTTTTGTGACTTTGCGATTTACATTTAGCATATTTTTTTGGTGGCAACTGGTGCTACAGAACAGTTGAATCACAAAGGGTTATAAAGGGAAATGTCCACTCTGCACTGGGACAAAATGCGGAATGGTCCCCACTTTTTGCCTAAGCATAAGCTTCTGTTGTCAGGATAAAACAAGAAATTATTTAAGAAGAAAATTATATAAGAAAATTAAATTCATTGAAGCTCGTTTCTTTACTGATCGACTAAAGTATTAACACTTACTATTCTCGATAAAGCTGTCTTGTGACATTCTCTGTTTTTCTCTTTACCCTTCATTTATATCCGTTCATGAAATAACAGTGTTACTTTTGCCACTTTCCTTTTCCGTTTATAATAACTCGCACGCCGGATCAATGAAATCCTTTGTGCTTCTACATGCCTGCGCGTTTCCCGAAACGCGTATTCCGTGCGCGGCGCGTGAAATCCGAAAACGGAAACTTGGCGTTATTAGTTGGTTCATTAGCCGGGATTACTCTCTTCGTATAAAGAGGCACAGAGCGTATAATTGAGAGTGCACGGAGAGTGTTACGATCATTTCTGTTTTCCGGTCACAAGGCAATTGTGTACATCCCATCGAAGTCGCTGTACGAGGTAGGTAATTACACTTCACCGGTGAAGGGCGCGCGCATTTCGAGTGCACAAACTTCTGCCTCATTCGCGACCAACTAATGTCGCTGCGTTATTATTTTTCGAATACCACTTCCGAACTTCTCGGGTGAAAGGCGAGGTGTTCGTAAGGGGCGCGAAACAGTTCAAAACCTCACCCTTAAAAGTAGCAGAGCGCATTAATTTGACGTTGACGCATCATCCCCCACTCGACGAAAGAAACGTGGTTCCCGCGAAACTGTTTTTAGAAACGCCCACGCGAGTAACAACGTAACAGAGCCGGTGGCTTTTGCATTTCAACGCCTCGTGCTCGCGTATAGATCACTCCACGGGGATCATTTCTTCATATCTACCCGAAGCGTACAATCGAGGGCTCATCGGTGAGATTGGCTACGGTATTATTGCTCTGTATCCTCAGGTGGATCATATCCGAGCTAAGGAAATAAAATATTTTCGCGTCTAGCCGTTTCCACTTTGCGCGATTTCCTGTCGACACGTCGAACGTATTCCCAAGCCACGCGACCGACTAATAGCGGCTATGCACCGCTTGGAATAAAGCGAGCGGGGGCGCAATTCTCTGCATGTTATCATTGACACGTGTGGAATTTCAAAGCGCGTGGAACTCGTTTTAATCACGCGGTTTGCTCTCGGGGATTATTTTTGCCATATTCCGAGCGCCGAGCTCGCCTACAATCGGGGTGGGATACAGATCGGAGATACTCCAATAGTTCGCTTTGGCATCGCGCTTCGGGTATTGCCGCATTCGTCTCTCCGAACGTATTATACGCTCGGTAGAAACGGCACGGTATTATTTCTTGTTATGCACGGTCGTTCGCGTGACGACAAATATTTTCGCGGTATCTTCCATCGACGATCTCGCTATCCTTTCGCGCGCGCTCCACCCTCTCCGCCTGCCGTACGCGAACATTATCAGCGTAACAGGCGGACAAACTCCGAAATTCGATCTAATTACGAATCGAAAGCTCGGCGAGCGAATGAAAAAGGAAAATTGCAAAATTCGTTGATAATTCCGCGGGGCGGCGTGTTTTATTCCCGTGCTCACGGTCGAACGAGAAAAACGCGTAATGGACGCAATCCGCGCGCGAGAATTTTTAAATTCACTCAACTGGTCGTTCGATGACCATCGGCCAACAATAACCTTGCAGAGAGATATCATCTTTTATTCGACGGTGTCTGGGAAAAACAACCGGTCCGCGGGATTTCGAGAATTATTTTCGATTCGCGTATGGCTGGCTACGTGCATAATTGAGTGCGCGGGGGGGGTGGGCGCGGTACGTAGGCGCATACGTAACGCGAGCCGAGCGTTACGATAGCTTCCGGTCGTAATGGGGACCGGCGTGGCGCGTTCGTTCCGCCGATTCGACCCGTTGAACCGTGCCGAGCCGAATTGTACGTAGGTAAGGCAGCATGGCACCGTCGATTAATTCTGAAAAGCTCGAAAGCGCCCGCGGCGTCCTCGGAGTGTTATAGGATCGGTAGACGTGCGCAGACTGTAGTTTCCGCGGGCCGACGCGTATGCATGCATGCATGTAGTATGCGCCGGAATGTCGGAAGCTGAACAATGTCGAGGCCGATGTAATTGTCACCTGTGAATATCGGTCCTCACAGTCTGACGATCGCATTATGTATACACGCCCGAATTTTGGGAACGAGTAGGAACGGCTCGTTATCGACGGCTCCGAATTACGCCTCGATATTGCCTTCGTTAAACTTGCTACGCCTCTATCATAGGCACCGGCGAAATTTGTAATTAATAATAGCGATCGGCGAGCAGCCTTCTGTTGGTCCCCACTGGCTGACGCGTCTGATTGGCAACTGCGGTCTGCCAGCTATTTCGGAAACGCGTTGTTCATTGGTCGAAATCAGTTTTCATTTCGGGCTCCGAGTTTGGGAGAGCCTGTAACTCCTCAAGTTCCCTGCAATCCAAAGGGTCTAACCGGGTGAGCATAGGGAAAATGGCCTCAGCAGTAATTTCAGTTTCTGTTTATACGAAATAATGCTCTTTGCTTAAAAAAAAACACGGAGGGAAATTTCAGATCTTTACTCACTCTCGTTAGAGTGAAATGGAGGTAACAACTCTAAACATTGCCATTTTTTTTCTCAACAACTATTTAAGATATTTAAATGCTTTAAAATACACGTAGTGCAAAAAAGAGTACAGTTATGAATATAGTTTCCTAGCTTTTCTAAAAAGATATTCCAAACGTACGCGATTTTTTGGATCCCTATCGGTAATGCGGACCATTTACTATAATCTGCAAAGAGCAATTTTGTATATTCTGTAACTTATATAGATAATAGCTAGGTGCTGACGCTTTACTTCTGATTTTTTTAAGTGTCGCACAACGTGTTTGTAAAAGC
This sequence comes from Andrena cerasifolii, assembly GCF_050908995.1. Taxonomy (NCBI): domain Eukaryota; kingdom Metazoa; phylum Arthropoda; class Insecta; order Hymenoptera; family Andrenidae; genus Andrena; species Andrena cerasifolii. The sequence continues at coordinate 7,688,007 of NC_135118.1, forward strand.
AACCTCCAACATTAATTTTTTTATCTCTACCCTCATCTGCAAAATTCGGAAATAATATATGTAGTAAAGCTAAAAATTACCTGCTACGTGCATTTTGAAGGATTCAAATATCGTAAATAGTTGTTGAGAAAATAAATGGTAAAGTTTAGGTTTGTTATCCCCATATCACCCTAACGCATGGGGGTAGAGATCTGACATTTCTCTCAGTGGTTTCTTAGGCAAAGAGCATTATTCGGTATACAATAATATTAAAATTGGTGCTGGGGCCGTTTTCCCCGCGCTTACTCGACTAGACCCTTTGTTCGCTTTGACTTGAGCGATGATCTTGTTTCGACTGTGAAGTCGCATAAGTTTCCTTGCAATGATCGATTATCTATCGGCTCTGATTTAAGTTGAAAGCAGTCAAGCTCGTCCCAGCGCGAGCAAACATACAGATAAATGAATCTCCCTGGGAAATGGAACGACGCATACACTATTCATTCGATATTACATGAATGCAACATGCATCGACGTTCTGTTTAAGAAGTGGGGATTCATTACTCGGCCTAGTTCAGATGCGTTTGAAAGACGCGTTCGCTGAAATATAGAAAACCGAATTTGCTAATTAGCCGCGATTTACGTGGTCCCAAAAGTTTGTAGTTTGATAAGCTATCATGGCTGAATGGAGTTCGTTTCGTTAGTTTCCTCTTACGTTAACAAGCCAAAGAGATTCACTGTCTGATACCGGCTGCCTTGGAAAGGTATTCCTGTTTTAAACGAATGAGCGAGTGGGGGGGCACGAAATTTGAGAACCGCGCGGAAATCATATTTCGCCGATATTACTTTCCGACGTGGCGACGACGAGGCGGCGTGCTAAACAACAAGACGAATGAACGGTCGGAATCTTGACAAATGCAAGGAACTACGGTAGCCCGGGTCGTATACGCTCCCCGGAAAACGTTTGTCGAGCTGAACTGAAATATGACGGCATAGTATCCGACAATATTTAATTGCTCCTTCTGGCAGAGTAACTCACTGCTGGGATAATAACGGCGGGAGGTATAGCAACCTTGCAGCGAAGAGAGGGCGACTTCATTACGAGCCGAGTTATTCAGCTTCCTCGTACTACGTTTATCAAAATTTCCCGGGGCAGGCAAATTAAAAACTTACCCGTCTTGAAATTTTCGCGTATCTAAAACAGAATACATATTGCAGGCATTAGCACTGGACTGATCTTTCGACGGGAGATATATCCGAATTTTCTTCTCACCGAATATTTCACGTTTAATGGGGCTGTCATGTTTACATGAAAAAACTGCAGATCCATAGAATATCCGCGGAGAATACGCAGCGGAATTTTCAGAATCGGAAAAGTTTCAGTTTGAAGATTGAAGGATTACACGATTTAAATCCTGCACGGGTTATTGTTCGGTTGTTTTTTTTTTCGAGAAGTATTTGCTACATGCAACGTAAAAGCTTTTTCGAGGGATGTCGGTGGAATTGACGTCCATTGAGTCGTCACGCTTAGGGATTGGTACCAGGCTTTTACCTATCAGTTTTATAGCCTCTAACAGCGGCTGCTCTTCAAAGAACACGAGACAACGGTCACGAATTATTGGGAACGATTTGAGGGGTAGGCGGACATGTCTAGCCACACCTGTTCACCGATTATCGATTTTCGGGAACGTTTCGACGTGGAATCCAAACATCGTCGGGAGGCCCCGCGGCAACCACCACCCGTCCACCTGACGTGTTATCGATTATCTGTCCCTGGCTATGAATAATCGCCAGTTGAAGTCCTGTATTACGACCGAGACTTTCAACGGAAGACAAGGTTAACCGCGAACTTGCGACGATCAGGACGCGTCGTATTCCGAGTCGTCCCGAAAACTGGCCCGAGAGAAGTTATCCAGAAATCATTGGTATTCGCGAGGCAGATCGTCGCCCATATCTCGAATATATAATTTTGCAAAAGCACGCGGACGAAGAAGTTGCGTCACGGTTGAATCTGCCAGTAAGAGGAACCGCGAGTTTCAAAGTTCCGAATCGACGAGATTCAATCTCTTTCGCATAACTGCAACGCTACTATTCCTCGGAAATATTATACTTTCCAGGATGTCGTTTTTCTTCTGGATGAACACGATTCTGGTCTTTACAAGCAAATTAATTTAATCGTCACGAATTTGCTATCGGTGCGAGCTAATAGTTTGGATCTTTGTACGAAATCAGATAAATAGTACTGAGCCGGATGGTTGCATTTAATCGGTGTAATCAATCGCGGCATCAACTCCCTATCTATTACTAATTGCTTTATAAATACATCGGTTGTATTAATACCCTACGTTTGAACGAGGCTGCACGTGAACCACGATTGAAAAATACCCGTTCTATCACGAGCATTAAATATGTATCCGCTGCTCCGCCGTTGGTTCTTGTTTAACATTAAACACAACACAGTGTAACGCAGTGCGCGGCCTCGTTAAACAATAATCTCTTCGCCACGCTCCAGCAGGCTGGCCGCGAAAGTTATCGCAACGCGGACAATACCCGATAAATTGCGCTTATCCATCGTGCACGGTGTACCTTAGAAATTACCATGGAACAGTATCTGGGAAAGAGGCGAACGAAATACCAACAAACCTGAATGATCGAGCATCGAAACGAACCGAGCTGCACGAAGAATTGCGCGCCGAGGAGAAGAAAAAAAATTTGATACGAGTAGACGCGAAATTGGAGCGCGATCGCCGAAGGGAAAGTCAATTCGCCCCTACAAATCCATTACCGACTCAATCAAGACAATTTTAGACTTGATTCGCCCCGATTCAGAGCCGCCTGTGCAGCAACAGTTCCTTCCTTTTTCCGACGCCGCGTTTCTCTCGTAATAATTTATTTCCCGCCCGGCCGGGGCGGCGGGGAGGGCGAAAAAAGTAGAAAAGAAACGAAAAGAGAAGCAACCGATACCCCCCCACCGTCATCGATCGACGCCCGTCAGCGTAATTGCTTACACGGGTGCCGGTTGCGTAAAGCTTTTCGAGCACAATCGGAATGCTCAGAAATAGACGTCGAAATGTAAACGGCCGGGGAATTCGATTCTGGCGTGTTCGCGAGCCTGGCACAATTTTCCCGACCGACCCGGCTGCGATAGACGATGAATTCGTCGAGATCGGACGAACGAACACCCCTCCCCGCCGTACACCCCTTGGCCCCGTGCGGCTCTGTAGTCTGTAGTCTCTGCCTCGAGCGAGATTGCGCTCGCGAGGGTTGGATGGGGGAAAAAAAGGAGGGACGGGGGTGGCCGCGCGGATCGCACGGAATCTCGACGCTCGGCGAAACTGGAGACATCGGTTCACGCTGGCTTGATACCCGACAAAAGGTGAGGAATTCCTGGCCGTCGCTTTAGCCATCTCTCACCACCGCGTCTCTTTGCTTTCCCTGTGGCTGCTTAAGGTGGGGAAAATGCGGGGGTTGGGCACCGTAAAGAATGTCTTGTTCCCGGCAATCACCCGAATATCTCGGTGTACATAGACGTGCCGCGAGGTATAAATACCGGGGAACCGGCATTCGAGTTATTCCAATATTCACAGTTAGACGTGTAACTACCGCGCTGGCGTTCGCCGCCTCTGTTTCTGCAATTTCCAAACTCCCGTTCTCTTTCTGTTTGCCTTCGTTTTTTCGATTTTGCTCGTCCCGGTCGCCGTCCGGGCTTCTCGCTCCGTTCTCCATTTTCCGCCCCCACCCCCCCACCCCCAACCTCCCCCCTTTCTGGTAGCGCTACTTTTTTTGTAAACTGTACATTTTAATCTTGGCTCGGTTTTCCAGCGCTCTGTAGCGCGCGCTGCCTCCGCGTTGGGAGCATCCACCGTTTCAGCAGTGTGCTCCCTTTCCTTGCGTTTGTCACAGTGTCTTTTCTTCGGCACGGTGCTTCCGTGCCTACCGGCTCGTGGAAAGAGTCTCTCAGGGCGTATCCATTGTATCCAAGTCCCCGGCTACGGAACGTACGGATGTACTCGCGCGATCCTTCGGGATTCATATATGTTCACCTAAGTGGCAGAATGATATTTTCCACCTACGGGAGTTCCCTTTATTCCGATACCCGGGTCCCCGCGCGCCGCCCGGCTTCCCTGCCATCTTTTACCATCTGCTTGCCCTGGCCGTCTGCTTTGGCTATAAATTAGAATTTTTATTTTCGCTCGTCGAGATACCGAGGGAACAACCGGGGCCATTAATTAATATCCCTAGAGGAGAATACGCGCTCTAGTACCTCTCCTGCAACACATTTAGAAACACAATTCTTTGACAAATTGTATCTTAAAGTTGTAGAATGAGCCGTCGCTTAAATTTTCACGGATCCTGCAATGTTACGCATTACTCGACTTAATATTCTGCGACAATGGAATCGGTTGCTCGTCGGGTCTTCTTTCACGTTCCACCATTCACCGGAGAAGGGACGCATCCCGCGTTTTCAAACTCTCCAAAAACGTATGTACACGCGTTCTTTTGTTACCCTCGCCGTTAGTCGAGCGACGTCGTCCCTCATCCTTCCCTTTCGTTTGTTTTTCTCCCAGGCACTGGCAGGTTCTTTACGACTCTCCTTAATTCCTTCCGTCTCCGGCCTGCTTGCTCTCTATTCGAGAATTTCGGGCCTACCCCAGACGTCCCTCTCTCGCGACGCCGCGGAATAATTTAAAAGCTCATTAGCTCTGCCATTTCTTAAGTTCGGGATAAAGTTGGCGGGTGGGGTCTTAGAAACGCGGGTTGCAGCTCCCTTTGCTGCGCTTCCTACCTCGCCCCTCCTTACTATCCGAAAGTACCTCAGGATCCAGCAGGGATCGTGGTGGTCGTGTCGGTGGCGACGCTGATGGTGATGGCGGTAGGAGTGGCTTACGAAGGGAGGAAAGGAATATAGGAACGTGAAGGGGGGTTGAGGGTTTCGCTCCAGGGGACTTGGTCCTGGTTATATAGCCGTAGCCTGGCCTCCACCACATTGGTTTGTCGAGCCATTAATCGGAACAGCTTTATACCAGGAGATTTATATTGGATTAGGTTGCGGGACTAGTGGTGGTTTAGTTTGAAGGCCCTCGCCCCGTCCTACGCCACCCCCGACGGTTAACTACTATCACCCCCGTTTAATGAACGTCATTCGAAGGAATTTCTTTCATCCTTCCTGGTCCCATTTCTTCCCCTTCCTGTCGTTGCCACTTTGCAGTTTATTAGAGGACCAGCGTGGACACGAGCTGAAAATTCACGGATCGATGCCACCTTCGGTGTTAGAGTCTTCGCGTTGTTGTGAGTGTCATTTCGTATTTGTAAACAGTACTGTTTGAAAATAACTGGTATTCTACATCGAAGTTATCTCTGAGTAATTTAACCAAGTTCAACGTTGAAAGGACAAAAGACAGTCGAATGAATGGAATAAAAGTTGGAACGTGGAGTATTAGGATAGGCTTGTGTCTGGTTAAGAACGTTCCAAGGACCAACCAGCACCTGCATCGATCGGAACGCCTATTTTTGAACTCCCTTGTTATCCTGGCCGTATCTAAAGTTCGCGTGTGTTTGCCGATGCTTTGGGAAAATCAATACTTGATCGTGCGTCGTCTTCGAGACTTTATTTTCGGTTCCAATCATACGGGCAAATATTTCATCGTCGCGTCAAGCTGGTACCGATGTTCGACAAATACGCGCTGGGGAAATTCTTCACCTCGCTTTCAACGCGGCAGGAACAGAATCGAGCTCGATATTCATTCTGTTAAAAGATTTCACCGAAGGTAACGCACAAACATACGAGCCCGCGGCTGCGCGATTTTCTTTCATCTCTTTTTTGTCAAAGCGACGCCAGCAGTGACTGGGATAAAATTTAATAAATTCGAGGGTGAAGGAAGCCACGGCACCGATATCGGAAAACCACCACAAAGTGATGTTTGATGTATTACGTTTGATCATAGTTGGCTGATCAAACCACTTTAAAGAGTCAACGGTCCACAATGCGCCTTTATGGCTTAGTACTCTATCAGTAACACGCGAGTGTTTGATATTTATCAGATTATCCACGGGAAAGAGATTCCGCGCGAAAGATTAAAATCGTGTCGCCATTAAGAAAGAATGAATTAACTTAGATCTTTGAAGTCGCTCGATAACAGGTTAAGAGATAGAATTTAATATTAAACGTCACTTTAGCTAGGCTATATTATCGTATAATGCGCACAGATTCGCTCGGGTATATGAAATATCCAAGATACGTCTGACCGAAATCGGATCCTGACTACTGTTGAATTATGGAAGCTGAAGCATGAACTGAACTTTGCGATGTATTAGCTGGCCCTTACCCGCTGGTGAATTGCTTAGCAAGAACAGTTACCAGCGATAGAAACTCATCCATTTTCGAGAAATCGTAACATCAAAACTTATAGTTATGCATAGGGCGATACTCATAAAGCGATGGATGACTAAGTCGGTAGTCAGGTCTAAATTATATCCACATTAATATTCCCTATTAAGACGTCATTACTCTGCCGTGTAATGGATTCCAACAGCTCCTACCCTCAGCAATATAGAAAATACGATGTTCAATATAAAAAACAAGCTTCGCCATGAGAAATAATTGAAGCAAACTTTGAGCATAAACGTACTAGTCACTTTGTAAGAATCATGCTGTACATTCCGCTTCTGGCGGCTCCGCAACGAGACTGACGTGCTAACGAAATTGCAACCCCTATTATTTCAACCCATTCCAGCCGACAGATAAGAAGAAAAAAGTGGAAGAATAACATAACGTCGGCACAAACTCGCGTGACCGTTTAATATCACCGGATTTGATCTCTTCATCGTCGCGATAAAACCGTTCATTGGCAACGAATCAGGTAGAAGAGAGACGTCCAAGTGTCAGAATCTCGCTGGTGAAAAGCGCTGTCGGAAGCCACGAACCGGAGCGTGTACGTCCGGACGTGGAACTTCACGGCGGACTAGTTAACTCTGTTTCTACTTTCGACCACGGTAACCGAGATATCTCGGCGAACCGGGGCGCGGAAATTTCGTTGGCAGAAAGCGTTATAGGCGGGAAAGTGCGCGCGTATTTCCTTGGCACGCGGTCACTGCAACGAGACAGGAGAAAGAGCTTCAGCTTCTGGACAGGGGGGTTTCGCGTTCTAAACGCGCTAATTTCTAGCGTTTTCGAGAGGCCCGTGGGTAAGGTACGGGGCACCCAATTGGCTTGTCCGCGAACTTTCGCATAATGAGATTTAATGACCGCGCAGCACGGAAAACGTGGCAGTTTCAACTAGTTTCCGATTTTCGACGCCTCATCACGGCTTTCGCCCATTTACATAAGCTAGTTATTGAAAATACATTCTTCCTGAATTCCTCTTGACCACTTCTGATCGTTTCCAACAAATTCATTCAGTTATCGCGCAAAGGTCACCCATTTTGATATGAGATCGTTTAACAGCTACCAGATATCTAGATAACATAATGCGAAATGAAATCACGAGTAAGCTTGTAACCTTTTTCACCACCGTCATTCATATGTCAGCGTTAGTGTGAAAATGACAACAGTTGGTCGATAAACGGGTTATGGTCGGCAACGGGGTCATTTACTTTGCTGCCAGCCTTCAGACGCGGTAACTATTTTCGCTTGGGTTAAAACTGCGCGAAGCTGTTCTCATAAGCAATAACGAACCTTCGGGTAATCTCATCGCATACTAAAGGGTACCTATCTGTAAATACATAAACGGCAACGGCCGAAGTGAAAACACGCGGAAACTCGCCGTAGAAGCTGGCGGGAGTCGATCGCGCCCCCTGTATCCGAGACAGTCCATTGATTTCACGATGTTGATTATGCGGTGGCTGAGATGGGTTTAAATTTCACGCTTCACCGGCGAACCCCGTGGGGCAAGATAAGGGTACGTACGGGGGAAGTTTAAGCTACTAGCGAGTACACGAGGTTTAGCGGTTACCCTTGGCGCGAACAAGAAATTCCACTTCTAGAGCCGCGAGTGTGAATATTAGATATAATAATTGTAATAATATATCGACTTTATTCACCACAAATTACATAGATTATGTGATAAATGGGAGAGGTTCAGCATACCTGCAGTTTTGCAACCTACCCCCAAAACATTACCTGTCAGAAATAAAGCTAGCGAAACAACAGAAGAGCGAGAGAGAGAACCACAAGACAAGGGGAGTTACGGATAGTGGGCGAGAATAAAAGAACGGGCAGCACATTTAAAAGCGGGGATAGGGGACAGAGAAAGAATTTCCAAAGGAAGAGAATTATAGTAACAGCAGGATAGATAGGAGAAAGATGCCGTAAATTTGACCGTACGATCAGCAGGCACAGGCAGGTCAGCACCACGCCTAATAGATGGTGCATAAGCAAGAGCTGAGAAGAGTTACTGCGTAGTAATTCACTTAGATAGATAGGTGTCTCAGATTCCAGAGCCTTGGGTACGATGCAGCACAGGTGGAGGATCCACCGCTGTCTGACATCGAGCCAGCTGGAGCGAAGAAACAACGGCGAAATATGACCAAACTTACGGACATTATAGGAATAACGAAGACACGAGTTCCGGATACGTTGAACTATAGACGAGAGACGAGTTGAGAGACAAGGGCCATACACGATATCGGCGTAGTCAAGAAGAGAAATAACAAGTGACTGACGTAGCGAGAGCTTGGTGTGGGTAGACCGAATGCGACGAGGAGGATACAGGAACCGGAGACGAGCAAAAGCAGAACGACACAAGACAGCTACATGCTGGTCAAATGACCACTGAGGATCTAGGGTGACACCGAGAATTTTGACGGTACGTTGCATAGAAAGAGATGCAGAGCCTCAGGAAATAACAAAAGAAGACATATGTTGACGTAGAGCGGAAAAGCCCACCACTAATAAAGATGATTTAGCGAGATCTAACTGTAAACTGTGAGAGTCAGCCCAAATCGTGAGGCGTAGCTGGTCGGCAGCCATCTCTCGTTTAGCAGAATCAGCCCCGCCAATATCGAAATCCTTAACCAGCTGAGTGTCATCCGCGAGGGCATATCCCTTGCGTAAATACTAAATAGCAGTGGCCCAAGTACCGAGCCTTGAGGTACTCCACGTTTAACCGCGCGAATAGATGAGACCGTAGGCATGAACTGGTTAAGCATAACCTGCTGAGTGCGAGAAGAGAGATTCGATTCTAGGAAAGACAGGGCATTAGAGGACGAACCAGTATGTCGAAGTTTAGCAATCAGCAGGTCATGATCAATCGTATCAAATGCCTTAGAATAGTCTAAGGAGATGATGGCAGATAAACGTCTAGAATCGAAGCCACGCAATACGGTATCAGGCAAATGCAGCAAGGATGTAGTAGTGCTATGACCGTGTCGAAAACCAAACTGAAAGGCTGGAACAGCATTAGTGGAGGTGAAAAACCTCTGGAGCTGTGTGATGCAAAGTTTCTCAAGCACCTTTGATGAGAAGGGAGTAAGAGAGATAGGGCGAAGGGAATTAAGGGCGGTTGCATGAGGTGTTTTGGGAATAGGAACAACAAAGGAGTGCTTCAAGGCACTAGGAAATACACCAGCGTAAATAGCAGCATTGAAGATATGTAGGAGTGAGTCAAGACAGTAAGGAAAGCAATTAAGGACCATACCGCCGGAAATATCATCGGGATTAGAGGACGTAAGCTTAATGGTTTTAAAGACAGCAAATATCTTGTCGTTCGTCGTTGGCTGCGTTGTTGCTGTTGAAATTATTGCAGCGGGGGATGGTCTGCCGATACCCCGGCGCTGTTAGGGTCTGGGAGCGAGCAAGTCGAAAAGGGGCGAAAGAACGGGAACCGAAACGCTCGTACAGGGCTTGCTATTCGCGAGTTTATCCTGCTCGATTCCCAAGAGTGACACTGCAATCGATACGTACCGGCTGCAAACCGACGCTTTTTCGCTCGTTGCACACACTTTCACCCGGTTGCACGCTCTTCCCCTCGTTTTCGCGACAAACTGCAGCCACTCTCGTCGTAACGATCCACGAATCGCAGCGTCTCTTTCCCGTTGTTACCAAACACTGTCGCTCGTGTAGCGTTGCGTGCACGTGCTGGCCGAAGGCAAACGAAGGCAGGGGTTGCGCCGAAATTGCTGCCGCGTAAAAATTCGGTGAACCCGTGATGCCAATAAATATGTATACCCATTCGCGTGCAAGAACTTAGGAGCATAAAAATTTATTCGCGTTCACAGTAGTCGTATAGCGAGTGAGATTGGAGTGGAACAAAACGAGAGCCCCTTCTCGGTGCGAACATTCCGCGGGGAATGAAATTCTGCCGAAAATAGAAAGAGATCGCGGAGGGAAAGGAAAATTTTTCGAGAATCTGGAATAATAAGCTTGTTCAAATTGTACGCTCGTTCTAGGGGAATTGCACAATATTCGTAATAACGCGATATTAAACGAAAGGCGAAGCTGCTCCCTTTCGAGTGCCAGCGCGAGCTCGTGAGTACGAAGAGTGCATACCAGCGTAAAAGAAGTCACGTAATGGCATGGAATGGAAATACTCTGGATCCGTGTAGAAAGAGAAAGAAACCGAACATACAAGTAAATATGCTGTGAAAAGGAGAGGGGTAGCGTGAAAAGGAGGCTAAAAGCTGGGAATAATCGAGCGACGTTGACGGCGTGGCCTGTATCAGGAGCTTAACGAAGGTGCTTATCGTGATAAGTTCCAACTTCGTTCTTGCCAGCGCGGTATCACCTAATCCAGCAACATGTGGATTTTCGTTAGTAAACTCGGCCGTTGCTACTAGTTGCTGCTTCGTCGAGGCTTTCGGGTTTCTCCTCTCTTCCGTGCGTTTGCATTTAATTATGCTTTTCGGTGCTACATGTAAACTCTTCAGTGGTAGCTGGTAACAAAGTTTTCGTAGAAATTAAAGGAATGTCTCTGATTAGTTGGCTGATTCCGCAGGGCTCCACGAATCAATTCAGTAACGCAGGAATTAGTTACATAGTCTCAGCTGGCCATTAGGGAATCCCTGGCCATTAGCTGGCCATTAGAGACAAATAAATTCTAATTAAAGTTTCAAAGCGTGAAAGGAATCGTGAAGTAGTTCCCTCTGTACAGACGAATTCCACGGCAGACTTGGTTTCATAAAGAAATTCATGAGCGAGGTAATGCAAGGATACATGCTTGTGCTCGCAGTTAATCCGGCCACCCTATTGCACCGCTCGCTTCTAATATTCTACAGATAGGAGCTTAAAGGCCGTATTACCTTCGTGGAGAGGAAACGTGTTCTCGTGGTTCACTGTAAAACTTGGCGCACTTGATGGGAAAAGCTCTCGAAAAGATTGCCTTGGCATCGACGCTTCGAGCAGTTAGTGCGACTGCAATTTAATGACGACCATATTGCTTTCATTGTTCCTTACAGTGGCCGGTAGGAAAGGGCTGCGAATAACGGAGGCCATTCGTATCGTACTGCGTTCATCAAAATGCACATTACCCTTATTATCATGCACGCGTACCACGTTACAGAAATAATGGGACTATGGTTAGTGCTGGACGAGTTACTCCATATTCTTTATTTTCAAAAGTAACGACCATACACGCTTCAAATAGAATAATTTCGTGGAGCAAGGGATCACGTGTTAAATAATGGAAATTCAGCTTTGTGGACTAAAGGTGGACTATGACAGTTAAAGACCACCGATAACACAATGATTCCACAGACAATCAGGAAAACTTAGTAGACCACTAATCTAGGCAGGACTTAAGTAGACAGGTTTTCTCCCCTACTTGGAAGGATCAGTTGATTAGAATAATCCTCTGGGCGAATGAACGGGTTCTATCTTCGTTATAACAATCCAATCGACTCCTTACTCTCCACAATCAGAACTCAACGTTACAATTCATTTCGCCAACTTACGTGTACACTGCCATTCCTCCGGGCCTCAAATATTTGTGCAGAAATTATCGGATGATCAATCATGGAAGGTTTCTGTCAACAGGCTGCTCCAAATAACGGATTGTTTTAGACGCCACTCACGTAGATTGGTTGATTGTAAACAATCGTTTGTTGTTACATTTTCCATGATTTACGATTGATTCGAGCGTATTTGTATCCAGTTTCACTCCCCTAATCGCTACTCCCGTTGCTGTGCCTCCATTTACATCGCGTTATTTCAAGTCGCCGTCCCAAAACAATTCGCCATCGCTCGCGATTAATTATCGTCCGTCGAACCCGGCCCGAAATCGAAATAAACCCATTTATTCCCGTGCAACCGTGGCCGAGGACACGGGGCGGAACGGATTCGTCCCGTACGGACCGCGTAAACCGTTTCTCGTGTACTTTTGCTACAGTCGACTGTAACATTCATCGGGAACGCAGCGCTCTGCCGCGCAGTCATTAGAATAAAAGCTTTTTTCTGTTCGATTTACATAAATGCAACGCTCTCCGGGAAACAGTGAAGTTCCTGGGCACCGCCGTCGAGACCGCGTCTCACGGTTTCATCCGTCCGAATAAATAAATCATAACCGCCGCGTGGCGCGTAACCAGCGGCGCTATCGCTTTACGCGAGAAGGACTTTTCAGTGGACGTCTAAACTCTGGAGAGTAACAGAAAATCAAGGAGAATCGCGGCGGCACTCCGCGGGGATAAAACGGTCGCGGAGTTATCTCGCGTTATCGCCGTTTATTCCGCCATTTTGCCAGGGAGCACGGGACGTTCCGAAGGGTAACCGACTTGACAGACTGTTTCCAAACTTGTCTGCCGCTTCTTCGCCTTCCCGTGTCCCTTTCGTCCCGGTGGCTGGCTCGAAATTCACCGAAGGAACTCGGCCAACTGCGGCCAGAAAGAGAAAAGGGGCGACGAAACGTGGCGGCGAGAACGAGAGGGGAAGCCGCCAGTTTCCGGTTTCTTGGACACATCCCGTGCGGAAAGTTTTGATTTAGCAGACACGGCTGCTACGGATTCCGCAGTCTGACTGGAGTAACTTGATTTTCGGAATGGCTTGTCATCTCGGATAAGACTGGCCTATCCGTTCCCCTGAATACAATAACCCCACTGTTCCGCCGCCCGTGGTTCTTTATCCCCGTTCCTCCCTTTGTCCTGCCCAATGCCATTGTTTCGCGCCTACTCTTTCTCCCTCCTTGGCCCGAGCCGCTCCTTTTCTAGCCTCCGTCCCTTACCGGGGCCGAAACCTGCTCGGCGCAAAGCGTTCCCCGGCGCTTGGTGTCGAAATGGGCATATTACGCTCAACCATATTCAGAGACCGAGTCCATTGAATTCTCATTATGTACGTATCGTGTCTGGCTCGTCGGTTATTGGGTGAATTTCCTGCGATGAGCCGAATCACCTGAATGGGTCGCTATTCTGGGTAGCTCCTTGGTTCAACGAACATTTGGCCGTGGATAGTACCTACACGAAAAGCGTATTGCGGGTACCCAGTCATAGGTGTGGGTATCGTGCTTGATGGGCAACCTGAAAATTGATAAATCTTGTTTAGAAATTATTTCTAAAGTAGGTATATTATTCGCCATCCTCGTCACTTTTCGTCCGAGAAACTGACTTCTTTTTAGTCCCTGAAATGGGGGAAACGGGTCCCCTCTCCCGGCCCTCGAAACACTCGAACTATTAATTACATATTGTTTGTGGACGCCCAAAATTGTAGGCGGAGCGCGTCGTCGCCCACTAACATTCAGAGGGTCGTATGACAGGTTAATTAAATACTTTGTACACGGATTCGTGCGGCGGAATTTCATAGGGCCAAGGAAATTCTAATTAATGCTCGCATGCCAAGTGGAACAGTGTAGAAACGTTTGAATGCTTTTGCACACAGAGCTGTGTATGATGTGTTGTAGGCATCCCATTTGTTACTACCGTGGAAGGTCATCCTCGTAGAATTTACGTGTATCGCGGCGAGATGGGGAGAAGCCAAGAGATGGGGAAACGATAGGAAGCCGAAAGCTAAGGGAAATCACGGCAGTGTGCAATAGAAAGAGGGAGAGAGAGGGAGCGAGAGAGAGAGAGAGAGAGGGGAAGAAGGGTGTTGGGGGTGTGGTAAGCAGTGCGGGAGCAAGGGAGAAGCGTGTAGACGCAACAATGTTCTCCTTCCCTCGTACTTCAGTTAGCTTGCATTATAAGCTAGAAATTTAGTGCTACCCTGGGATCAACCACTCTCGAGAAGCGTACCACTTCCTCTAGGAACGACCCTAATAATGCCATTAGATACATCGCGAATCCCTAATCTGGGGTTAGAAACTTGCATAATTCTCGACCCGCCGCCCCGTAGCTTGAGTTCGCTACTTCAAACTTGCCTCGTCGAAACTCACGGCGGTATTCTAAAATTGCTGGAATATTACGTCGCTCTAATAAGGTTGACCCCGATCATCGTCGCGTTTGCGGATTCGTCACGACTCTACGAAATCCGTTGTTCCAAATGTGTATCGGCTAAGTAGGTGAGCGAGTAGATCCAGTTGCTGCAGTAACAAGCACAGCGCAGCCACGTCTATTTTTGCGCGTTAGATTATTTACATAATTTCGATCATCGCATCAATCTTTCATTATCCATTTCAAGCACCGACACCATCGTCCATGCCAAGCTGAGCTTATCGGTATCGGGCTATTTAGGCCGTATAATTAAAGATCGAGCGGCATCTTACCACCGACGCTGGTCAAAATAGCGGATAATGCTCTCCTCGGTGTCGTATCGATTATTTCGTAAGGCGAGTCTCTCGCCACGTGGACGTCCCCGTTTCGCTTTAAGAAGGACGTAACGATATCGGCAGCCCGGTAATGAAAGCTCCGCCCGTAGTAATTACTTTATCGATACGGTACGATACACCGCGATTTTTCTCAATTTCTTCGCTTATATCCCCGAGGTTCCGCGATCCTCCCCCGAGCAGCTTGGGGATTTATTTATAGAGTTGCTATTGTAGACATAAGTTTGTCAGCCGAGGAGAAAAAGAGGAAAGATGGGAAGGGGTGCGATCAGGACGGAAACTGAACGATGGGTTTTGTACGTATATATACAGATATAGAGGGGAGTAGTGTCCCTGTTACGCCCCGGAAAATCACAAGGGACGAACGACGCTTTCACGAACTTTGCCACGAGTTCTCTACTCTTGGCCGTCTTCCCTCTTTTTTCGCCGATTCTTTCTTTCCTATCATCTTCTTCGCTCCCTCCCCCCACACACCCCCCCCCCGTTTTTATTTGTATCGTTCTCTGTTTTCCTATTTTCCGCAGGTATCTGATGTCGGCCGTCGCGACTCGCTTGCCATTTAAATAACGGTGCACTGAAACTCATTATTTCGCGAGGGATGCTAGGGAAGGATGCCTCTCGTTGCTCATTTTTATCGAATATTTCGTGGCGCGTCACCTTTCCTGTCGCTCTGATTGCTCAGATGCCGTCCGAGCTTCATCTTTATAATACCGTTGAACCAGTACCATTGGCTTCATGATGCATTCCAGAATATTCAATTTC
Organism: Andrena cerasifolii; assembly: GCF_050908995.1. NCBI lineage: Eukaryota > Metazoa > Arthropoda > Insecta > Hymenoptera > Andrenidae > Andrena > Andrena cerasifolii. The sequence goes on from NC_135118.1 coordinate 7,703,426, forward strand.
TCACCCCCCTGGTTCCACCGGAACCATGTTCTCTCTCATCTAAGTTCGCTCTTGCTTCGGGCATGAATAAGTGGACGCGATTCAAGAAACTTTCCCACCTAGCCCTGCCTGATTGAGATTCCTCATCGTACTAATTCGTCCTTATGGACGGTCTTCGGGGAACCGGTAATTACTGCGTCCACCGTCGAATACTTAGTAATCACATTAACACAAAGCCACCATCGCATTTAACGTAATGCTCCCTCGCGACGAGTATGAGATTTTCGAGTAATGAAAAGTCGTTTTCTCACGTGCAGGTAAATGCAAATGAAATTTCTTTCCATCAATATTCTCCCACCTAACGAATATTGTTCCTAAGAGAAAATTTAGATTTCTGATAAAAGATTTGCTCACATTCCTAGTATTAGTTAATCTTTACGCCGCGCGGCTGAAAATCGAAGTACCCTTTGCGATCGGTGGCCAACGTAACGGCGCAAAGAGGCGAGCGTGCGTGTCTGACCAAAACGACGGATCTACTGCAAAAAGTAAGATCGATCCAGCTGGAATATATGCACGTGCACCGACAGAAGGGCAGGCATGAATACGTTAAATGCTGGCTTTAGTCGTTACACTACGCGCCACAGAATTTACGAATTCACCTCTGGGTTATAACTGCCGGCTCTATGATAATGCATTTCGGTACGTTGCGCGTTGCAACTGTTTCCCCCTCGTACTTTCCTTTAACTAATCGCCAAATCTGCTAATCATCGTGCTACGCGAGTCAGCGTTTCAATAACTGTATGCATAATTATTACAAGAACATGCTTGCGTCTCGTGCTGTTCTAATTTTACAATATTGTTTAGCGTTCACTCTCCAGAAGCGCGACAGAAGCATACAATAATTTATCTCATCGAATTTCCTATAAATTGATTGAATGTCTGAAGAAAAATTTCGAACACAGGGTTCGTCAACAGTATTGTGCCTCTATTACGTCCACTATAAAGTTATCCAAAAACGCACGCAACTGTGTTGGGGGTTGAAATGTGAAAGGGGGGGGGGGCAAAGGCACACAGTATGCATCCAGTCTACCTAATAACTTATCAGATCAATTACAGTTATTACTTCATTCCGTCTCGACGCTTCGGAAGTTTCCGCGGAGCTGAGCTAGCTCGTTACCCCGGCAATTTTGCGGCTCGAGCGAAAACCGGCGGAGTGTGAAACGCGGCCGAAGTATCCGCGGAAAATAAATAGTATAAGGTAAATGGCGAAGACTTTTGGTTATTTTTCACCAGCCTGGTCGAAGTCGGATCGATCCAGCGGCCCTGCTTCTGCTTAATTCGATCGCCGCATAATTTTACACTCGGGCGTGATTAAACGTGGAGGGATGAAGTTTTCGTTAGACTGTCTGATGCGCGGAGAGTTAGAGAAACAGTTCCCCATTGGTTCACTCCGAACGCCGTGCACCTTTTTCCCTCTCGATGTTCGGCAGACTTGTTAATTCGAGGCTGGATATCGAGCTCCTTGAAGAGGAAGAATGAAAGATGTCTATAGTTGTCTACGCAATGTTTTATCCATTATCGTGGCCTCGACAGGGCCGAGAGTTCATTAATTGCGAATCGTGGATATTTAAATTGTACAACTGGCACCGAGCCACCTGTAATAAATTCAAGATTTCTTTCGCTTTTTATTGGCGTTCCCCTCTATATCACCGAACCCGATCGCAGCTGGGCGAGTTCGTTAATATAGAAGAACACGAGGGTGCTGGTGAATGAATTCGCCCTAACGACCAACCGGAGAGTGGCATTTGCTGGAAGCGATGGCAGCCGAATCAATGGGGTGCCATTCGAGCGGTTCATGAGACTTTTCTCACATTAGCGAAAAAGGGTACTTTGCGTAACAGAGCTTTCTTGATTCTTCTGAAACCTAACTGCCATTGTCCTTGCCACCTCCGACATTTCTTTCCTGGTTCCACGAATTCTCAAGTAAACCGTGGTATTTCGGAGCAAAACTTGCGCCCACCGTTAATCTCTTTAATGTTTTCCACTTATTTCTTGATCTTTGTAAATAGGGTATTTGCTAGTGATCCCCTAGGGAGTGATCGGAACAACATATGTTTATTTCCGGTTCTGCTCCAAGATGGCTGCGGATATACCGATCACTCCCTAGAGGATCAGTAGGTATTTGCGGGAGAGATGCCGCACTGTGAGAGACGCCGCACCTTCGGTATTTCAGGGTTATCTGTTATAAAATACAACACTGTCGATTTTATTTGCTTTAGGCTGTTCGTTTACGTTAGATTAATAAGCGAGAACGTGTTTCCATTATTACTTTTATAGAATTTGCTATTTTTTTAGGTAAGCCTACCACACTTTTCCTCAATAGTTATACGTCGAGTTTACTTTTGCTATCGTAGTAGTTAATAATTCATAGTTTTTTCGCGATATTACTTTTGTAATACGTTAAAGGAACTCTGTGGAATATTTCTGGGCCAGAATAGGTCATATTCGACATAGCACTTGGAAATACGAAAGTGCGGCGTCTCTTCCGGACATTTGGGATAGATACCGCACTTTTATGCGCACTGTATTGGAAGGTACCTAAGTCGACTAAACGATGCTTTTAATGTTAAAAATACAAAAAAGTGTCTCAAAATAGATACCATGATATCTCAAGGCAAATTATTTATTTTTTAATGGCAAATCTGATAATCCGAACATATTTGTGGGCTTTTTACTCTTTGCCACATTTTATTTTTATTTTATGTGTAATGAATGTAGAAGGAAGAAGACAAGACAATTAAGTTCAGAAAAGCAGAAATAATATCTGTACCTATTTATTTTTCCAATTTTATTGTATTTTATAACTGTATAAATTAAAAAGATGTTTCATTTTACTTTGCCTTTACTATTTTTTAAAATAACAAGTTAAAATTAACAAGTTTGAATGGAAAATAAAACGTTTTTTCGAAATGCGGCACCACTCCCGCGCGTGTGGCATCTCTCCTAAAAAATGGATGTTTTTAGTTTCAATTTTTTAAGGGTTACAAATATTAAAATTTTGTTTTTCTTTAATGCTAGTAGTAGAACAACATGTTCAACTAATAATATGTATCCTTGGAACAAATATTCATTGCAAAATTTAGACACGGTGACAATTTTGCGTAAGGTGCGGCAACTGTCCCACAATTACCCTATTTATATCTCTATATTTGCAACACAATCGTCATCGTTATACCTTCATTTGAAATAACTTATTTGCTTTATTAAAGTTACAAACTTCACGGTGGGTGCATAATTTTTCGACCTCGCGATTTTCTTCGCGTTGAACCTGCTCGGGAATAAATTAAGATTGCTCGCCCGTCGGAACAGCAGCCGCACCGCGCATTGTAGCACCTCTCCGGGAAGTTTATTAGATTCACGCTCGCAGTCGCGACGAAGCAATATACATGGATGTTTTATCGGTAACAGGCGCGTACACATGCCCGTCTTTTGAGCACAACCGGTGCTTGAATGGCGCTCTGAATTGTGCTATCCAAGTATTTATACGCGCACGGCAGACGGCGCGAGCTCAAAGCGCAGTCTGCGCGATCTCACGTAGACCCTAGACTCTTTCATTTGGTCCTCGGCAAGCCATTCGACTGAGAAGACGCTGTAATGAGTGCGCAAACCGAGCCACCCTTCCTGATGCCACCCCGCGGTATCCTCCTTTTTGCCGGTCGTCAAGCCGCCTCTACATTCATTTTCCCCATCCCTGATACCAGCCGCGTTCACGCATGCCGTGGAAGTTTCTTCGTTTACCGCCGCCTACAATGCAAACGAGTCGCCCTAAGACCGATTTACATTTCCATTAGCTGGCTGCCCCGTCTCGCGTCGATAAATCTGCTCACTTTCCCGTGGACACGTCGCTGAAACCGGGACCACCACTCACAGTCGCGTCCCTCTAAACCCGAATGCCTGATAGCCTGTGCTAATTTCATTAACGTTAGTTTACGACGCGTTTGACACGAAAATTTGTATGGAAATCGAGTTACTTTTGACTGCTCGGTTTATGGCTTCGTAGGCGGAGGCCACTTGGAGCGCTAACAGAAGAAATCTGTTGACAGACTGGACGGCTCAATCAGCTCGAGCGGTTGTTCTGTGAACAGAGGTACTCTGATCGTGGACCAGGCTTACCAGACCTGCGATTTAACCTCTTGCCTTCAGTTTCTGCGTTATCCTGTGCTCCTATTAGATTAGAGTTGACTTGCGAATCAAACATCCGGATTCGAACTTTGATCCAATATACTTACATGGTCAATATTTTTCCTCGTCTTGAATAACTTTGTTACTAGTATTGTTGAAAGTTTACCGCGGATGTTGGCGCTCCAATGCTTCTCAGCGCGAGAGCACTGGCTAAAGTCGATACTCCGTACCCGATACCGGCCAAGAAGCAAACAAGTGAACGATCGTATGGGTTTCTCAAAGCGTGTGCCGCTACCAGCGTACTTATTAAGACTTATTACGGCTCTCACGCGCAGAGCCAGCCAGCTACAGCCTCCTTTTCTGGACGAGGAAAGCTCCTTCGTGTTCCCTCGCAGCAGCCGTGCGCTTAATTGTTATAAATTGCCCCATCGGTTCGCGAAATGATTTACCGGCTCGCCTCGCATAAATTGCAACAAAGACTTTCGTTAAGAGAGTGATTTACGACTTCGCAACATCGTCCTTCCTCCCCCTCTGCTTTATGCTCAGCGAGCATCCTTTGCCACTCTCGGGGCCCCCCTCAGCTTTTCATAGAATTACTATTCAATTTCACTTCCCCGCGAACCGGAATATTTATTTCGTTAGAAGCCGCCCGATTTATTTCCTCCCGTTCGCGCGGCATCGTAAAGCGTGCCACTGACGAACGCGAGAATTCGATTAGGAGGACGAAGAATGTGATGCGTGGATAGAATGGAAAGTAGTTACTTTCTCGCTGACAATGGCACTCACCGACTTACAAACCACCGCGGACGGCTAATCGTTTTTCATTCTGCGACTTCGAAGAGATGGAATTCGTCGGCGATCAGAATAGAACACCCTGATGTGCCCTCGAATTCTAGTTCACCAATTCGACCCTTTTCCCGCTTCACTATCTTCAACGCAAAGCTGCCCTCGGGTCCGCCGATAGATTTGAATGAATCTCGGTTCAACCCTTCGGTCCTTTAAGAATTGTTACCGCAATGCCTCACGGTCACGTAGCAGAGTATAGGGCCGCGATCAAGTGAAGCAACGTCGAGGTTCGAGGTGAAGGATGGGGGAAGTCGTAGGGTAAACGGGATAGGCTCCGGCGGAGCTTAATCTCGAAAGATGTCTGGCATGATTCTCGAGATGGAGGTTTATTGCGTCGTAACGTACTGCTAGCCGGGACAGTAACCTAACCCAGCTCGAGAATTATACCCGACCGAAACACGAGATTTCGGAAGCTGTCTCTCGTTGGTTTTTATGCTCCTGCCGGGTATTCTCTCGTCTGGCGTGCCGCGAACGCACGATTTTTCGACCCGTGAACCCCTTATGCTGGCGAAAATTCTGCCAGGTAGAAAGAAAATATTAGGATTCCGCACGCACCAGTGAATTTGTGAAAATTGTCCTGGTTACACCTTTCTTCCCTACCACTGGACAATTAGTATTCTTCTTGGGGGAGCCGACTTTAATTATCATATTCCCATTGAAGCCGATTTCGGTTGAATTCCAGTAATTTGCCGGGGCACCGCGAGGAATATTCATTAAGCGAGGTACGAGGAAGCCGATAAAAATTCTGGAAATTTTGCGGGCTCTTACGTTCCTTGATTTTCCACCGGAAGCCCTTTATTTGATCTTAACGCATATCCTGCTCGTTAACATGCAGACGGGCAAAGAGAAACGAGTGAGTCACTCGCTCGCTGAGTCACCGTCCACTGACGGTGCACCGAAATTCCGGATGCGACAATTACGCCGCCCGATAATGAAAGGAGCTTGTGCCAAAAAGTGCATCGCCCGTATAATAGCCCACTTGCTGTTTGGTCTTGCGCCCGCTGTGTCTCTCCGCTTCCTTTTAAGAAACACGTACATGTCTACGTACGTACGTGCATGGCAGTTTGCAGGGTTAAAAGTGTGCACACGCAACCATTTCTCCAAAGGTATTGTCACGTTTGCCGCTTAAAATAAATGGTCTTCTTGCGCCTTCGATAGCTACTGAATTATTGTAACCACAGGGCATACTGAAATTAGAGTTTCAATGAAATTACATCGGCTGCCTGAACGTACATTCACGTCGAAATCTGAGGTGGTCTCACGGCGACGGATGTCGGAGAGAAATTTTTGGAAACTTGCAGTAATTAAGATGATGGATCCAATTAAAGCGGACGAGGTCCTCTGCGTGGGCTAAGTACATCGAGAACCCACTAAAAGTGAGTATTCTCATCAGGTATTCTGATTGGAATATCTAATCCTGAGTCTATGAGGTCCCCGGAGTTGAGACTGCCAATTTAAGCTTCCGCCAGTGTGCTTCGTGCATGACTGACACCGATGCCTTTGACGGAATGGTGTAGCTCGCGGTGCACCGAGTTCAAACTTAAACGTAACTTCACATTTTCGTTCTTGTGCGCCGATCGATTGCGAAGGGGACATTCGACACGAATCCTGCTGCCTTGTCGTACTTTTGTGACACGTCCTCTCGTGGATAGTGAGGCGCTGGCGATGTACGCACAGTGAGCCGCATTAATATTCGGACACAGTGGTACTTGTAAATATATTGTTGTGAATCTGTAGTAATTCTGGAAATAAGGGATTCGTTGTTTTTTATGATTTAGTACACTTATTCTAGTTGCTAATAATGTAAGATTTCTTTATTTAATTTATACAGTATTTTTATTAATCAAAGGTAAACGAAATAATGCCTAATTCTGACGTCGCAAAAATATTCGGACACTTATTGGCTTTACTCTTAGCTCTTCATTGGCTTTACGCCATACCAGTTTTCGGCCATCGGACCCAAAAATATTGAATTTACTCTCATCCGCAAAAATTACAGTTTTCCACCACGTTTCTTCTTTAGAAATGTATTATTTGGCGAAGAGTAATCTTTTCTTTCGATTCGCATCGTTAATGTATGGCTTCTTTCGGGGAACTCTACCGTTGTATCCACTTTCATTGAGCATTCGACGAACTGTGTCAGAATAAACTTTCTTTCCAGTCTCTTCAAACAATTCTGCCGCCAACCTTGGTGCACTTAATTTAGGATCTTTATTCACTTTTCTAATAATTTTACGTTTGTCACGAATATCGAGTTACTTTGGACGACCTGTTTGAGCAACAGATTCAATCCTATCCTCACGATTATATCTCCGTATAATGTCTGCTACAGTACTCTTACTCAAATTTATTAATGTACCGATTTTCCGATACGATTTTCCTTTTTCGCGATTATAAATAACGAGTTGGCGTGTATCGAACGACGTATTTTTACCTTTACGTACCATTTTCACAAAAAATACGTGCGGTATGAATGAATGTTGAAACGAAACTAAGTCTACAAGGTAGTGCTTACATCTTGTATTTACAAACATTGCCACCGTGCAACCTAACTGGCTTAACAGGACGACCAAACTGCAAAGAATTAGGTGATGTCCGAATATTTTTGCGACATTAAAATTATGCATTATGTCGTTTACCATCGATTAACAAGATGGCGTATAAATTAAACAAAAAAATCTTACGTTATTAGCAACTAGAATAAGTCTACTAAATCATAAAAAAACAACGAATCCCTTACTTCGAAAATTACTACAGATACACGACAATATATTTCTAAGTACCACTGTGTCCGAATATTAATGCGGCTCACTGTAGATACATATCCACGCCGGTGGCCTCTGTGACTGCGCCGAGATGCAACGAACGATAGAGGAGTAATTACAAAAAGTTACTCTCCGCTGGCTGTGCGCACCCTCGACAGTATAGACGCCTGGCGCGGTCGAGTGTTATCGTGAGTAGTAGATACGGCATGTGGAGAGGGAGAGTGACTCAACGGTTTGCACCGCTGCATGTTGTTACGTGTCCCGGGCACGTTCTGCAGTATTGTGCAATCTAGGATGACATATTACTCGGGAGCGCGAAAAAAAGCGTGCTTTACCTTTGTACGACTTGAAGAGGTGCCAGGGCGTTTTTTTTTTGCCCCCGAGAAAAGCGGAGAGTAACTATGGCGGATCGTTGGCTGGTACTTTGTTTAATCTTCGGACTTGATTGATGCGTTTACTTTTTAGGTTGACACGAGGGGCTGTGTACAGGGGGAGTTCATCAACTGGAGCTCGTCATTTAGCGTTAATATTGCGAAAGGTAGTGGAGTGGTTAATCGAAAAATTTGTAATTAATATGTTTGGCACTTATGGCTCGTGGAGGGGGACGATAAATAATTCGAGGGGATTTTTGGTGGCTTTATTTGTTAGAATAAATGTTCATCAGGATGATAGATTATTCAGACATTATTTAAATTAAGAAATCCCGCGAAGTCACTCCGAAATTGTACCATTCGATTAATCTAAATAACGATACGGCATCTGCCAGAGATTGCGTCTGCCTCGTGCAGGATGAATACTCTGACCTGGCGGCCTGTCAGGTTTAGCACACAATCAAGCATTATCAGCCACGGTCAGACAGTAATTAATGGCTCGGCCTGGTCAAACAGTAATCAATAATCAATGGTCACTCATAATCAGGCCAATGGTACGGAGCCACATCACTTAGATCGGATCTGAACGCTATACCGAATTCAAAGGTAAACACCGCCATTTAACGGCCACCATGTAGCACGCTTTGTTCGGCGAATTCAAAATACGTTTGCAATATGCATTTATGGATGAGTCGCGCGGCTACTGATGGTGCGAAGATCTTGTCGCATTATTCGTTCATCGATGCACGAGCACGATGAATCGATCATTCGAAAATTACACAGGAAACATGTTTAATGGACACAACTCGTCCTATTCACTTGACAAACATGTCATTTTCTAATATCACGGGAACAATAGAAAATACCAACGAGGCTCCTCCGCAGCGAGGTTAGTAGCAATTAAAGTTACCCTTGGACCCCTAACCCCTGCCCTCCGGTGACATGGAACCTTCCCTGCCGATAGCAGTAGCTTCGAACCGAAGCTTGCCTTTTCGTTCACGAATACATACTGTTGTTTGCAGAAAAGAAGGCGCCTGGACGCTAAGCGGGGTAGGGGTGCTACTTTGCTCGCATTGGCCGATGCGACAACGTCGACCAATACAAAGTAAGCGAACGGGACACAGGCGGTGGGAGCCAATGCGAGCAAAGTAGCCCCCTTGCCCCGCTTGACGTCCGGGCGCCTTCTTTTCAGCAAACGACAGTAGAGCGGCGACGCTGCTGCAGCGATGTTGACCGCGCAGAGCCTATTACTCGGCGAAAACTTACTTTTCCCGGGGAAATTACTTTCACGAAGTATCTCATTTCGTCGGCGATGGGACAGAAAGGAGCTCCTTCCCATTTTCGAGTTACCGTCGAAGGAGCGTGGGCACCAACAGTACCGGTCTCGTCCATCGGAGCACGCAGTCTCCGCTCGCGCGCGTGCGCAACCCACTGCACTTCGGGGTGGATTAGGGTTGACGGTCGTAGATCAAGGCTCGATGGCCTTTGAATTGAATGGGGACGCCTGCTCCTATGTCTCTTCGAGGAATGTACGGTGTTCAACAGGGATTAGAAAATTGGTTTTCGTTGGGGCAACGGCGATAAATGTTGTTCCAAGTTCGTTCTTTTTAGTGGAAAGAAGGGTCTAAGCACCCTAAATATTTTCGTTATTTCTAACGAGGAAACGCCACTTTGTCGTTGAAGTTGAAATGGTAGGCGACAACGACGTTTAATATTGAGGAAATGCTCATGGAAATTTACTCGGAATAAGCAAAACAGAGTGTTCGCCGCGAGCTAAGCCAGAATCTGGGTTGGGGGACCCTAATCAGGATACATTGAATTATACCGTTATCGTGGCGTCGCATAATGTTGCATAATGTAAAGCGTTCGATCAATTATGCGACGATATTTGTGCTTAATTATGCAGGTAAGCCAGGTATTCGCGCCGATATCGACAATCACTTTTCGGCTTCGATGTCCACACGGATTACAGATTCCTAATCCTTCATCCCGATCACACGTTTGTCGGACTTGGACGATCCATTAATGATATTTAAGAGGTCTTTCCACTGTCACGCCCTGATAAAGTACCGCTGTTTAGCACCTTTTTTGTCACAAGTAGAACGGGTTTACTAAATTGAAGTTTTTTCTATTCATTAATAAGTGCTTTGGGAATAAAACAATTTTTTTGGGAATAAAATTATTTTTGTCATACTTCTTGAATGCCTGCCTGCCCCAAAATAAGAGGGTGCAATATGCGCTGTGAAAAAAGAGACGCCTCGAGTGCGTGGTCGATTTTAGAGGAACCGTGTGTCTGAAACAAAATCTAATCCGTATGATTGTCGCTATATCCCGAACTAAGTAGAATCACACATTTTCGTTGTTTTTCCTCATCTTTTACGTGGCAGAATGATTAAAAAATTTAACTAATTTCGATAGTTCAACTTTGGACGTTCGCCATTTCGTTAATTCTTCATCAATCTAATTAATCTTAGTCCTTGCCATAGCGACAGTCATACGGATTAGAAATCTATTTGTTTTTTTTCTTTCAGACACACGGTTCCTCTAAAATCGACCACGCAGTCGAGGCGTCTTTTATTTTACCGCGCATATCAAATCCACTTATTTTGGCGCAAGCAAGCGTTAAAAAAATATGAAAAAAATAATTTTGTATTCTCAAAGCACGTATTAATAAACAGCAAGAACTTCGATTTAGTAAACACATTCTTTTTGAGACAAAAAAGGTTCCAAACAGCGGTACTCTCTCGGGTCGTCGCAGAGCCCTTAACGGCGACCTTCGTCCTGGAACGATTTCATTTATCGTTTATAGCTGGCGAGGGAAACGCTGTTTAGACACATCACGTTTTATATATCGTGTACACAATCGTCTCTACCCCTTCCCGCTATATCGTTATCAGTCCTAGGCCGTCTCTCATTTGCGCTGGAACTCGCGGCGCCAATTATCGCGCATAATACTTTGCCGCTTCGCTAAAAATTAGATTTCCAGCGGAAATAATTTCAGCCTCCGCTCGGGCTGGTAATTCAACTTGACGAGCGTCAGCGGAACCTGATACCTACGGCGGAGAGGGATCACGCTTTAATTCTTAAATTTCCTTGTTAATCCCCTTACCCGCGGGGCGAAGGGGGCGCACCGTCGATCGATCGAATCGGATTCGATTCCACGTTGCCCCGGGGCCGTGCTTCCGCTATCGGCGGGCGAAAAGGGTGAGCGGGAAGGAGGGGAAAAAGGGATCGGAAGGGAGTGTAAATGAGGAGATCCGGGAGTGGCGGTTAACGAGAAGATAACAGGAACACGCGTGCCCCGGGATCAGGATGCAGGAGGCAAAAAACGGCTGCTCCAGCTCCCGGCACGCGACTACTTGTGCTTCACCCCCTTGCTTCTTCGTGCTCTATCGACACTCGAACCTCCCTCTGGCCGTCCATCACTTGGTGTCTTAAACCGGGAGACAGTGAGCGTGTCAGCGTCTAGTGTTGAAGAGCTCGTGTCTGTTCTCTGTTGTTGTTCCGCTTTTTACTCGTCCATGTTTATCTACCTGCCTCTCTCTTTCTCTGTCTCTGCCCCTCTTGTTTTCGGCAGCAATGTCCTGCCTCGCAGACAACGTTTCGTCTCGTGCCTTTATGAGTCGTCGTGAAGGCAAATGACCTCGTCGTCACTCTCTCCGGCCGCTCGGGCTGAAACAGAAACGAAGGGGGTAGCGGCGGGGGAAGGGCGGAGGAGAGACGCGCGAAAGAGGAAACGCCAGCCAACGGAGGAAATAAAGCATTTCGCGAGGGGTGGCGGGAGGGTGCGCGCGGGGGCATAATTTTCGTTTCTTCCGCGGCCGTATTTCGCGGAGACAATGCGCCCCTGGGAACCGCAATCCAGGGTGCAACCGACCCAGAAAACACGCTTGGGATTACTGTACCGCGATAGCTCGCTTTCTGCCTGCCTATTTGTCTTTGCGCCTCCACGTCCACGCTTCCGTCTCTGCCTGTGCCCGCGCCGAAGGGGTCGAAACGCTGGCCGCGGAACAAAAGTGGACACGGGATGGTCTTCTTTTTCGGGAGGATATGAGCTGGGCGGCCGACAGACGCTATTGCAGGCGCAAGATGACGGGGAAGCTTTGGAATTTAAATCTCCTCACGCGCAATCTTCAATTACTCCCAAGTTATACAGAGCGAGTCGTGTATAAGTAAATCCAAAGCGTGGCGTATAGTCTTTTGAACGTATTGCTTGAGCACAGCTCAGTACGACTTGGCGAACGGTGTCTGTCTATTATCCATAGTCCACTATATAATCGAACGTTTAGCGTTCAGTGCTTACCCCTGTTCGCGCAGTGTAACAGTAGACAAATCTAAACAAACTTGAGGTCCCGTGGAAAAGGAATCTTCGAAAATGTCCCGACGAGAAGGGAGTTTAATTGGAGTAATAGTAAATCGAAGATTCCGTCGATTAAGCGGCTACCATCCACGGAAGTGTAACAGGAGAGGGTAAAGTCAACTTTCGTGGTAGAAAGCTCTCTAGTCCCTAACCGACATTCACATATCGATCCTCTATGGAATCCCTTTGGCTGAGATTGCAACGATCTTCACTTGAATGCTGGAACCGAACAGCGGAAGATGGGAAACTTTAGGAGCCCAGTGGGGCCCGCGGTTCTGAGTCAGAGGAGTTTCTTGTTAAAGTAACACTGGAAAACTTTTTCTATTATTAAATTTGCAACGCGGGTCGATATCTGTGCGATTCTCTTAACTCCTCTTCCAAGCGAAACCCATGGCGAATCGTGCCGTTTCGCGAATCAGACGAGACTCTCCTGATGAATCCTCTTCCCTTGGAAGATCCAAGAACCTTGGGGGATTAATTCTTTCTTTCCAGGATCAGTTATTTCACTCGAGGTCGCGCGGTTGATTATGCAACTCGTGGCGTAATGTAACGCGACATTATCGAATAAATTCGTTATTAAATTGAATAACTTGGGCGAACTGCAGACGGCAAGGACAGACAGACGTAGGAGACTTCAGCTTCGCGAAGTTTCTCGATGAATCCACCGAGAATAGTTTGTCGTCGTCTTCGTCAAATTTCCAGCCTGCCACTGTGCAGTCTGCCTCTATTCCCGTATTAAATCAGACATACCTTTGCACGTGTTACGCGCTTTCTGCCCCCTCCATCCCCCAGGTGTCTACGAGTTCCTAAAACGAAATATTATACGATGCGCGAAAACAGCCGGATATGCACGGCAGGCCTGTGTTTTATTGCCCGGTACGGTTGGATAAATATGCGGACGCCTCTGCCACGACCTCCTACTCGGCCGTAAAAATGATAAAGAAGGGTATCGGCTGCTCGGCCACCCTGCAGCCTAAGAATACATATGGAAACGCCCTGCCGCGAACGCAGGACCCTCTTCTCTCTGGAATCAATGCCGAATCCTTTCCCTCTGTCACGAGCATTTTCCAACGTCTTATCGCATCGTTTCTGCCGCAAACTGCCCCTCGCTCCTCGTTCCCGCGAGTAATGTTACAAACGACTGGTTGACCTTTACGTTTCTTGTCCGGGAAGAACGGGACGAGCCTCGTCACTGTTATATATGAAGATTAAAAGCAGAATTGCTGAGATAGTATCGGTCCCCCTTTCTCCATCTCGCCCCTCGCACGAGTCGCCTTAATAGGGTGGGAGTTTGAATTTTTCACAATTAAAGTTGAACGCTATGGTATTCACAAAAACTGACTTGTTCTTCTCTGTCTTCCCTTTCAGAGTTTGCAGACACCATTAAAGATGCAGTGAGACGACCTCGCAGCAATCAGTGAGTACTCTTTTCTTACGAATCGTATATCTTCACCAGGATCCTTCAAACACATCGGCTCAAATTCGTGTTGTGCAAGAAACCACGCAACGACGTCGAGCATTACGTAATATCGTTTGTTCGACTTAAAAATCTCCAAGTGGAATCAATGGTTCGAGGCTTACAGGTACAATAATGTACAGAAGTCCTCGGTGCTTCCTTGCCACGGACCGCGACGATTTCTCGAGGAATATTCCTTGAGCGGCTGCCGATCCCGGCGACTTGCGCGGACGTCTCTCATGAATTTCATAAAGTTTCGTCCGTCCTGTACATTCGAAGTTTCACGAGGCCCGTGAAAATTGGCGGCCGTTCGACGCCCGCCCCAAAGCGTTCCGGTCCAAATCGAAATCTAAGCCGCGGCATCAATATACGGTGGCTCGTACTATAAATCCCGGTCGCTTTTCTCGTCGGAAAATGGGGTTACGAGATGCGGCTGCCGCTGCGACCGGCCAATCCAATCAACTTACCTAAGAGACTTATGACAGGAATTTCATAAAACGAGGAGAAAGGGCTCCCCTCCAGGCAACGACGAACGGCCACGATAATTCAGACGATTCCCTTCGCCGACCCCCCCCCCCCCTCCCACCCCCAGCCCGATTCTTTGTTCTCCTCCACCTTTAAACTATATTCTTAATCGAATTTCAAAGGTTTTATCCGCGCTTGGGAGTGCATTATCCAGCGGCCAATAGTACTAAATTCGATTCCGCCGCGTTTCGTGGACCGAGCGGGAGAGGAGCTTCTTCACTTCGGTCTTATCAATCTAATTTCAACACGGCAGGACTGTAAACGTCCCGCCAGTCACTCCACGCCCGCTGTCTCCACCTTCCCTGCCGTGTAAAATTCATTCTCCCTTTATAACAATAATGACCCTGCCGCCCTCTGCCTTGCTCGCTGAATCATTCATGCCGTCGAGGGGGTCAAGTCTGTGGAGTGTTCGTCAGCCGCCGTGCGATTACCGTGCATTAGTCGAGACAACTTCGCGTCCCTGAAGAGGACAGAAGTGGCCTTCCAGGGAACGAGGAAGCATCGGGATACCGTACCTCCACGGAACCGTATTTCATTGTCGTTCATCCACTTTCTTTCCCCAGTCGCCCGGTAACAGAATCCCGCTCTTAAGCAACTGATTGCCCTGCCGTCCTCGAGCTTGATATTGCACCCACTTATTAAGATTGCTTGATTTTCGGCGCATTTAGAGCATGAAAGTATGTAACCTCGTTTCCGTTCAATATTCAGAAAATAAGACCATAGCTTTTCTCCGAGGAAACATAGATCTAATTGTTACGGAGAGATTTTGCATATTTTAATCAGATCTGTCTTCCTCTGATCATACATTTCCGTCAAATCCTCTATCCTAGTTTCTAAAATTACTTTCACGTAACCTAGAAGATCCGCAGACCGAACGAATTGAGAAAGGATCGAAACTCGCGTTCCACCGAAGCGGATGGGTTCCAAATACAGCGAAAGTAATAATAGAAGGAAGTGCTTGCCCGAATGGAGTTAGTGAAACGAGAATACCAAGCTGCACTGTGTCCCATACGAGGAGGTAGAGAATACAAGCCGATTAAATGCTTCACTTTCTTCCACCCTCTGTTCCTTCTCTGTAGTTTCCCGTTCGGTTTCCACGTCCTTCTGGAGGGCTAGCCCGTTGTCCCGATATACAGGAAAGCTCGTGAAAGCAAGAGCATGGATAAGTCCATTGCAAATGCGTAAGCGAATTACGAAAGTCCTTTGCCGTGTAGAAAGATTCCTTTGAGAGTGGTTCCATCGATGCTCCCCCGAATCGAAGGGCTAATTCACGATTCGTCGAGCTAATGGAAATGTCCTAATTCGCTAGGTCACTATTTGTTAATAGATTGTTATCCCTCTGTTCGCCATCCGTTGTTTCGCGTGTAGATAGAATGTTCAAAGGCGTGCTTACTCGCCGATTCGAGGAATCATCCCCGTCACAGTCGCCGAAATATTTAACCCAGGTTCCTATTCAACCAAATAAATAATTAATTTTCTTTCTCATCGACATTTCGGATCGACATTCCAGGCAACCACAATCCTGTCCCGTTGACTTCTCAAGCTTCCAACCCCGTGGAATTACCCCTCAGACAGTATCTTCTTTCTATTGAAACCGCGTGCCGCGAAGTTGCCAGGGTTTCTTACAGCAGCACTGATACGCAATCTTGACCGTATAAATCGTTCGTATTCGTTCTTCCCGTTTTGTTCGGGAACGTGGGGCGTGGTTGAGCGCGGAGCTGAGGAAATACGGTCGAACGGTGTACTGCATGGAAACGTTCCCTCTTACGCGGGGGAAGCGGAATCGAAACGAGCTAGAACCATCCACGGAATCACTGCGATACGCAGAGGTGGTTTGCTCGCTCGCGGGAACGGCTCATTGTTGCAATGAGAATCTTGAAGGAACCGTTTGTTTCGACGGCTTGTTATCAGAAATAATAAGGCCAGGCTTCGGTTTCTCGTGGGGATCGACTGCTCGCTCGCGGTTCGATGGCGATCCTCCCCCGTGACCGCAAATACGAACAACACAGGAGAGTACTTGACCGACTTTCCCTATCGGACCTGTTAACCTGATCCGCTTCTGTTTCGCCCGTCTCACTGACCAATAACAGAGGTGGTCGGTAAATCGTGCCACAGACAGTCAGCAGCTGATGCCTCGAGAAAAACCAAGTGGGAGACGTGGAATCAATTTTTTTTTTTTATTAATGAAACTACTTTGTCCATCCAGGTGACCTACTATGGATCGGAGTTCGACGTGCAAAATCGCACGTTCGCTGATCGAGCAACGGTTTACTGGAGAGCCTATATTTCACGGGATACCTCGATAAAAGAGGAGGCCATGTAATTCGCGGATCATTCGGGGGCATAGTGGTGAATCATGGAGCGCGGACGCGTGCTTGCGCGTGTACGGTCGCGTGCAGGGATCCGAGGGACTCGCAAACGCAACGCCGTGACAGTTACCTTTGATACAGGCGAAATATGCAGATACCGCGTGTATGCATATGTAACAGCGACCGCAGTATAAATACCATGCTGTGAGGAAATATTTAATGGCGTATCGACGAATGTGGGCCATACGAGGATTATACAGCTTCGCGGCGCATTCGTTCCCATCTGCTGTGCCATTGATTGGTAATACTTAACGAGGCGAAAGATTAGTGGCTATTTGTTAAACATACCTAGCCCAGACCATTAATTGACGTTAGGGGGCCCAGAATTCGGGCGATTTTTAATGAGCAGACGCGGGAAAGTACTTTGAATGATGCTCAATCAGCAGTGGAAGCAGGAATTGTTCTGAAACGTCCTGCAATGCGTGCGTGCGTGGAAGAGTGTAAAGTTGAACGTCCACTTATACTCTTCGTTGACCCAGAAACAACTGGCATAGGTTAATTAATTGTGAAATTCCTGCTCTTCTTCTTAATTATCCCCAGCTGCGAGCTTCACTTTGGACGCTATAAACGTCACTTCGCAAACATAGAACTTTTCATCCCCTGTCTAATCCGGTGGAAGGAAATCACGCTTGGCAGACACACGGGTTCTTTCGATTCTAATTCGAATCCCCACGGTTAGACAATTACATGTGACGTTTTACAATAAATATCCAACGCAGAGAGATGGAAAGTTTTGAAGCCGTTGAGCTAAGCCGTATATAAATTGTTTTATCGCATACCTACTACACAAATCTTTTCTTCGCTCGACCGTTTTCGTTCTTTGAAAGCTCGCCTCAAATACAGAGCCGGCGGTATGACTCGCTGCCATTGTCTTGAGCTTACAGGCACGGCAACAAGCTTATAAGCCGCTGGCTGCGGAATGCGAGGATTAAAAGCCCGTCTTGCTTTCTTTGAGGAAAGCCTGATCGGCACGGTTGAAATGCTCCTCTGCTATAATGCCATTCCGACGCCGGTAGAATAGATGAAGAATTCGTGATAACACCCAACTTTCCGCACCATTCCTTCCGTGATCTTGAATTTTAGTTTTTTTTTCTCACATTGAGAGATTCTGTGAACGTCATAGGAATGCAGCTCTGATTCCATTACTTGAATCCCTACGTCGCCGACGTGTCATTTTTTCGCTAATAGCGCTTGTGAATCAGTCGGATTCCAGGAATGTTTAATGACGATTTGGGTGCTTGGATCGAACGCGAAATCGGTCGCGAAATGTGGTGGGGATTGTTGATGGCTCGTCTACTGTCTATCGTATCGAAATAACCGTGAGCGTTACGGTCTATGAAAGCGAACGGGGTACCCGGAGGCTCGTGCAAGTCGGTCGCATTACGTATCCGTTGGCATCTTGCGCAACTGAAACGCTCCAAGTTTCTGAACGGATTCGATATTACAGTTATCAGGCTAACTTCCTGCATTCCGAGGTTCGAACTTCTTTATAGATTCTTCGGAACTTTATGGCCCCAAGTATGCTCATATCTTCCGGCCGTTTAGACTTTTCCGCGTGTTTTACGGCAACCGACGAGACGACGACTGTAACCTTACAGAACGAGGGAAATGTCGAAAGATTCTGAAAGCCGCGATTTCGTTACTATTCGTGTTCCCGCATTATCCGATGAGGTACGACGTAATCATGCTTCTCTAGAAAAAAAATATGTAAGTGGAAAGCTGTTCTTTTGGAAAAAGGAACGTTGGGTTCTCGAAGCGCTGTCCAACATCCTATCTTCCAAGAAAATGCAAATGACTAGAAGATTTGCACTCGGTCGTGCAATACCGCTCGCAATCCCGCTCTATTCTCACTCGAGCAGCGAGGAATATAGTTCTGGCACAGTCAAGAGTGCAGAATCCTCTCTTGAATGTAATTTCAAATGATCATTCCCACGAACGTTCCCGCTTATATTTATATCCGTCCGGGATCGTCGGAGCGGTGTCTCGGGATCGCCCGTCGTTTCTTCCCCCATAAACTTAAAACTACCCTTTTATCTTCTATTCCATCGCAAATTCTCTTCCCGCGCTGATTTGTCTTCTCCCTTAGGGCGAGCCCGCGGTTTCGCCAATCCCCTGGCGTGCTTGGTAGACGTAGCTTTCGGGGAAGAAACCGCTTCCGTGTCGATGGAAGACCCTCTGGAAAATAAATATTTGTTTCGCCGATGCGCGCCGAAACAGTGAAAACAATCGATGCTCGAAGAAACTGATTCGCCCGGTAAGATTTGCACGAACCGAAGGTGCGGATTTACGGAGATCGAGTCTGCACGAGTGGACGCTGAGATCGAAATCGGCGATCTTCGAACGTAATGCGGAATGGTCCTCTACATAGCTGTTCTATGTACACATCGTGAGGTCGTTCGACGAGATCGTGCTGATTCCTTCTGGGCGATTCCACCCAGGGGAATAATACTGACCCCTGTCGGACGGCAACATAGTCGTGCCCCGCAAGAAGACATCTCTTGGCCGGTTATTAGGTGGACTGGAGCGTTGGAGAACTTTGGCATAGCCGTTGTTTTATGTGTGTCATAGACATCTGGTACTAACAAGGTGCGATACAAACGACAGAAAAGTTGGGGGCCTAGCTATAGACCATCTAAATCCGTAAGACGAAATATTCGTAACTTTTAAACTCATACAAGTATGATAGTGACGATATTAATCCAGGAGTCCAGGGTCTATGTTCCTGTTCATCGAAATTTCGGAGTGCATTTACGTTCGCGGCCACGCATTATTGCAACTCATTGCCTGAGAACATTAGGTTTATCAGTTAAAAAAAAAATTCAGGCAAGCAGCTTCGTTGTACATAAAGACTGCGAATTTGTAAGTTTTTTATAAGCGTAATAGGATAAGATTTTAAAACAACATTTTGAAAATCTCGCTCAATGCACCGTAAAAAGAAGAAAAATCAACTGTGTATTAATCTAACGCAATTTGACGGTGTACTAAAGATGTATTATTATTATGTTTGGGTTTCTGAAATTGAGGTCAGATACAGCTAGGCTCCAGCAATCTAAGAGTTGTCAGCACAGAGTCCCACGAGTTCGAAGTGGTCAGTTTCGTGTTTCATGAGCCACGCGGTCCCCAGTATAGTGTCCAATGAGTTAGATGGTTGTTAGTTCTTTCCGAAATCAGTTGTACTAGCTCCCTCGGGGCTGGGCACGTCACTGTCGTGTTACACGAGTCTGGAGCTGTTCGTATCGAATCGTGCGGATCTAAAATCATTTACATTGAGTCTTACGGGTTCCCATGGATCCATCCTCATCTCTACTCGATCTTCATGATCCCCATGGGGCCAGGGCTGTCCCGAATAGAGCTACTTCCAAGTGTAGATGTTTCATCCATCTTCCGTGCAACGTGTTACAACAGAGTGAGTGCTGTGTATTTTGTTGTAGTAGCCCAAGTCAAGTTTATCCGTTTACTACTATATTTCTTCATTCTCAATGCATCCGTTCCGGATAGCATTTAATGAGGTTGCTGCAATATGTTATATTTGAGTTTATGACGTAGTGTAAGTATCATTCTCATGAGCGTAGTGGCTGGAGGGAAACTGTACGTAGTCCGGTTAACAATAAGCGCATAAAATATGCTCGTTATTGGCTACTTGTAGGATACGTGTATCCAGGCGCTAAATTCGCAGGATATACTGCACAATCCCGGAGAATCTCTCTAATAACGTATCTGGAAGATTGTGTGGGGTCGCTTTTGGCAACATGGACTTTCCCCACGAAGCAATCACCCCATGGATAGGATAACCTAAATTCTCCTCGCCACTATCTCACCACCATCGCTGGCTCTCCGTGGCGAGATAAATTCGACAAATCGCCGCCGGCACGACGCTGCACGATCCTGCGTTTTACCACATTATTATATTACTCCTTCCACCGCGTCGAATATAATATAAGGCGAACACACAAGTTTCTGATAAATGAATCTCGCGACGTAACTTACGGAATATTTGTCATGCTAATTAAACCTGATATCCCGTAGTATTCTCAGTAACTATGCTCACCCCTCGTGGGTGCGTTCATTTTATCTATTTTCTTCTATTGGTATTCTCAGTCTGCCTACCCAGAATTATCTGCACTGTGTGTAAAACATTTTATGGCCTTTACAACTGATATTGCATTTCTATGTATAAAGGGACCCCGAACGAAATGTTTTTTGTTTCGTTTCGGTTCAGCTCCGATAATAATAATGTCGTTTCGATTAATATCGTTCTTGTTGAAAAATATTTCACTGCCATTAGAATGGGAAACAGATTTTGTTTCGAACCGGTTATTTCATTTATTAAAGATACTCATAAACTTATTTTTAACAATTTCATTGCAAGTAGTAGGTATATTATAAAATATTATACATTATAATTGTTGGAGTTCAACGATTCTCACCGTAAGGGTTTTTAGTCTTAAGGGGCTGCGTTTCCCCAAACTAGGAAAAAGGGGGAGGCCGAAGGGTCTTGGCCGAACCGTGAAGTGACGACCGTAGTTAGTCGGGTGTAACCCTCATAGCCTATATTTTTTTATATAATACATAATATATAATTATTGTTGGAAATTACTTCACAGAGGTAGAAAATTAATGTTACACAATAAACACAACTATGGTTTATTATATGAACAACGCACAGTGTATCCACGTACTAGTGTTATTTTATAAAGTATAAAGGTATACAAGAAATAAGAACTTAAATTTACGAGTTAGAACACGATATGCACGGCGTGGTTTACATTTCTAAGAAATACCTCGAACAATATAAACTGTATAATAAAAAATTGAGTATACAAAATAAAAATCCGAAATGAATTTACTGTTCATATTCAGGCACAAATAGATTGACGATGAAAATAAGGGGCGTGAACAATTTAAATTTTTTAATATAAAGTGTGCATCGAAAACAAAATAATAACGTTATTAACCGGAATTTCTATTTCGGTTATATCGTTTTCACTCCTACAGTGGGGTTAAGTATTTCATTTCGTTTCTGTTTCTGTCCGGGAAAAATATTTCGTTCTTTTTGCTTATCGTTTATTTCTCTTCCGTCCCGGATCCATTCGTCTATACGAAGTTTTCGGTATTTCCGTCGGAAGCTGATGATCTAGAATCTTAACGCAGCCTTAAGGGGATTCGCGCGAATAAAGAGCGCCAGAGTTTTTCATCGAGTTTCCGCATGAACGAGAACGAACGACAAGAACGACAAAAACGGCAAGGAAACGAGCACAACGGAATTTGACGCGAATACTGACAAGCCGGTGACTGAGTTCCCAGTCGAAATTCGCGTCCGTGGCTCGGTGCTTGTTAGTCTAATTACTTGTAAGTGGAGTTGCGGCCGTAACGAACCAACCGACCGGCTGCTCCAAAACTTCTCGACGAGTAAACACGCTCGCCGCCGCAATATTATTCGGCCGATCCTTCTCCGCTGCCGCCAGCTTCTCCTCTTTTTCTTCCTCTTCACCTTCGCGGCAATTTTCTTTGCGCAACCAGCAATTTTTCGCGACCGCGGCGAGCGACTTCGTCGAACAAGTTTTCATAAAAAGCAATTTCGCGGGGGGCAACTACACCCGATGCATTATATTTCCTCGTTTCAGTACTTTCCATTAGTTTTCGAAATTCTATTTGCGGCCCGCGCCGAATAAATCAGTTTAAACGCTCCGCGTTATAAGGCCGCCCGTTACGCGCTGTCTACGCTGCGGCCAGCTTGCCGCGCGGGCGGCAAATTCTCCTTCTCCGTGACGCGGATTCCCTTGAACCACGGTAGTTACATGGATGACCGACCAGGGCAACCAAGTAGACGATGTTTTTGCAGCGCGACGCGTATCTAGTGCCCGATGAATTGCCATACATCGTAATCAGCTTAGGGACGGATGCGCGAGCGCTTATTCGAGCGTGCCTTATAGTATTTGCTCGCAGTAAACTTACAGCATTGGTGGGGTTGGACTGAATACGTCGTCACAAAGGGAAGAAGAAGCGTTTTCTTCCGGCTCCGTGGAAAATTTTGTTTATTCCTGTACGCCGGCATACCTGCTGCAAGAAGCTCTCGTCGTCTTCCGGCGACGTCGAAGCGCCTTGTGTACACGGCGTCGGTAAATTCCGCTAGATTTTAACGTAAACATAATTACTCTACAATAATTTCGTGTTTCTGAGACTCGTGTTTTTCTTGCCTCGCGGTGAGCAGACGGACAACGTTACTTTTCGCTTGAGCCTCGCGGTGAAATTGATCTTGTTACAAATTGAAAAACCTGGGTTGATTTGACAAATATGTGTGCTTGCTGGTTAGAAGTTCATCACAGGAAACCGAACCCTAACCCGTACCCGGTTCGGTACGCCGTATCGTCGACTAACCCGCCTAACCGGGTAACAGAAATCATCTGTAACCCGAGTAACCCGGTTAACCGGGTTCATGCGGTTACAGTATTACGGTGAAAAACATAGTTGTAACCATGTTTCCAAATACAGATGAATTTTATTTTAATATCGGAGACTCCTTGGTAGGGTGATGCATGCACGTGAAAGTAATAAATATGCGAGGTCAAAGATTAACTTGGCCGCGCCGAAATCGCGAGCGTTTGCCGACGCACAGTGTAAGATTTTGGACAAAAATCGCTCGACAGCGCAAATTTTCACCGATTTCAATAATATTTTTTTTAAAATACTCGTAAAGGATTCAGCAATAACGGAGCACAGCAATAAAACCAGTATCTCTTGGTCTAATCTATAGAAAATACTATTTAGCATAACATAACATAAAAGCATAAATAAATAAATTTTGCAGATTAAAGATATTAAAAATTAATTATTTGTAAATTTAATATTAACTATAAAATAAAAGTACTTTAAATTTACAAAAATTATGTTCTAAATAAACTGTATAGCTGATTTAAATCTTATATTTATAAATTACATTATAAAATTAATTACCATAAAATATTCGATTCTAATTACTCCGAATGACAATTATTATAAAGTTATATTTAAATTTATATATTAAAAATAAAATCAAAACTAATAAAATTGAAATATAATTTAAAAATATAATATTCAAATCAGCTATGCAGTTTATTTAACACATAAATTTTGTAAATGTAAAGTAAATTTTTTATTTTACAGCTAATATTAAATTTGTGAAGAAAATAATTTTTAATATCTTTAATCTGTATAATTTATGTTTTTATGTTATGTTGCGCTAAATAGTGTTTTCTATAAATCAGACCAACAGATATGGGTTTCATTGCAGTGCCCCGTTATTGCTGAATCCTTTACGAGTATTTAAAAAAAAAAATTATTGAAATCGGTCAAGATTTGCACTGTCGAGCGACTTTTGTCCAAAATCTCACACCGTCTAGACTGTGCGGGTTTAGGACCCGGTTGTTCGGTGCTTCGGTAGTACCTGCCGCACGGACGAGATCGACTGTCGACCAGATGACGGGACCTTTGCCTACTGTCTAAGGTTTAGGTGTCGAAAATATTCGAATGCTAGAAAATGGAAGCTATAAGGCGAAACGCGTACACGGCTGTAGAAGATATTGATGCTAAAAGATATTGGCGTTGAGTAATTCTTGAAGTTTAAGAAATAAAGTATAAATTCCGTTTCTAACAACCCTTTAAAATTAATCAAACCTGCATGGATATATACTCGTATATTTTAAACATTGTGTATTCATTTGATCTGAATATGTATTGCCTGTAGATTCACATATCACTGACTTGCCGTAAATGACTGTCTAGTCTAGGCTAGACTGTCTTATTTTACTAGTAACCCGCTCGCAGCGGGTTAACCCGATTACTTCGGTTCTTTCTAGAATTTAAGAACCGTTCCCTCGCGGTTAGTATGGGTTACAGAAACCTTCCTTGGTTAACCGGGTAAGGGT
This sequence comes from Andrena cerasifolii, assembly GCF_050908995.1. Lineage (NCBI taxonomy): Eukaryota > Metazoa > Arthropoda > Insecta > Hymenoptera > Andrenidae > Andrena > Andrena cerasifolii. The sequence goes on from NC_135118.1 coordinate 7,728,183, forward strand.
TAGGGTTACGCGGCGGTTCGGATCCCTGGTTCATCATCAACCTCTGTCAATACCGAATTGGTGTTGTTGATATTCGGTTGCCGAGAAACCAGTACCTTTACACAATCAAGAGTGTTATCCACAAAACGAGTGTACACCATTACTTTAACGCGATAGAATTAAAACGCGAACACAGTCGAGGCCTATCTTTACGCTTCATTTAGTCTCGACTTCCCGCCACGGCTACCGAACGCGTGTTTTTGATTGAAATTGAAGAACTATCGCTAGGTCGCAGGCGTGCGCGGTCGCAAAGGCGCCGGCGCAGCCGTGAGCGAAGCTTATCGCCGGAGCAAACTTCAAAGTCGCTTAATGGCGAAACTAATTACAGACAGCGTTGTGCACACGCTCCCGCAGCAGCACGGCTCCCAGGATTAGCGTGACGTGCTTTCGTGTCCCCCTTTTGCGGCTGGGCACGCAGTCTTCGATGATAACATGGTCGCTTTGGAGTTTCGAGGCTTGAAAATTGAAAAACTTACGGTCGCGGTACCTGGCCGGTCTTAATGCGGCAGGAAGTAGTCGGTAAGCACGAGTGCTTTCGTGACATCGGTGACCCGTGTTCTTCCTTAGGCTTTCCCACCCAACTTCGCCAGTTTTTCCCTATGCTTCTTCTATGTCGACTATCATTTCCGAGTTAATTAATCGAGTGACGGAAAATATCGGGTACGAAATCTGTTCTGCGCATGCAACGCGTTCGCGTACATCTTAGATAAGGTGAATGTCCCAATTTCTGCTCATGTCCCCATTTCTGATCATTTCGTATTTTTCTTAATATTATATGCGGTACGTTTGTACTATAGTTTCAACAAAATAATTCTAAATTACTTAAACATTTACGCGAGTGTTGCACGAGCTTGGGTCAATACATACATCGCTATTTTTCATGAGCAGAAATACGGACATTTAGAGTATTATATATTTAATTACAAATTACTAATAGTTAAACATCTTGAAATATCTTTCTTAAATAGTTTTTAAATTGGTTGATTTATTATTAAAGAATTAATCAATTACTCTGCAAATTTTCATCACAAACAAATTTTTTACACCTTCTTTATGACGAGTTACCTCTTAAGTGAGCAGAAATTGGGACATTCACAGGCGAAATCTCGCTCTACACTCACCGCAGAGAGGTTTATCAACATCGACGGCTCCGATAACAGTTCCCGCGTTTTCCGTTGGCACATTTTTTCAAAGTGCCTTAATAACCGACTCGTAAAATAATTACTTAGCGCAACGAAATGCCTGCACTGTAAAATTCGATGTGGAGTCTGACTATCCAAGCCACAAGTGTTGGCTAACTGTTTCCACGTGTTCTGAATTTTCTAATTTCCAACAACGAGTCCATTTGGGAGATTACCTACTTAATCTCACCTATCACGTGGATATTCCGGAGTCGTTTATCTTGGTTGTTAGTGCGGAATGTTCCATCAATGATACAGTACAATTACTCGGTTAGTAGCTGCTAAAAATGGTCCTCAGCTTGGCAGCGATGCACGCATTATGCAAAGCTGGGAACGAATGGTTGATTTTTTTCGCTGGCGCTGGGCAGGACAGCGGATAATTTCGGGCGTACTTGGCTACGCAAGCCTCCAGTGGAATTAACCCAATTACTTTCGAACCTGAGGGCCGTTAAACTGCGACGTTGGTGCGCGCGCTAGTAATCCTAACGTTTCGGGGAACGACGCTGTTAAAATCACTGTTCTGGAATGCGACTGCGTTCTGACTCTCGCGAAACGTTTACCGTCAGCCCGACGACGTACGAGCCGCGCCGTAAGACGCTGGAGGGGGGGGGGGGCGAGCTTCGTTACAATTTATTCCACGCTCGTCCTTTGTAATTAAAAAACCTCGATTCATTAGGACCGTCGCCTTAGAATTTAATTGCTTCGCCGATGGAATTTCCGCGCTGGAATAACAAACCGTCGGCTGAAGGAGAATTTTAACGGAACGCTGGAGCGGATTTCTGGAATTACGTTTGTAATTCACTGAGGCGACATTGGCTTCGGAGTTAACGGAAGGGAAACGTTAAAGATGTCGGGAGAAAAATTTGCGTTCCGATCGAGTTACAGGAGAGCCAAGTGCGTTTACGGTCACCGAAATTAAGAGCAATCACCGACGATATTTAGCGTCGTGTAGTTTAGCATTTTTTAAAAAGGGCAATTATAAATGGGTGCTGAAGGGTCTGTGCGCGTTGAGTTCTTTAAATTATGGTGTTTAGTCTTGAAAAGGCTTCTTCGCCTGGCACTCTTCGCCAACTATCCCCGAGCCGTGTGAGCGGAGCAAGTAGAATCGCACAGTATGCGGTCAGACGCAGGCAAGTGGTTCACGGCCGCGGGCGCGTCCGACTTGCTCCGAGTTCCTTCACGCCTATGCCACCAGCAAATGCACTATTCTAACACTGAAAATATATTGGCAAAACCTTGGTCTATCTCCCTTTTCTCAAATAGAAGTACACCGCTCCCGCTTTCGAGTCGCTATTCACTTTGAATAGATTCCGAGATAGCAACCCGCAACACTTAATTGTACAATCCGTGCGTCCTCGTTGCAAGTGACACGTGTACAATAACTCTCGAGACAAACATGAATATTTATCATTCTCGCCGCGGCGTGCGCCCGCGCGTGTTGTGTTTTTGCGAGGCGGCGGGAGCGTCATAAAGGATATCCACGTCGCTACTCATTGCGATTCTATCCTAATCTAGGCAGGCGGGGGGAAAGAGAGACGGCTGCTTGGCAGGCGCGGGGATCGCTTAATTGGAGAAACGCGCGGCAGTGTCGGAATGACGGGTAAGTTGAATTTGTCGATATGACCCAGTGCAGCGGGCAATCGAGTTAGGTTAGTTACGGTGAATTCAGAGTGCCACAATGGATGAACCGAAGGCTCGTGTGCCCCGGAAACGAGTGTGCCGGGCGTCGAAGCCATAAGGAGTTCCTTCACGTTTGCGGGAGCCCGTGTGCGCCGCCGCGTGCCGTACAATTCCGCGACCTCACCCACTCGTAATGAGAGACTTTAGAAGCCTGTGTACTTGCGCCTCTGTGTACACACGGGGTGAAATACAATTATTGCCGGCGAAAGTTCTCCGTTTACGTTGGCAGTTTGCTCCTTTCTCAACTTATTGTTGACTGTGCTAGAAACACGCGGCCTTTGTACACGCGACCGTTTGACGTGGTCCTTCAAGGCGAAACGATTGTGCAGTCATCGAGGACAAGGCTGCTGTTCGTATACAGTAGCGATCGAAAGAAAGTTGCGAAGAGTGGACGCTGGCGATAGTTTCAGGACTTTTATCCTGATCGGCGTCGCCCAGAATTAAGAGATTATCTAAGGGAAGCTAAGAATACCAAGACGACAAGTAAAGATTAAATTTCGTATTCAAGTTTTATATGTATATACAAATGCAGAGGGGTCGCTTTTAAATTCAGACGCAGGATGTCGACGGAAGAACATTCTGAGCGCTTGAAATAATTGCAGAACAAAGAGGATGGTCGAGAAACAAAACGGTAATTAAATATCAGGTTAACGAACGATATTTTCAGTGACCTGTCAGGATAAAAGGACGCCAAGGTACTCCCGTTGAAGTCGATTCAGCACGAATCGGCTTTCAGGAATTTCCTTCTTTTCTGTAACAGCGGATTAATTAATCCACATCGCAGCACTTTCATTACCACAACGTCGGAACACGGTGTACATAAATTACGTGTCGTGTTGCTGCGACAATGTTCCAACCCCATTTTTCTGTCTGCTGGGAACCTGTCGTAGTATACGCACACAGGGTGACCCAGCGAATATTATCATGTTAATATTATTGAAGCGAGAACTGACGAATAATTTTCCTCGGTGTTATAACGCCTTGGCAGCGATCTATTCCATGAAATCACGGGTTGACTTCAGCTTTCCTCGTTCGCTAAGGGGTCATTCTACTTTAATTGACCGAAAAGTTAAGCTGTTTTTAAAGATTTTTTCTCAGTAAATACTTATTTTATAATTTCATAGTTTAGTATTTATTAAGCCACTCTTATATTATTAAACAAAAAATTTAAAAGAATTTTTTTAATTTGTTTTAAATTTTGTTTATATAATACATATAGCGCAAATTTGGCCCCTCAAAAGAGAGGTAGTCCATGGCGCAGATGATTTCCCTACTCAGGCTTATCTGAAACAAACAATTCGAACAGATTCTTAATTTGTATGAGTGCCGCTATCGCCCGTAGTTCAATTAACAATCTTTGTTGAAAAATAACAAAATAGCGCCTGTTTGAAATATTAGTTTGACAAAATACCCCTTTTCTCGGTTATTTTTCGACAAAAATTGTTAATTAAGGTACGCCTGATAGCGAATTGTTTGTTTCATACCTCTTTGTTTAAGTGGCATATTGACGCCATAAAGAAACATTTAAAGCGAATTAAAATATATCTTTTTAAATTTTTCTTCTAATATAACAGTAGCTTAATAAATTCCAAAAAGATTTATTTCATTATATGTTGTGTTTATTCAGAAAAAACCTTAAAAATAGCTTCATTTTTCGGCCGAAGAAAGTAGAATGACCCCTTAAAAACAGAGCAGCTACGTTCTTGCTATCGTTGCGAATGGTCGAATTTGAAATGCTTCGTTCACTTGCGATACTTCGCTTTCCAATCGATCCTGGGAACAGCTGCTGTCATTATTTGCGTTGATGGGAACAGCTCGAACGTTGGGGGATCGTTTCGAAAGTCGATACCGCGAAGTGATTAAAGACGCGTTGGCCTTTAGGAGTGCGCGTACAAGAGGCGTCCCCAAGGAGAGAAAAAAAATGACCGTAACGCTGAACTTTGAAACTCAAATAAGGTACTTAACAAGTGTCGGGGCGGTTTCGAGGTTGGAAAGATGGGCGAAAGAGAGTTTCCTTCCGAAACCTTTTGAGCGCCTCAAGTTTCCCGGCTCCGCTCGACTTGTATCTCGGTAAAAAATGTCCGCTAATTTTGTCCCGGCTTGTAGGTATGCATAAAACGCGGGCGAAAGTTCGCGCGGGAACACCGAGGGCGCGAAAACTTTATCGACGTTCAAGCGGGCGTAACGTCGAGTTACAACGTGCAACAATTTTTATCGCGGTGTAAAAGAATGCCTGACGAGTTGCCGCTTCCAGGAGACATCATTAACAGGGATTTCTGCCTTTTTTTTTCTGTCACGGTTACATCGTGCCTCTTTACGCCTCAAGTGTTTCGCAGTTTTATCGTCGTCTCATCCTTTCATCGAATAGAATGGAACTCCACCAACCAGATGAACGCTCTGGGAATTCAACCACGGCGCAAACGTGTTCCGAACAATTCGTTTCGTATAAACTAACGCTTCGACGTAGGTATATACGTATAAAAAATAACGCTTTCGAACGGGAACAAATATTTGCTTTCACGCAAGCGGCGCACGGATTGTAGTGCCTCGCGCACGGGGTTCGCCTGGAAATACACGGCCAATTTGCCAGCGAAATTGCGCCATGAGAATTTCATAAATCACGCGGCAAATATCAATTACACTGCGATGCGAGCCAGCGGCGGAGAGAAGCACTAAAGACTGGAACTAGGCTACGATTAGCGTAAAATGGTTCTCCCCGGTTTCGTAACCCGGTTATTTTTCTCAGTTTATGTACGTCGCCGTGTATAGAGGTGCTAGCGTGGCAGTCGATACGATACGCGTGGCACGAACGCGCTCGGAGTTGTTTCAGAACAATGTCTTTCGTGAAAGCGGCGAGCTTCATTGCGAGAACAACGTCGAGGCAGCTCTTTAATCACACCGAGCAGCCGAGTGGGGAGAAACTTTCTAGTTAAACAATACGAGAGCTTGAAACCACCCCGCGCTGTTCACCCTCCGCGTAACTAAATTTTAATAAACTTTCGATCTAACGGGATCCCGACGAAGATTCGTATAATTCTCAACCTCTTCGATTTGACGAGGGAATCGTTGGCACTGTGTTGTCGGATTCATTCGGCACCCTTTCGTTTTTTGTCCCGCGAGGACGCTGGTATAGTCCTATCTAATTTTGCACAGTAAATATCACGCACGATTACTGATTTCGGTAAATGTCAGTTAACATATCCATAACGACTTCCCACCACCGCCTTGCCACAGAAGAAACATTCCTTAGTATCATCCTCAGTTCGATACTTAAAGCCGCTATCATTGTACGAATCAGGTGGCAATAAAAATATCAAAGCTGGCGTACTGGAGGGACTAATGGTTTCCCGATAAACATTAATAACCAACGGTACTCGAGCTACTGAAACGCGGGAGTAAAGGGAACGGTTCTCCCTTTGAAGCCTCGATGCTTTAAAGCGCTAGCTGGTGGCAGGCGTGTGCGCATCCAAGATATCCAGAGAGAGAGAGAGATTACTGTGTTTCGCCTTTATAAGTAGGCGAACAGTCGTGTCTGGCGGCGTCTTAAAGGCGACCGCGCGTTCCACGTCGTCTCGGAATCCCGAAGTCGGAGCTCGAAGTCTGGCGAGACGGGGGCCAAGACCAGGGGCCGAAATTCTGCTTGGTTCGTCCTCGTAATTTGACAGGCGGAATTTGCGGCACGCGACGCCACAGGGAACGCGGGGAAAAATTAAGCGTTGGCGCTCGATGTCGTCGTTAGAGAAGTCCCATCGGCTTTAGATAATCGTTAAACCACCGGCCACCCAGTGGTAGCAGTCCACCGCGCAGCGTCGTTGGATAAAGTATTAAAGCTCGTTAAATCTGGCCGGTGTTCCAACCAATTTCGGAATACTTATCGCAATTTTCTTCAGCGAACTTTCGCCCTATTCTCTACCGCACCCCTCTGCGATGTTCTCCTCGAGTAATACGCGTTTCTCTTGGCCGAGCATTCTGCTCCCAGTTTTTAAGTGGCCGTAGCCCGGGGATGAGGCGAGAAAGAGCAAAGTAAGACTTCCGCAAGGGAAGTTTTTTCGTGGCGGTTTTACCCCCGCGGATCAACGTGACCCAGCGAGAGATTGCGATCCGGGGCGGGGGGAGGAGGTATCGATCGCCCAACGCCGTGGAAGGTAGCCCGTTGCACCTGGAGGGACACTTTCCAAAGCGGTTGCCCGTTTGGAAACGTTCGAGTTTCGGTGAATGTGAGCTCGTCCCCGTCGTCAACCTCCATTCCGCAGTCACGTAGTAAATAATGGAAATTGGGAGACTGGTGGACTGTGAAAAGGGCAGATATCGATTGAGTTTCGCGGTGTTCGCCGGACCACGAATTCGCTTGATAGTATTCGGTGTACTTGTTGAAAAGTATAGTAGAACATGATGCGATTCAGCTGAGATTTTTCATCCTCCTACCAATTAACCTGCCTAGGCAATAATCACATTTCGTCCTCCTAGGATTCCAATATTTCGATATTTCGACGCTGACCATTTAGTCTTCCCTCCGCAATTCGTAAAAACCAGGTTAACCCCGCCATCCGACCAAACTGATGTTCGGTCATTGAACTGCGAAAGCGTCGCGCGTATCCCGAGCCGAGCGGGACGGGACAAAGGGTCTTTTTCGCGAGGGGTGTGCTCACCGTGGCAGGCGTTTCGCGATGGAAATTAAGTGTAGGTACAGCGGGCTGGGAGACCCCCGCCGTAGGGGCGCGCAGCGGGTAGCCGCGCGCGTAGAGGTGGCGAGTGAACGACAGCGACGAGCTGTGAAGAAACTCGATTCTCGGGGGGAGGGGGCGATAATCGATCATAACTAGTCGGCCCGTCACGGCGCGCCGGCGGCTAATTGATGCGCGATGAACACATCACTTAATTACTCGCGGTGGATCGGGGCTGCGTTCTCCGCACGCAACGTACCACGCCGGTTGCTCTGCACGCGCGCAAGATGAGGCGAGGTAGCCGCGCGGTCGCGTAAATATGCACGCGTGGACGCACCTGGCCCTTCAGGGGTTGCGGGGCACAAAGTACACGCCCGAGGGCACAAAAGTCCCGCGCTGTCGTGCTTGCGTCGTCGCACCTGTGCAGGCGAACGGGCGAGCGCAACTTTGCTTATCGGCACATGAACGTGCGCGTGGGCGTGAGCGTGCTCAATGGACCGTGCTCTCGCATTGTCGCGTCCTCTTGCGCCATTAAAACGCATGTGTGCGCGCCGGACGAGTGCGTACGGACGCGAAAACTAAATTTCCCGCGTTGCCAGGGTGGAAATTGCAGAGAGCTACCCCCAATGGTCTGAGTTAGGATTTTTTTTGGCCCCCTTCGGGCGCCCCATTCATTGTGCTTTTTACCTTTACTCTCTCTCTCTCTCTCTCCCCCTCTCTCTCACCCTCTCTCTCCTTCTCTCTCTCTCTCTTGCTCGCTTGCTCGCTCTCTCTCGCGATGGTGTCGAATAACTTTTGGCTGGCTGGAAATCCGATTCGAGCATGGCGCTGCGACTCTTTGCGGGCGGCAAGATTCGTTCCGCGTGAGCGGCAGTCTGCGGAACATCGGTGCTGAAGGGGAGATTCGACGAAATCTCCGAAATTTTGTGCAGTTTCGCTTGGATTTTCACGCGGCGCGATGAAAACGTGTCCCTTGGTTACGCTGGTGGAGCCTGATGCTCTTACCGAATACTTTGGTTATAACGCGAGATTTCAAAAGCGCGCCAGCAGTGGAAGCACTGAATGATTTTCATGTATCATCTTCATTGACTGCGGATTACATCGGCAGAGCGAAGCAGCGAGGCAATCAATTCTGACGAAGGAAATAGCGGTGATTACTTCGCGAAAGAATACATGTACCGTAGTAAGCTCTGGGGCAAGAATCAAAGGTTATTCTCTACCGATGACGAAAGAACAATGCTTTAGAGCGTCATACTTAGGTATTTATCATTAGACACGGAACTACCCCTATAACTCGACGGCAATCTATTCGATCATTTCGGGCCGCGAAAATTTTGTACGATGCCATTCGAAACACGAAATCACCTCGCTTTACCAAATAAAACTACGCCCCGCGTGTACGTGGGGGTGGAACGCGAGAAAACATTGCTTGAAAAGCAACGCCTTTGCTGAAAAGCGAAGCCGATTTGCATGCGTCACTCGATTCCCTGTTTTCCCCGCTCGCGGCTCCAGCCCCATTTACGGGGCGCAGACGTGCAACCTATAATCGACCAGCCCGTTCGACGATGTTATTGCTGTTAAACGGCCTTGGACTTCGTCGCGGTTTCGGTAATGTTGGATCGTAACGAAGTCTGAGAGCTTTCATCTCGGCCGAGGGAGTATGGTGTCGTCGATAAATACGTGTCTGTGTTCCGAATGTCTTACTTCATTTCCTGTATTCAAAATTACGGTAATGCAGTGGTGGTACAAATATGAATTCTTCTCTGGACCCCTTTGCAAGTGTAACGCAGGCTTTCAAAAGGTGTTTCGAAGCTGCTGGTTGAAGTACTTCGTACCTTCTACCGCGAATAAAGCGTAGTTAACATATTCTTTGAGAATATATTGTCATTTTCATTATTGCTTTCGTATAAATGGAATGGAAGAAATAAATAAATTTGGTGGCATTAATAAGGGAGGGTAAAGCACTCGTCACAGCGTTGGTGTAAGTTACCATTCTCAACGCATATAAATTACAGCTTGCCTACGAGTACCGACCTATGATTAACATTTCCAGCTTTCATTATCAATGATTATTAAGTAGCCTGAAATATAACGAATAAATCATAATGATTCACGGGACCCGTAATGGTAAATGAATGTCCCGCAGTACGCAGAATGCCTCACACGAGGATATGCGTCACTTCGAGATAAGCTTAATGTAATGGACGCGTGCCCTACAAAAGTTTAACATCCCTGGATGGTTTATAGGACAGCGGTCTTTTATTCCTATCTGACGCCGCGTAGCAACGACCAATCCCGTACAAACTGGCCATTCAATACTGTACATAGCTACACGGTCCAAGATTCCAAAGCTCCCTCTAAGCGGTTATACCTAGTCAGGCGGCCAAAAAAAGGCGAATGTTTGTGATTTTTTTTTGAAAAAGCGGAAGCATATATTTTTACAGAACTTTTTGCACTTAAAAGAGCAACATTTAAAGAATATTTGGTAATTTTTTCGTAGAAAAATATTTACGTTTATAATAAAGTAGCAACCCACATCCAAGAAGCCTTTTTAAAAATTTGCTTCTGCGGTGAGCACTGCCATTCGGAACCAGATTATCTAAAATCAAAATACAAAAAATATTTCGTTAATATATTAATGTATCCTCAGATTAACGAAGGGAATTTTCCGAAATATTAATTTAAAACCAAATGGCGGCTATTTAAAGCTGAAATCCTGATTTTCTTCGTGTGATTTTTGCCCGAAAATTTTTTGCGACATATTAATTTAAAACTGAATGGCGGCTATTTAAAGTTGAAATCCTGATTTTTTCCACGTGATTTTTGCTCAAAAAGATCAGTATTTTGATATTAGATAATCTGGTTCTGAATGGCAGTGCTCACCGCAAAAACAAAATTTTAAAAAGGCTTCTTGGATGTGGGTTGTTACTTTATTATAAATTAAATATTTTTCTACGAAAAAGTTATCAAATGTTCTTTAAATGTTGCTCTTTTAAGCGAAAAAAGTTTCGTAAATATATACGCTTCCGCTTCTTCAAAAAAAATTCACAAATATTCGCCTCTTTTCAGCCGCCTGACTAGGTATAACCCCTTGAAACACCACTTCCAGTTCGATTTCCGAAGAAATCACCGCGGAAATCTCTTTTTCTCCTATAGGGTAGGTGGGGCTATTACTGCGGACTTTTAAGGTAGGTTAACTTTAAAACCCTCGACACGGCGTTCGAATGAATGAAAGTTCCTCCTTCTTTTTTTAAAAGAAAAGTGGAACCTTAATAATTCCATAAAAAAATATGAGGGCGGGGTGACAAGCACAGTTAATTAAAAACACAGAGATTTGTCGATCAACGTCATTGCAGGTGTTACTGCGGACATGCATGCATTACTGCGTGTTAATTACTAACGAAATACCAGTTACTGCGCACGTATTACTGCGGTTCGCCGTCAGGCGAATCACAACCTTAGTACAAACATCACGTCAGTGAATACGGTCGGAAGAAAGGTTAGATTGCGCTGTCGTCGGTCCGCAGTAATACATGCACATGGTGTAAAGTACTGCACCTAATACTGCGTTGAGAAATAAAAATTAAAACTAAAATGCAGGTGACTGATTTCCTGTTTTCCTGAAAAAATAACTCTCACTCTATCGAGTAATAAAGCTGCATTACAATGTATTACTGTTAATAACAAACATATAAATGTGTTTCAAGTAGATGTTCATGACGCCATATCGGGAATCGACCGAAGTTTCGCCTTGACGAATTTCAAAATACGATAAAAGAATTAATAATAACTTTGCTGTACATATTTATTAATAATTATCTGTAACAGAGTTTAAAATAATTTTATCCAAAATTTTCAAGAGATTGTGTACTTTCCAACATTAAATATGATCTGTTTTAGAATACCCGCAGTAATCGGGGCATCCGCAGTAATACCCCCACCCACCCTATACCAACAGCTTCTTCTCCTATATCAGAAATTAAAACTTCGTTGCTGCGCGAAACATTCTCGGAGAAGCTAGAGGGCGAAGATTGAGACCGACAACACGACTCTCCGCGATTAATCTCGGAATGATTTGTCCGTAACGGGAGACTGTCTGTCGTCTCTCAAAGACGCTCTCCTAGAATGACGTTAAAAAGTTCTATCGGAGACTGGCGAGGTCTCTCGTTGCACAAAAGCTTCCGGTTCCTTTCGGCGGATGCATCGAGGAGCCCCTGTCTGCTCGCCATCGGCGAGAGCCACCGCAGATTTTCCCGCCCCCCCCTTGGAATTTGGGAAACCTGATTACTTAATCCGGGCTTGTTTCAGCATCGAAACCAACCGTGGAAATGAAATATTCCGAGTTACCGCGGTGCAGAGCGTTCCCCTCAACGTTCTCGCGTTAATCCAATCCCGGCTGAAAGTAATTTTAGCGGTGGACGAATTTATTCGTCCACACCGCTTTCGCATTATCGGTGAAAACACGTCTGTATCCCGGTGGTCGATGTTCCTTCTTTTTATAATCTAGGGTCTCGCCTTGCGAATATGGGGTTAACGAGACGGTCGATAACGAGCTGTTAGAGTTGCCATTCCGGGTTAATAGCGTGCAAAAGGCAGACTATTTCCAGGAAAAATTGTCTTTAAAGCTGGTGTACGAGTTACCCCCTTGATACAGATCCGTGCCAGGACACGTACCTCAATGTTATTACTCTCTTTTCCCGGCAATCATTAAGCATCCCACCAAACTGAAATTACTTCTGCCTTTTCGAGAGGAGCTCAAATTCAATTGGGCCATTTGTTATATCACGTTTTAAAATTTCGAAATTGCGTGTTTGTTTGGTCTTTATCCGTGAAATTTTACTGGGAAAAATGGAGGTGAACCTCAAACTAGCCGGTTGAAAAACCGTTTCGTATACGATTATATTTTCTCGAATATTATTCCTATTTTTTTTTATGAGAGACATATTTCTATTAGAATTTTTCAAAGAATGAATGAGATGATATCGAGGTCTTCGATAGCACTTCCAATTACCGATATTGTTCCAACTCATAATGCTCGTTAATATTAATCAGATGCTAATGAAGTTAATCGTGCAGTATCAGTTATAGGTACTAACTACCTCCATATTACTTCTGTGAATATAAATTTCAAGTGCAATCTCAATTTCATCAGCGTAACGAGAAGAGACATGTAAATTTCATTATTTTACTGCTGTCTCGAGGTTTAAAACGACTCGGCGTACAAATTGACCGTTAATCCACGTTTATTGCCTCTCAGTTATCGTCCGTCCCGTTTCCCAAGATCCTGATTTCGCGCGCAGCCCCGAAGGACTACCTTTTCCTTCGACTTGCTCGGAGAAGTCGCCGGCTAAGTAGCTGCTTTCCACTATAATCACGAATACGCTTCCCTCCGGGACGCATTACGTCCTGCGAGCTGAGCACCCGAGGACACTATTGTTCAATGACCGCCCTTTCGGCTCTGACAATCAGTAGCGTTACTTTCCGCACGAATTATGTGTAGACGCCCTGCAGTCACTTTTCTTTGTTATCGTCAAAGCCACGGAGCTACAAGTTTGCCGCATTTCCAGTGGCATTTCGAGAGCAAAAGTCTTCTTAACGTGAATCCTTGATAATCTGTGCTCTCTAGAAAGAAGCTACGCGGCACAAGGTAGGTATTTGTATTCCTAATGTGCCTATCTGTTTCATTTTTTATTCCATTTGTTGCCGCGAATTGAAATATTTATAACAACGTCGATACACGGCAACTCTGTTGGAAGTTGATTCTGAAACAAGCGCTCGTCCTCGAAGCTACCGATCAGCCGCATTTGCGTTTCAAACGAGCCCCAAAGTCAGCTGCAGCGTAGCTACCCTGTAGAAACACGCTGCGCCGACGTAACTTTTGATTCACTGGCCTCCAATAATATTACTTACTCGGATCCGAGCCACACGGAGGACTCCGTTATCTAATTTCGCTCGTTCCTCTTGATACCGGCATTGTTTGATTTGGTGACCCGTTGCACTAATGTCCTGCAAACTTGTGCAGGTCCGTGCGCATTAGGTCGGTGCATATTTGTGCATCCGTTTCAGTGAGTGCCTCGTTGAAGCGCGTCGGTGGCTGTTGCATGTTGCATCCAGCGCAGTTTCTCTGCGTCACCTGCCGCTGAAATTGATTGCGGCAAGAGCATGGCGTATGCAATGCCTTGTTCGCCGGAAAAAAGAGAAATTCTATATTCAAAAGCTTCCTACCTATTTCAAGATATCCAGTACTAAAAGATGTCGTAGACGATAGATTTCATAGTGTATAGACGCATGATTCCTACGCGATACAGACATGGTTTTTAGGATTCTATACAATCATGTCCCTAGGGCTTTATAGATTTTAGCTTTACTGTTTTTATATTGAATTGAAGTGGGATATAGTTTCTGTACGTGGGTTGCTGCAAAAGTTTCGGGAAAGCAAGTGGTTTTATTGTTTTTCAAAATATTCTCCTTTAAAATTAATGCACTTTTGCCAATTAATATTTCTTTGTGTTTTTAACGCCCTTTATCTAAAAAGTGTCAACTTTTACAATAACGACATTATCATTTGAGTGGCAGCACTGGAAGTGATACATTCCCGAAACTTTTGCAGCAACCAAAGTAGTACACGAACCTACGATTCCTACGTGTCGAACACGGAATGTTTTATTTTCGTAAAAGGTACTCGAAACGAGAATCTACGTTTTCGTAATAGGGCAGACATCTATTATTACAGTAAAAGAGATCCTCTATTTGTACAGAATTCAGCCGAAGATACCTATAGAGGGCGAAAATAAGCTTTTCACTGGAATCAGTATCTATGGTTTCCGCATTGAATACAGATTTACGATTTCCGTAAAGTGGAGCAGAATTTCTATAGGGCGATGCTATAGAAATAGCCTCAGAAGTGGCCTCGATATAATCCCATATTTACAGTTACAATGTCCATTGAATTTCATAAATAGAACGTGAATTCCGTTATCCTCGCTCGTTCTTTCATTCCCCTCCTAGCTTAAGCTTGTTCTCTGCTCGTCCCTCTTTCGTTGACGAGCCGTTTGCACGTCGTTCAGGCGAAGTCTTCGTGGAGAACGTAACGAGCCCTCGTGACGAGCCACGCAGCTCCTTCTCGGGCGTTATTGTTAATTTTCAAGTCGTACCACGCCGGCCGGGGTTCGCTCTCACCGATGACGCTAAAGCGACACCGCCCCCAGCGACCCTTGGCTTCGTTTACGGTCGCAGCTTAAGTCGCCAGAGGTTTCCTCGTTATCTTTCCACGGATATGTTTACGGACCGCGCCAACTATGTATCTTTCATCTTCAACGTCCCGCGTCTTTTCGTCGCTTCTCCCCTTTGATTAATTTCCCCGCAGAATCAAACGCAGCACGGCTGGGTTTGATTATGCCTGATTTAAATTTCACATCGCACTCGCCCTTGCACTTATAAACTGCAGATTATGTATACCAATATCGGAGAAGAGCACCACAATCTGCTCGAGGCTCTCCTGATCTAGAAGCTTGGTTATTTGTCAGCTTCCTCTATATCCTTCCGAAAACCTCCGAAATCATCAACAAGCTCTGCACCAGCTCACCTATCAGATTCGTATCGTGATGTCCTTTAAAGCAACCTGACACGTGTCAGAGGAGGCAGAGTTATCATCGAGTGCGCACAGCGTGCAGAGCCAAACAGCTTCTTTATGGGAGCGGAGATCTCGAGCTATAGGTACACTATCATCGCGATCTCGACCCGTAGTCTGGCCCGTCTGCGGCGGAAATTGGAAAACATTGGCTATCGGTCGAAACCTCCCGACGATTTTACGAGCTCCCCCTCTCGCAGGTCGTCCAGCGTCCATCGTGGAGTGCTTATCGTGACGATATCATAGAATTCAGGGCCGATGGACCGAAACCGACGCCATCCCCCATTCGTACTTCGAATTTCACTTGAACGATAGATGCGTAACGTTCTACAATATATTTCGGTACGACGGCGTTGTCGGAACGGAATTCAGGAAATCCGTGCACCGGCCGGTGATTTCGGGGTTGAACGGGGGTGGCCGCGGATTTCTGCTTTGACACGGCCGCCCGCGTAATTTGTTTGGTCAATGAAAATGTAAAACAGCTGTCCGTGGAAATTGAGCGTGGAAAGCATTCTCGCGCGAGAATAAATGCGGCGCGGCGTTCGTTTTAATTCGCTCTAATCGGCTGGAAGCGGTGGAACGAGATTTCCCGAGATTTTAATCTTGCTGGCTCCTCGACCCTCCGCTTGCTGCTGCTACGGCGAAAGGTTTAGTCTTGCACAGTGTGACTCGTTCAATTTGGATGGGATCGAAATTGAATTTTCCGTAAAGGTTGTTATTTGACGTGACTACAGAACATTTGTCAAGACAATAGAATTTTTATATATACAGTCGCATCGGAAAGTTGACACTCTTTAAAATCCCATAACTTGTTTAAAATTGGTCCAAACGACTTGAGTTTCTTTTTTTAGAAGCTAGCGGAATTAGTTTTCTAGATGACGTGTTTCGTCGTTTTTAAAAAAATTTCAACTGGTCGGAATAGCGATGAAAAAATCGAAGGTCGTTTTTTTAAAATTTTTTTCTGAGCCTGTGATGAAAATTCAAAAAAACCGTTTGTAGATTGAAGTAACTTGTATGCATGCTGAAAATTTCATCTAAATCGGTTAACGTTGCTCTGAGCTACACACGTTTAAAGATCGCAGAATAAGGTCGAAAATCGCTGATTTCGGGAATTTCGCGATTTTCGACCTTATTCTGCGATATTTGGAAAAAATTGAGAAAAAAAACGACTATTCCAACCAGTTGAGTTTTTTTTTCAAAACGACGAAACACGTCATCTAGAAAACTAATTCTGCTAGCATCTAAAAAAAAAACTTTAGGTCGTTTGGACCAATTTTAAAAAAGTTATGCGATTTTAAAGAGTGTCAACTTACTTTTCGATGCGAGTGTATGTACCTATATAAGTAATTTTGAAATATTGGTTTTCAGTGACGAAGTATACTTTAGTTATCGTTCACTTTATCGTAAGGGTACGTACCGATTGCAAAGAATAAGCGTAACGAAATGGAACGAAACTTAGTCGACTAATGTACGTATTTCACTTTAATTTTACTCAGTATTGTGTTTTCCCTGTAATTTTAGTTACCAAGTGTTTCCTTCACATACATTTACGAGCGTAGCTCGTCGAATCGTCCGCAAATATCGTTACATCGACTAATCTGCTCGGACTGATGAAAATATAAAACCGTCGTTCGATGGAAACGAAATCCGATTAATATTGGATATTAATTCGCGCCAGATTAATGTAGCCCCTGCGCGAGAGCCCGTTTTAATCTAATTTTAATTGAATCGTGGTCCTTCCAATCGAGTGATACTCCTTGCCGAGTGATTTAAGCTGCGCAACAACAAGTTGTACAATTCCTTGAATGCGCGTGCACCCCGTTCCACCGACTGTTCCACTGGAACGTCAACTGCTGCGCACAGAATTCGCTACAAAGCGGCAAACAATGCACACGGGACAAAGCGAGGGAAAACTGTGAGAGAAAGAGCTTTGAAAGTCGCTGCAGAAATTGTTCAGGCCTCTGTAGCCTGAACGAGGGCAAAGCACAAAAACTACCAACGACTGCATGGTAATTCGAAAGAGAGCATCATTTAATATTCCTAATCGACTTTGCAGTCGAGTTAATCAGACCACAAAGGACGATCAATGGAAACAGGATTTCGTGGAAATTTATCGTTTTTTTTCTTCAAAACCGTCAGGAGATTCGTTAAGCAGAATATGAGATAGCAGTATGCTCTTTTCTGTTTTGTTCAATCGTAATTCTTGAAGTAAGGCCTGATCGAGCCTTGGTAGCGAGCGTGATATACTTATTTCCCTTGTAAAAAATCGTCTTTAATTAATGACAATTGTGAACTTCCAGTCTACGTTCCATTTTTCCTTTATTTTTTTCTTTAAGCATGAGAGTACAATTTCCGATGGGTTGCTGGTGCTATGGTCCGAGATCATGTTCTTGTATTCAAGAGAGACAAATAAAACCATGCGATTCCAAGTATTTAACAAGAAAATATCGATTCCAGTGAAATAGCGGAAACTACCTGCCAATTATATGTTGACCTCTTCTACTCCCAACTTAAACAGCTTCTTCCCATCAACTTTCATTCCACATCACCTTGCTTCGCGATAATGATACGCGTCTCATCCTGCGCGTAGAGTGACCGGCAAGTCGGTCCATTTTGTTTCTCTTTGTCGGCGAGCGGTCCCAGGAGCCACTGCTCTTACGAAGTTCCATTACCGCCAAAATCTCATGAATTATGCGAGGACGCTCTCGAACTCCCGATTGTGAAAGGCCCGAGCGCAAGGACCCTGGTTCTCCAGGGGGGATTATGGGAAAAAAGAGAAAGGAAAATATGCGGCCGAGGGAAAAGAGGATCGAAAGCCCCGAGAGCCAGTGACGCGAGGATCGGGCCTACGTATCGAGTCAGGAGGGCGATCGATGCAGCCAAGTTCCCTCTGACCGGCTACCATCGACTCGGCATCGATGGGAAGCCGGGCCAATTACGGGCGATCCGCATTGCCTTGGGTATATTATCAAATGGCGTCCGAAAGTTAGCTTTTCATCTCTTCTATCTCGCGCAGTGCTACTTCTGCCAGAGCTGCAGGAAAAAGGGAGCAACGCGGAGGTGTTTTTTCACTCCGCTCCCTCGTGCCCCTCGTACCTCATTCTCCTTCTCTCGTTGCACGTGCCCCTCGTTCCCGGTTTGCCGATCTTCGTGCGAGGCAAGTTCGAAAAGCTTCGGCAGGCCGCATGGTCGGATAGTTAAACGAACATCGGAAGAAGGTGGTAAAGGAGATTGGGAAGGAGGGAAAGTTGGCCAACTTTCGGCCCGACGAGTCTAATCGTTCAAGTCCTCCTCGGTTTACCCGGGCCGAAGTCGAGGCTGATTTATGACTCGGCGAGCGAGGGGAGGAGCGGGGCTGGCTCTCTCGCTCGGTCCGCTTCACGCCGATCGATAGATCCCAGCGAATTATCAACGGCCGATTCCAAGCGGCTCTGATTGGGTCGAAGAATCTTTCGCTGGGAGTGGATGCTCGCTGCTTAAAATATCCTCGTTCGTTTTCTATTTTCCGACGATTGAAGCGTGATCTTTCCCTCCTCTTCGGACGTCTTGGAAGCCGAATGTTCGAGGATGAATGGCGCGGCGAAGTCTTTTCAGAAAGCCCAAGGCTCCGAGACCTGCTCCCATCCGTCCGAGTGGTGTTTTGGAAAATGATTGGCCGACGTCCGCGCGCACCGCGAGCGGGTAATTAATGAAGTTCCGTGCGCCGGTGTTGCTGGTTTATTTTAAAGTTGTCGGGGCGTTTCATGCTCGGGCTGTCGTGAAAGTGGTTCAAACTGCGGATTTCAATCTCCCGAACGTGGATTCTGATTTCCAACGGGAATCATCCCGAGAAGGACGAGCCTTGCCTCTCGGTCTCTCAATTTACGTAACCCGCCCGGTGGCTCAGCGAGTCGTGGATATGAACAGCCGCGAGCTATTCTTCAATCAGCTCGTCGCATCCTGCGCGGCACCAATCAATGAGAATCCCTTGGTTGAGTCGCGGTAAAAATTTTTATGGAGTATATTTCGTGGAAGACGACTTCGGTATGGAGATCGTGGGAAAATCGCGGGGCTTGAAAGAAAACGACCAAGGTATCTACCGTTTATATATTGAGTCGGTCGGGACAGAGGAATAAAAAGTGAACTGAAATCGAGGACTTTTATAGGACCTTCCGTAGCCACTAACAATTGCTTCCAAACTCTTCTTCGCCTCAGACCACTCGCTAACGAGTTTTAACAATTTCCCCAGTCACGTATATCTTATATTGCTCCATCGTAAAACTTAAGCGACAGGCATTTGACACTTCGCACGCAGCAATCTAGCATTCGCTGAGACACGCCACGGTGACCGTTAAAAACAGGGGGAATTGCCTCGACGTCGCTTCGTGTTTCTTCCATGATTCTGCCAATCCTATTGACCCAGTTGGGCTCGTGGGTCAGGGACCCTTTAAGCGAAAGAAGTCCGACGGATCTCTCGTGCGGCGAGTGCCATCGCTACAGTCGTGACATTTTGCAAAAGCAATCGTTAATTCGTATTCAAAACAGATCGTGGGTATCGCGGCTGCTTCGTGCTTTCATGATGATCCGGCTAATCTTGCTGACCCGACTGAGATATCCGCTTATACCGCCTTCCTCGAGCTACGGGAGCGACGGTGGTGTGGGCAGGGGATGGCGACAGGGTTGAAAGAGGGAGAAAGGATGAGATAGGGAGGTTACACTCCTCGTTTCCCATATTATCTTCACGCCGGCTCGGTCTACGTCGGACACGATCCCGTAACTCATATCACCATGTGTCACCGGCTTAATCTAATTCACGATCGTTGCCCGTCGTAACTCACATGAGAATAATTGCTCGATCGATATTTCGGCCGCGGTGCCGTACATCAAGCCACCGTCTCGACGTTCGCGTCCAACCGCATCGCTATCTTTCGCTCGTACCAGAGATCCCCAGCGGTCATTGAAAACGCGTGACTCGCCTGGATCTCCTCCGTGTGGAACGCAATGGGTGAGCATCCGGGCCGTACCGATTCTATACAACAACAAGTGCAGTAATTTCGACCTGGGACAGGTGTCCCTCGAGCAAAAGGGAACGAAGAACAAACGCTAATTTGTACTTCTACCAACTTCCAATTACGATAACCATTAAACCATGATATCCATTAAACCGATCGCTTCTCCAGGCACGTTCTATTTCACGGTAATGAAAATGGACCCACATTCGAACTTTAGCAACCTCGTTGAATTAATTAGAAATTAATAAGAAAGCCCGGAGAAATGGCAAAGCGGGGGGGGGGGGGGGCGGGCGCTTATTGTTCGATTGGCCCTCGAGTTGCTGCTCAACGGGAACTTCGATTTTAGATAAATTCACCTTGGTTCGGAGGCTGAGTCGATCGAGCCTGTATCGGAAGTAACGAGGTTAGGAAAGAAAGTTCGGTGGGGCAAGAAGGAAAGAAGGGCCCGGACAGCTTTTAATGAGCGGTGAATCTGCCTGTCCTATAATTGAAGCGATGTTGCGAGCGCAAGTTGCAGAGACCCTGCCGCCGCCGATGAGCAAAGCGGGAGAATCTATGGAGGAGGGAGAAAAGCAGCCAGCTGAGAACTTCTCTAGTGGCCGGGTGCTCTAAACTTGCCAGAAAGTTCAAGCATTCCACGCTTCTCTAACGGCGTTTTTTCTTCCTTCTTCTCTCTCCCCTCTTTTCTTTTTGTGGCCTACACTTTAAGCGTAGGAACAGAATTTTTCTTGCATTCTTCTCCTCTTCCCTCGCGCTGTCTGCCTCCTGTTTAATGGTAACGGCCCATCGACCACCTATATCGAGGACTTTTACGTATGCGTACCTAACCGCACCGACTGCTCGCAGTAAAATGCATTTTGTGCTTGCCAAAAACTATCCCCCAACTTTCCTCAGGCTCCCTTGTTCTGCTTACTCGTCGGGCGTAGCGCAGACTTTTTTCGGGGCTTGTGCTACCCGGCTTCGCTAGCGTTTAAATTGTCCGCTGGCCTTCTCGGAGTAAATAGCTGAACGATCGAGATCAAAAGGCTGTAATGGGGAGCAATCATTGCGGGTCACAGTTGCAGGGTCGTTCGTATCGGGAAGTTGTCG
The DNA here is from genome assembly GCF_050908995.1 of Andrena cerasifolii. NCBI lineage: Eukaryota > Metazoa > Arthropoda > Insecta > Hymenoptera > Andrenidae > Andrena > Andrena cerasifolii. The sequence goes on from NC_135118.1 coordinate 7,749,457, forward strand.
GCCAAGTGTCGCAGTAAAGGCGATTTATCGCGACACGAGTGTCTGTGACGCCTACAGTTCCGTCAGAAACAACCTTTCACGATTGATACGGTTCCATTTGCTGTCTTTGATGTCCCCTCCGTGCGCTCCCTCTCATTGGACACGCATCCTTATATTCGTACTAAAGAATTCCGCGCTGAAGAATATTCAGCGCGCCGCGTGACATTCCAAGAAATTGCCACCTAATTTCCTACGGAGGAGATGTAGTATTCCCTAGAGAGGTCAAAATATTTTCCACGCCGTCGCGATGCTTGGAGATTGGCGAACAGCTGAAAGTGCAAATTCATGTCTGAATCGGGACGTTTCTCCGCGGAAAGAAATTACCAGACGTCAGGTCCCGCTGTTTTCACGGTTCACAAAGGAATATTTTCTAACGGGAAATGGAATAGCAGCTAACTCGCGAAATGAATTATCGTGCGATATGCCAGGCGGACATTCCTGTAAAAGCGACCGGGAACGGGTATGAGTGGTCGCAACGTGACAACACAGTGGCATATACGACTGATTAAATTGCTGCTTGTCCTGAGTGTGTTCGAAATGCGTACACGGCAGCTCATGCGGGAAAACGTCCTCGCAACACCGGCTATTCGTCACAATCAATCAGCGCGGGAAGGCTGTCGACTAGAAAACAAAAAATTCGCCCGCTCCAATATACTTTCGAGCTTCCAGCGGCGCAGGGGCGTCACGGCAGTGTTCATTTCGCTTGGGAAGATGCGAAAACAAATTCTCGCGGCGCCTCTGCTCCTTAATCCCTTTGTTCGCCAATGAACGCCGTTATCTATCCTGTCTGAAAAAAACTGAAGCTTCAAAATATTGTTTTCAATTTCGTTCGCGACAGTGGAAACGCGGAGCAGCGTAATCCTTGGGAATTCATCCGGAACATTTTATTATGTTAGGGGCAACGATTTCGGCGATATTCGCGAGGAGCGATTAAAACAAGATATTACCATTTATGCATTACGAACAAGAATACGAGTACCTCTTCAACACGCCGCGTAAATTCATACGTCACGCGTTGAAGTTGCCCAAAGTGCACTCCAAACGGAACATTTACGCGGAAGGCCGGTGCCAGCGAATCCCCGATTCGGTCTGGCTCGAAATAACGGATTACCGTTCAGGCTAATCCCTTGCGGAAAACGTAGAATCATTAATACGCGCTGATGACTGGTGTCTGTGCACCAGCCGTATTCTCGTAGCCCGAATTTCGTCGAGATATTATATCTTTGAATTAACATGGACGTTACGAATGAACCTTATTAACGCGGAACGCGGGCGAACATTAGGCTTCGGTAGACGAATCCGATTGAATGCGTATCCGAGTCGATCGCCAATAAAGAGATTTTATGCTGTCATTATTGGGGGGTTTATCGGGGAAAGTGAAAGGACTAATACAGAGACACGGTCGTGTACGTGACGGATGTGCACACAGTGGCGACACACGGTAACGCTAACGCAGCCACCAACGATCGAGGGAAACTATAATCGGCGCGGCGAACGTGGCGAATAAGCTGGGAAGGATTTTACCGGTGCTCGGGAATTATTTATCATTACGGATTATGGTCGCTCTCGACGGCTATTAAACAAAATGAAAGCCGTAAGAGGGAATACACGGCATGATGATACATATAGGTATATATATATATACATATGTACACCATCGTACCGGCGAGCTGCATTAAATCCGCCGGCAATCTTCGCGCATGCAACTTGCAGCGCTCATTCGGGCTTCGACAGCTGTAATCTTGCATTCGGAATTACTCGTCGAACCGCGATCGTTGCTCTCGCCACGGGAAACGAGCTGAAATTAACAACCAGCTATCCCCTCTCGTTGCCATAATTAAACGAACTCCTCGCCCTTGCCACGGTGAATATTTCCATCCGTTCCATCATCGTCTACTTCTTCGTCGATTTCCGGTCACCGATGAAACACTACCCATCCCCCGTAATTATTCCCAGTGAATAAAAATCCCACACGCCGAAGCACCTATCCATCACGCGAAGATGAGATTCCCCAGTCGTTATTTCCATTTCCGTCGCGCCCTTTGACACGGGGGCACGGTGCCCCACCTCCCCACCGTCTTTGATGTCAAAGACGTTCGAGTGGTGACCCTCGAGCTAACGATATGTCGGGGTTGAATCGAAATCTGGACTCGCAATCAGGCTGACACGCGTGCCGAACCTCCGCCTGTGTACGTGCACGGAGGATCGGTGTTGGTGAACAGCCGGTCGATCAATATCCTCTGCCATCCTGCGCTTCCCTATATCCATGCTCCAAAAATTCGTGCAATATTACGAGAGATAGAGAGGAAAGGGGATGGAGTTACGTGTCGTGGCTCGACGCGGTGTAAAAATCCCCAAGGAACACTGAAACGTCAGCCACATTCGATGCGCTTGATTTCGCGCCCGGTTTTGTTGCGTTCGCCAACGTTCCCAGCGTTGCGAATTCAATTCGCTTCGGGGGAAAGTTTGGCGAACGTCGATTACGTTCCGATGTTGGTCCCGTTAGGCTTCCTTGTTATTCTCGATCGTGGTCTCAGATCCGTGGCACCGCGGAACGAGGCTGGGCGTTGAGTGAAGCTGCTGTCTTTATAAATCACCTTCTAACAGGATATTTCTTTTAACGACTGGCGAATGGGTGCTTCGTCGAAATGTCTAGGGTATCGACCCCATCGGCGAATCCGCATGAAAAGTCAATGAATCTGAATGGACGGTGGCTTTTCCGTTGTGCATCTTGCGTGCCATTAACGCGAAACTCGGCCCGGATTTAAATTCTACGGGCAACAGAATGCCGAACGCATCCGTGATGGGATTGAGTATTTAATTAGGACAGCCGAAGAGAAAGATAATTGAATTCCAGTGTTGTCCCTCTGGGACTGTCGAGGGGAGTTTCATTTGTTTTCAACGGATCGGCAACCTATCTCTTAATTTTCTGGATTACTGGGCAACACGTATGCACGCGTTCGTGCGGAATTTTTACGGATAGTACGAGTCTCTAAAATTGCCTCTAAACGTCCACTGCACGAAGCCTTTCCCGATATCGTCCAGTCATCGTTCTGTAAATTCTTACAATGTGACCAACTTCAACGGTGAAAAATTTTAACGTCACGCTTTCTCCTTAACATGCATTCTATATTCTACAGTAGGAACAAACACGGGTGGCCGTTGAAGAACAGCTGCCCCGCCAGATCTCGTTATTTTGAATGAATATACTAAGAATATATATTAATATGTAAGTAAAACAGAGAAGGAAGCGAAATGACTCTATTGTTTCAACTGTTTGTGTGCTAGAGAAGGTATTATTCTGTACCTTGACGCGTTCTTGTATATAGAGTCTGAAATGTAGCGGCACGACCAACTCTCCTGCCCAACCGATTCACATTACTACATTATAAAAAAGAACATTAGACGATCAGATTCTCGATAGCACGATGACATAGACCAGGTATCTTCACTTACTTCGTTCCCAGCCATATTCGACATGTCTCCCTCCCCCTTCACTTGGCGTTCCTTTTTTGGTTCGATTTAATGCCGGCCCGCCAGATATTTGGAATAAAATGGGCAGGAATGTGAAATCGGCGGCTGGTACACGTGGGTATTGGTGTACGTATCGGAAAACGATTCAGGATCCAAGATGAAAACCGTCGAGCGCATCCTGGTCCACAGTCACCTGGTGCAGTCAGCCCGGAGAAAAATATCGCCGGCTCTGAGCGATATTTGGCATGAACGGGATCAAGAAACGCGATGGTTCCCCTCTGTTTACATACTGGATCGTGTATTCCGTTATTAAACACACTGACTGAACGATGATATTCTGCCGCTTACGAAATCTCTTTGTTAAAATAGTGAGAACATATTCACTTGCAATCTTCGCCGTCAGTGGAGGAATCGAGGACCTTGCAGCAAGAGCGGTGCAGCTCCATCTTTACCAACTTCGAGTAAATTAGAAAAAACTGTTTATAAAATTGTTGCTTTGATGTAACATTGACAAGAGAGCACTAATTTAAAAAAAAGAATTTCACGCAAAATGTAGTAATTATTGGGTTGTTAAGTTTGTTTTTCTATTTTCGGTGAATTTTTCAAATCTGAAGATGCCCAACACAAAATATTGCACGAAACCGTAATGGGTGCGGGTTGAAAATTTGCAATAAATCGTTTATTTGTTATCGGATTTGCATGAAACGTGCACCAAACGATGTAGATTGTTTTACGTAGGTATCTTACACGCCATGACTGAAATACTGCCAAAAATGTAGCTGCACCCCTCTTGTTGCAAAATCCTCAATTGTTCCACGTTTCCGCAAAGTTAATCCCAAGCGATTCGAAATTGGCGCACGGAGAGTTCCTGTCCCGCGTAAACAACACTCGAGACCGTTCATATCCTCGCGAGACCACACAGTGGAATCAGATTTCGGGTTGGAAAAGCTTTCTGTTAATATTTTTGCCAGCGCGCAACGCTGGCAGCGGTCATCGGGCGCTGAACGAGCAGCAAATTTCCGAACGCCCCGTTTCCTGGGCAAGGAAAACACGGGAATAAACAGGAATCGGGTCAATCCGCGCGTTGCATTGTAACTTGTAAAAAATATTTCGTCCGGCTGCGTGGAATGTTTTATAGGCGAAAATGCAGCTGCAAATACGGTCTGCAGCGATGTATTCGATAAATCAATCGTGGTGTTCGGCAATGTGGCATATCCCCCTGCTGCGAGCATGAATATTCCGTGCTCTTCATTAATAGCATTCCAGCAGTTGTAAATTGCCCGTCCTGCGAGCGAATTCTATGTCCCAGCTTTCTCGCTGGAACTCCAGTGTAAAGAGGTCCGTGTATTTTGGCTGGTGTTGTTTCGCGTCGTAAGACCGGCGTTTGGAAAATCGTCCAGGGCGTGGATAGGGTCTCTGCCAAGCTAGATGAGTGCGCCACAGCGGATAGCAGGTGCAGAACACTCGAACAGGAACGAGGGAAGCGACGCCCGATGGCAAAAGTGTTGGCGGCGTTCCCTGTGCAGGTGCCACTTACCTGGAAATCACACCGTGCGCGATTCGCGCAACGTCCAGCTGTTCCCTTTAATCGTATTACCCTCCTCCATACTTTGAACCGGTCGAAAATTAAATTAACCAATCCCTACGCTCGCTTCGTAAACGGCGGCTACGCTTTGAAACGAGCTTCAACGAAGAGATTCTTGCTGGCGCGTTTGGGTGGAAGGGCGGCTCGTTCGCAGCTGAAAAATCGTTGGAGAATCTCCTCGATTTCAGGCACGAGGTGAGAGAAGGCATTAATGGCACTATTGTGTGCGATTCGCCAGGACTCTTTCGCTCGCAGCCTTTGATCCATAAGACTTCAAGTGAATCAGATTGATAGGGTAGATTATTGAAGCAAAGGGTTCAAATTCGTCGAGTTCTAACCTTCATTTGCACTGTTCGTGAATAATAGGTTCTCCAGGGAAAGGGTTAAACACTGCCTCGGCTCAAACTTTAAGCGAAACAGATGTAGCAACAATCCTAACAATAGAATATTCACTAAAGGAAGTCTTGATAGAAGAAAATTCTCATGAGAGGCGACTAATCATACTTTTTGTTCGCACAAACAGCATCGGTAGATACTAACTTCGTCTCTGTAGATACTAACTTTCGCTTTGCGAATAGCAGCTGGTTCTGCTACTCTTTCTCAGTTGTTGTCTGAAACGCCTAGCTTCCTAACAACCCTTTCACGTAACCATACTGGCTAGTTCTTATGTTTCAAATGTGAAAGAAACCGCACTACGTAGAAATATCAAAATTCGCACACGCGGCAGAATTTCATTTCAGATAACCGACGTCGCTATCGTCCGTCTGAAAATATTGATTTTCGATCTATACAGTTTTTAGAGAGTTTCGTTTAATCGGCAGACTCGCTTCTCTGCTGCTAGAACAAACATTAATATAACACCCTGCAGTTATTGCATCGATAACCCGGAACGGTACATCCGCATGCATCCGTCGGTAGTAACAGGGGCGAAGTGGTAAAACGAATAGGTAAAGCGATGTTTGATAAAAATACATACATAAGAAACGAGGGCAATCGTTCGGGCCGAAGTAGGGCGAAACAAATAAGCTTGGCTAACGCGGGTTTAGTGGCGGCGATATTTTTTTCCCCCCCTCGCCCTCCCCGAGACATTATTCGGGGTAGAAAAAGCTCTCCGGCGGTGTATATATCAGCACGAGCCAGCCTGTACACGCCTTTATCTCGAAGTATTTCGCGCGAGTAGATAGCTGGCATCCTATATAGGGAATCGTGACTTCGTTTTAAATTCTCCCGCTGCGGGGGGTGAGGGTAACGTCGTTTCGAAGAGAAATCGCCCTTTGCACTGACAATAAGGAACGGTGGGGCCGGAGGGGAAGGGCGCGAGCACATAGAGGAGAAAAGAAGCGTGAGCTCGTGTAGGTGCGCGTTTCCTTCCTGGAACACATACACGCACACCCAGCTGCGGGCCGCGGCATCTCGATCGTTTCATCGACCGTTTTTTGGGCCGATTTACGAGGCCGTCGTCAAACTTTATGTCCCACGGCCGTAATGCAGCTTAGGTCGCGCGTGCGGTAGGCTGGCGAAAGGAGTCTTTTTACGTATACCTAGGTATCCAGATCCAATCGTGTTTTCTTTTGTGAAAGAAAGGGTTGAGCACTGTGTTTAACTACATAGTATATTCAAGCCACCAACAGTTGTATACCAATAGCTGGTTCCGAGCCGTTCAAAAGTATATACAATTCTTCTGCCCCCTTTTCCTCGCAATCAGGACACCATTAAGAGGGCATTCGTCCACCGTGAACGTCCCTCTGCCGAACGTGTAAATCTCGATCGGTGACGGGTCCCCCCCGCGAGGGGATGGCCGTCGTCGTCCGAGCTCGAGGTATCATTTCGAATTCCTGCCGGTACGTGAACGTGATCACTGGGAATATATACAAGGCTGGATGGTGGACGGAAATCCAGGTCGCCTTATGATCAGGCCGGACCTCCGAAGAATCTTATCGTGCTACGTGAAAATCCGTGAATGGGGGGATGGGGTTGGAGGGTGGACAATCCGGTCGGTCGAGGTGCCCGGCTACGTACACGAGGCGGGAGGCGTTGAAGCGTAAGTGGATGGAGAGGCGAGGAGGGCCGAAAGGAGAACTTAAACGCGGAATAGCCTTGAATAGGCGGCACTCGTCCGGTGCTTCGAGCCGTTCCGCCGATTTAATAACGTAAATTGTGCGCGGCCCGCTTTAGCAGTTTCGTCACGAATTTTTCTAAAGCACACTATCGAGTGTTCGGACTCCTGCCGGGAATACAGAGATCCCTCCCTGCGGGGCAGGGCCGTGCACGACGTCCCACGAGACCCTCTGCTTCTTTTTTTTTCTCTCCACGCTTTTCTGTTATTCCCTTCAACTTCCTCGCCCCTCTGCCTTCGCTCTTCTCTTCCGTTTAAGGGCGCACGTATTTTACGGGGACGTAAAGGTGTTTTTAGTTGTTTGATTAGGTCAATTGGAAAGGTTCAATACGCCTCGCTTGGGGGTACGTGTATTTTTTTTTTTTTTTCTGGTAGCTCGACTTGCTTTCCCAGATCATCTGTCCTTTTCTCTCCCTCGTTTCGTGTCCAGTCATCTATGCACCCGTTTCGCCACCTCCGTTCCATTGGCGCACGCGAAGTTGAGGTGACAGGTCTGCGTCGACGAAAGCTAAACGACGAATTGCACCGCCGCGCCAACGTGACTCGCATTCGACTCTGTCCCGAGCTAATGTGGCAGCCGTGAAAGCACATTTCTGAACTTTTGCTCCGAGACATCGCCTCACCTCCGCGAGGACTTTCCTTTCTTCCTCCCATTCCGCCTAACGTTCGGCTTTTGAAGCACTTGTAAGGGAGTCGCGGCTGAAAGAGAATCGGATATGACGTAGACGGTTATACGATATATTGAATCCCGGCAGAGAGAATTTCCTGATGGGGTTTCGGCTCGCGTGCCCTCTCGCAGTTGCGTTCGTAACTCGTAGAACAATAGACTCCCCGGGAAAATGGAACTTTTCCCCTTTATACAGGAGGAATTTGAAATTGGTTTACGGGCTCCTTTTTTCGCCGGCCCTCCCCTTGTTTGCCCCTATTTCCTGACGAACTCCGGGTAAAATTGAGTTCTATCGGTGTCGCGTTACAACATCCCGCTACGACGACGTTTCCCTTTCCTCTTGGCGACGAGTTTACGGGGTAAAAAGAGTTAACTTTGTTTCCGTTGTCGCCTGTGAAATGTGTCTCTGGTGACTTTCAACCCCCGCTGAACAACGGGGAAGACGTGTAATAACATTAACAAAGAGGCACGCTAATTAACGTTGAAATTACAGGGTCAAGCACGAAGCAAGAATACGTTGTAAAGTAGCAAAACTTCCTGTAATTTATCTAGTGTTCCCCAATTTACCAACAAGCCTAAACGATTATCTTTCACGTAAACCTTCGACCAAGAGCTATATCACCTATAGAGTGTCTATCATCGATCGATACCAAAAACCTCTCCAAACAACAAAGAACTATCGCTAGGAAGTAAAACGGAACGTTTCACTTGCCGCGCTACAACCCAAGTCAGAGCTATTCCACGTCAAAACGGATAGGTGAAGAATTTAGTTTCACCGATTCTCTTCAAAATTACGGCGTTTGTCGATAACCTTGCAAAAACAAAGTATACTAAATTTCAACGGCCTGTGTCAAATTGTTTCCGAAATATTTAATGTTAAACTTTCGAAAATTCAAACAAAATCGGCTGACGCGTCATCCCTTAAATTGAATTGTAATATCTCGGTCATTTTTAAAGATAATGCCACCGTCTTGGGCTCACTTTAAAACTGAAGGAATGCTTTCTCAACCCGAGTAGAAAATATTTTATTTATTGTTAATGAACTTAACAGTAATCGATATCAAAGTTTCAAATCGCGATTTAAAACTTTGACATCGATTACTGTTAAGTTTATTAACAATAACCAAAATATTCTATATACGTTTTGAGAAAGCATTCCTTCAGCTTTGAAATGAACCCAAGACGGTGGCATTATCTTTAAAAATGAACGAGATATTACAATTTTAGTGATGACGCGTCAGCCGATTTTGTTTGAATTTTCGAAACATTAACATTAAATATTTCGAAAACTATTTGACATAGGCCGTTGAAATTTAGTACACTTTGTTTTTGCAAGGTTATCGGCAAATGCTGTAATTTTGAAGAGAATCGGTTAAACTAAATTTTTCACCTATTCGTTTTGAAGTGGAATAGCTCGTCAGAGGATTCAAAACGACAGCAAAGAGGGTGCAGAGAAACAGGTTAAAGAACGGAAGAGCGCCAAGACGCGGGAAAGTGGAAGGAATCGTACCAGTTTGTGAAAGGCCTCGCGGCGCGTATAGGCGAACAATTGCCAGCAGCAGAGGTGTACGGTATTTGCATGTGAGTAATGAACCCGGCATGATGGGACTAAAGATGAGAGAGAAGGCGACGGCGCTGGCACCCTGGGGTCGGCGGAGTCGGCGGGCCTCGAGGAAAGGACGCCTCGGCGAAACAGCCTGATATCAGCGCCCACCAGACACGATAACCTCTCATGTATGAAGTGTCGTTTAACCGGCCACTCGGGGAGCCCCTTTCTCCCCTTCTCGTTCTTACGTCACCGTCTCAATGACTTCCATCTCCGTCCCTCTCGTTCCCCCTTATTTACCTTGCCCGTACCTACTCCTTCTTTCCCGGCTGTTTGTCTCCCCCATTCGGGGCCGCTATTCGCCCTCGCCCTCGCCCAACCCCCGTCGCTGCACTCCCATTCTCTGCCACCTAGTTTTCCTATCCAAAGTGCACAGCTCTCGAAGAGTTTGCCGAATAAAAGGGCCCCGGAATGCCGTCCGCGGAACTTCCGAAGTCAAATTGAATAGGGGCTGCTCTCGTAGCCGTGATCGGTTCCCCCTCCGCGCCTGGGGAATCCGGGGTGGCTTTATCATCGGAAGTTATTGTCGTCAGTAGGAGGAAATCCTAGTTTGCGGTTAGTCACTGTTATGACGTCGATGGAAAAGCTGCTTCGATCCTTCGTACTTCTTCTTGTACTTTGAAATCACATTTTTCACCGATGATACCTTCAGGATCCTGTAATTAAACGTTCGTCTGTTGAATTGGAGACGATGGTTCTGGGGTGGCGCTCGTTTGTCGTCGTTCGACTACTTAGTTTCTTGACCCAGATCGAGGGCGAGCCGCCAAGGGGAAAGGTAACGGTAGAAAAAGGTCACGCCAGTTTCCCCCATAAAGCCGGGTTTATAGGGTGAGTTGCGTCGCTCCGCGGACGCCACCGAAGTTTCCAGACTGTCGTCATAAAGCGCCATTCTCACTGCTCGCAAGTACCTAATAGAATTGCAACGTACCACGGGGAAAGTTACGATTAAAGGATAAACTGTCTTTTTCCCCATATTGTCGTGTTGAACAAAACGACCTGGCGGGCCGATGGCCGTGCAATTGATCTTCGATGAACGAGAAAGTTTTTTCATTTAATTATTTTTAAGGAACCCTTGCCGAACGGATGCGTCGTCTATTTACTCGGCTGGATGCTGGCACCGTTGAACGTTTCCGTGGAAATTGCACGGCACTGAGAAGTTGCTTGATCCCTTCGTTACATTTTTCGTAAAACAGTGGCGTCAAGCGAAGACAAAAGCAGCCATATATCGTCCAGAAGTGGCGCGACGTTTCAGCTGCCCCTTAATAGGTCCATCATCCACCAAATTACACCGGATGGCTGTACCGCGTTCCCTGGCGCCTTTGCCCAGAATGCACCGGGTGTACTTTTCACGCAATTAACTCGAAATGGCCTGGCGACCGATAATAGGCCACGTGCACAATATTTTTAACCGCAGGGAAAAGGGAAAGACATGTTTTCCCATTAATGATTAACGAGAGCACGTCGAACGCTATCCACCTTGGATTAATTACTTAAAAGACTCTGTAATTCCTCTGAGTGCAGGTCCTCTTCAATTTTTGTTATCCTTTTAATGTTTAAAAGCGTGACGAAATGAAGGTACCTCTATCAGCAAATTTCTGTTTCTATTTGTCAGACGGAGGATAGGGAAATATATTTGATCATAATCGATATCAGCCACCAAGAATGGCGTTCATCATTAAGGCAGGAGCCCGATCGCGTATTAGAGGATGGCCGTTCTCGTTGAACAAGTAGCTAGCACGGCGGAGCACGTAACTCGAGTTTCAACTCCGTCGAATAGCGGTGGCTCTTAAAGAGATTATTTCGAGACCCTCCACTCTGGACCGTTTGGCTAACCATAGTCTATTCCTTGAAGGGCCTCCTATTCTCTTCCTACGTTAGCTCCTTACGCTTCCTTGACTTCCATGAGCCACTCCGTCTTGTCTTCCCGTAACGATGAATATGCTCGCTGAGGATCGAGAAGCTGCGGGTTACCTCCTCAGAGTGAATCCAAGCGCACCATGTGCGAGGCAAAGACGAGACTGATGGGCTTCATCAAAAACTGTCATCCATTATTGATGGTTCACTTTCACGGGGGATCTAAGTACCGGCTGTAAATTAGTCTAAATTTATTTTTCTCACAATCCCTTCAATGTAAAACTAGAAAGGATTTAACGGAACTGCAATGTAGTGAATTTTCATGGTGGCTCGGTGGTGCAGATATAAGAAAAGCCTTCTGAAATATTTGTTCATCCCCAGGAGCGGATCTAGAGATCCAGCGCTCCTAGGCTAACAAGTGCCCGCCGCTCTTTCTGCGAAATATTTTAATTTGAAAAAGTGGAGACCACTTTAAAATTAATTCACTATATGAGAAAGAAGTGAATTGTGTTTAAAGTTGTCTCAAGCCTCTGTGTTTAAACCTTTCCCAATTTTTTTCGCTCAAAATTTGTCGCTTCCCAAAAGTTGCCACCACCCTCCCAAATTTGCCGCCCTAGGCTTACTTAGCCTATACACAAAACCCCCTTGCTCATCCTGTGAAAATGAGTTTTGTCCTTAACACATCGTCCCAAAGTATCAGTTAAAAAGAAACATCCCAAAATCCTGGAATATCATAATATGCGCCACTGCTGTATTTAATTTTTCTCTTCCCTGTTTTTTTTACGTCTCACCGAGTATCTGCTGCCCATAATGAATGACTACTTTACGCCGTAAAATAGCAGGCGTTAAAGTCGCGATAAAAAGTGCTACGGTATCCCGTCGTAAACTCGAGTCTCGCTCCTCTCTAAAGGGTGGATCATAATTGCTCACTTTGTTGGGGGGAGGAGGAGGAGGACGTGCGCGAGCGGCCTGTTAAAATATTTCCCCCACCTCCCGACCGTATATTGTTCTCCCTGTTGCCATTTTCCCTGATAGGCGCGACCGAGCAAATCCGCGAGCAAATGTGCTTTTCACGGATACGACGAACGCTCGAATCACAGCCGTGCATTCTACCTCCCTTCCTCTGGGTCGAGGAAGAAGCGGTACGAAATATCGCGAGATTATGCAATTTGCGGGAGACAGAGAAAAAACGCAGGCTATTGTTGCGCCAAAGCTTATGTAGGACGGAATTTTCGCTCAGCTGATGGTAGTGACTTATGTCTGCGCGTTACTTTCTCTTTCCACTTGCTGGTCAGAGCCCGATGGATGGTACGCGTCCGCGGACCCTTGCGACGTAAAAATGAAACGAGCGTCTCGCGTTCGTAATTTTCTGGACGTAAAGCAGTACTTGCGCGCTGCTTTGATATACAAAGGGGTGGAAAGTAATATGCGTTTGCAAGGCGGAGGGGAAGATTTTTTTATGAAGATTTGTCTTTGAGGGGAACAAGTTCGAGGATTAGGCAAATATGCTCCTCGGAGTTCTTGTTTCAATTCTGCTATATCCGAGACCTCGCTAAAATTTATGCATCCTTTTAATAAAAAGGAACATCATTGTCGGATAAAGCGATTGTCGACATGAAACACGAAAATCAATATGCATGAGGCTCCATGTTTCGTTCTCGGTGCATCCTGTCAGCGTGCTTTTACTTCGCTGTCGGATGCTGCTCTTGTGTCAGAGTCGATATGAGATTACGTAGGAAAATAAGATACGTAAGTAAAATATCCACTGATATTCGTGCACAGTAACTCGTCACGGGTAAAACAATTTACTTCACCTCCTCCCTATTATCGCTCTAATAGAACATTTTGGCTACTCTGCACCAATTAATCGTATTTGTGAAGTAGCCAATAAGTATACCAGCTCATTTGATCTCTCAGCCATATCTCACTCCACATTCAAACGTTATCGGAGTACAAATAATATACCTACTGAGATATGCTTTAGCTGTGATCCATTTTAGCCTAGATCCTTTTTTCATTCTCGCGTGTTTCTATTTTGTTGTCTTATTTTGTGTACCCAGCGTCGTCTGTCTTAATCTTTTTACTGTTTTTACAATACAGGGTGATTTTCTCGGTGCGCCTGTCAAAGAGATGCCGCCAGGTACCCCGTGGCGGGGTTAACCCACCGCGGTGCCTCACCTAATTTTATGGATTTCGACCCTCGAAGGGGTTGGAGTAGGGTGGATGCACCATTTGTGGCCACTTTAAGATATTGCACCAGTTTTGGTCACTTCTTAAAAAATATAATATTTTTCCGTGTAAGCAATAAATGTAACCTTATATTTTTGGTGGTATACTAAACAAAATATTTATTATGTGAAATTCTCCACATAATAATGATCCGCAAGCAATTTAAAAATGAGATAATTAAGCAAATGGCCAAAAACAGTGCAATTGCCACAAACGGTACATCTACCCTACCTATTAACAAGTGCAAAATGTCCCGTTTCCGCATTTCTCATCAGATCTCTGCGAAAACGGTGCCAATCGATTCTTTATGTTTCGCCGATGAAACTAACACTAAGAACGCCGCAATTCGGAGCATAATGAAGAAAATTACATGAAAAATTGATTTGCATAATTTCAAGCTAGCTTCGTTGAAAGTAGTCCGATTTGCACGAAATTTGGTATGGTTTTCATCGGACAAACGCAAGGAATCCATCGGTGTCACTTCCGTATCGATACGATAAAGAATATAGAATTATTTTATTTCTGAAACAGGTGCGAATCCTCGGCCGACCGCAGCAAATTGAGATCGGCGCCCCGCAGTCCAGGGTGAAAATGTGAAATATTCATTTCAGCGTATTAAGCAATTCTTTATTCTTTATCGTATCGATATGGAAGTGACACCAATGGCAACCCCCCGGGGGGTTGGCTTCGCCACGGAGTAGCAGGGGGCATCTGTTTGACAGGCGCTGCGAGAGAATCACCTTGTATACCTTCTTACTCCTGTACACTGCAGGGAATCCTTCCCTGTTTACAAACGAGAAATAAATAAACAAATAAACATTTGTTGTCCCGTTAGCAGCAATTTTGAAAGTTCCCCTACTGTTTAGCGATCGCTAGTTACTGGCACGTGAAACGTTATTCCATCTCGCACCGAACAAAGCTATGCTTCTCGACAGAGAAAAATTTAAGTCTGCCCATTGTTCCGTCCGAGCACCTTTTACTAGCAGCCGAAGCGACTTTAGTCTACGGAACGGTGCAATAGAAACCTGCAAAATTCTCCACTGTCGAGTCCGCTAGACAGCGATTTTTCCAGTTCCGAGAGCGATTCATCTGCGCCAACGCGGCCGACTGTTCCTCTGTCAGACAATGGCGATACATTGAATAAGGTCCAATAGGGAGGCAGGAACATTTTCTGTATTATACTTTAAATAGCCTGGAACTATTTAGGTTATCGCCATTGTAAAATATCGCAGAATAGATACTACTGTAGCACGTATTACTGCGTGCATGTGCGTACGTAACGACGTACATGACCGCGTCTTATAATACGATCACGCGTATTTGCGTATCGATACACACACGAGACAGTTTGTGCACGTGTGCATACATTGCAGGGCAGTGGGGGGCACGTTGCCTGAGACGGAATACGGATGAAGCTCCGATGTGTGCGAGAAAATGCTATTGTTGATATATAATTCTTTGCACGGCACCTAACACTGGACATTAACTATACCCGTGATATTCGAAACCGCAGAGGGGATAGAAAAAACTACAATTAGGTTTCGACAGGTCCCACTCGCGTGTGCACAGCTAAGGAGATTCATTTAAACCTGATATTCGAGGTTTAAATTCGTTTCCTGATTTTAAATGTAAAGCTCGGCGATAGGGGAGACCGGGGCTAAAAGTTCCGGGGGTAAGTTGCTCCGACGGCTCTATCTTCAAAATAAAAAGAGCGTTGTACTTTAAATTATTTTTTCCGTGTGAGTTGATCACGCCACTCTGTCGCCCACTATAATAGCGTCCGCGACAGCGAATTGTGTGGTTGTAAGCAAGGAGCTATTAGTCGCGTACCAGATAAGTAAAAATTTTTCTATCATTACTTTTTGGTCTATTTCAATTATTTAACGTCGATATTATAGATTGAATCGTTCTTATGGATCAAATGACATTTAAGAACATGGTGTAATAGTGTTTATCGTTTGAATACATGTATAAGCAGAATAGTCTTTGAAATTGCTACATGTGTCGGTAGGGGCTAGTTGTTACCGTGACTTGGGGCACGTTGTTACCGTAAAAACTTGCCCCGCCGCAAATAGGTCTGTGAAGATAGCACCCCCAAATTCGATTTTTTAAAAAAACTCAACTGCATTCGTTTGTTCATCGTATGCCCATGTTTGCCCATAACAAAATTTTTTTTGCCCACCCTCCAAAAAAGTTATGAACAAAATAAAAAATTTGTCTTCATCACCCACGATGAATGCATTTCAATTTTTTAAAAGAAGGATACGAATATACCCGACCTGGCCACGTTTGCCCACTCTCAGATTTCATTTGCCCACCCTCCAGAATTTAAATAAAAAATAAAAACCTCGAAAAGAAGGGTACAGGTGAAGCGATCGCGTTAAAGTTCGATTTTTCTAGAAAATATTATCAAAATCGGTCTTTCAACGATGCAGTCCGTTAGTTTAGATGTAGAAGAGATTTGCCCATGCATTAATTTCGTATGCCCACCCTCCAGAATCGAATTATTAATAAAGATAGCCAAGAAGTGCGGTACCCGTTGAAGCGATCGCGTTAAAGTTCGATTTTTCTGGAAAATATTATCGAAATCGTTCTTTCAACGATGCAGTTCATTAGTTTAGATGTAAAAGAGATTTGCCCATGCATTAATTTCGTATGCCCACCCTCCAGAATCGAATTATTAATAAAGGTAGCCAAGAAGTGCGTCGTTGGAAATAATTCGAGAGTATCGCCAGACATCTGTTTACGTTTCGGCAGTGGCACTCGGCGCTGCTACCCTTTAGGGTATCAACGCTGCGTGTCGTCATCGAACGTGCCGAAACGTAAACAGATGTCTGCGATACCCTCGAATTCCTTCCAACGACGCACGAAAGTCAGTCGGTCTACAGAGTTCGGACGCAACTCTTGCAAGACCGTGCATTCATTTACGGTTTGTGAAGTAACTGTGAGATTATATTATTTTCCGTTGTGCGATATCATTGCGGTAATTAGTGAAAAATGACTAGAAAATCACTCTGGTGATATTCTGCACATGCTGCAGATGTGTGAAAAGTGTGAAGTGTTCGATGAGCGATACAAATTTAAGTGTCGTTCCAATAAAGTGAGAAAGAAGTGTGTGCAACATTTTTTGGATAACATGTCACCAAACACCTTCAACCTTTACGGTGAGTACAATTGATTTTGATAATTCATTCGGGAAAAAACGAACGGAAAGGTATTCGGTTCAACGGGTACCGCACTTCTTGGCTATCTTTATTAATAATTCGATTCTGGAGGGTGGGCATACGAAATTAATGGATGGGCAAATCTCTTCTACATCTGGACAAACGATATGCATCGTTGAAAGAACGATTTTGATAATATTTTCCAGAAAAATCGAACTTTAACGCGATCGCTTCAACGGGTACCGCACTTCTTGGCTATCTTCATTAATAATTCGATTCTGAAGGGTGGGCATACGAAATTAATGGATGGGCAAATCTCTTCTACATCTAAACTAACGAATTGCACTGTTGAAAGAACGATTTTGATAATATTTTCGAGAATAATCGAACTTTAACGCGATCGCTTCATCTATACCCATGTTTTCGCGGTTTTTATTTTTTATTTAAATTCTGGAGGGTGGGCAAATGAAATCTGAGAGTGGGCAAACGTGGCCAGATCGGGTATATTCGTATCCTTCTTTTAAAAAATTGAAATGAATTCATCGTGAGTGATGAAGACAAATTTTTTATTTTGTTCATAACTTTTTTTGGAGGGTGGGCAAAAAAAAATTTTTTATGAGCAAACGTGGGCAAACGATGGACAAACGAATGCCGTTGAGTTTTTCCAAAAATTCGAATTTGGGGGTGCTATCGTCACAGACCTACCGCAAATGTATAAATTGTTTCCGCTGTGCTTTAAGATGCGAACATATGAATGAAAGGCGGAAAGGGACACGACTTCGATCGAAGTTATGCGTAAATATAAATAAAAACTGTCGCTTTTGGTTTTCTTTTAAAGATATTACATTTTTGTTGGTCCGAACCTTCATAAATAACCATTATTAATAAAATTCTGCTTTATTTCATTAGAAAATGAAATATTTCATTAAAAGGCAACTCTTATATCATAGTAACAACTTACCCCAATGCGATAACAACTTGCCCCATGTAGGGGTAAGAAGTTCCGCTTCGATCAGCCACAAATAAATTACTTTCTATGGGAAACCTATTACAATATATTAAACACAAGCGTAAAATCAGAAGATATAATAAATTTAACAAGAAATTAGTCAATAGTGAAGAGAATAACTACATTATTTTCCAGTCATTTTTATGGTTTATCGAAATCGAAACTTTTAGCCCCGGCCTCCCCTATATAAGGTTACATTATGCGTCACAATAACTTTCTAGTTTCTTAATGTTAGTTAGTTTTTTTTTAGTCATTTAGTTAGTTATTTTGTTATGGTTAGGCTTCTAACAGTATTGTACTGCAGCCTCGCCATTTACTTCGCTTGTCTTTATGTATTATTTTCTTCTCTGGATGTGTCAAGTAATAAAGACGAATAATAATAATAATAATAATAATAATATTACACATTTCTTTCTTCCTACTTGAGAAAACCCTTAAGCGTCCGGCACTAAAGGAACTCCCCCTAAGTGTTTAGAAACACAGTTAGCAACTTGCACACCGAAGTGTACCACTTTACACACCCCTTCACTGTCATAAGTCTCTATACACCTTCTCCATATTTAGGGGAACCTCTCAGCTCGAGCCACGTCGGGTCCTACCATCGCCCATGAAAAAGGGCACTGATGGCGTACACTTGGGGAAATTTCGTCACGGTTCCGGGAGGACTCGGAACGTATTTCCATCCTGTTTTTGGCTCTCGGTAGAAACGGTGCCGTGGCCTGCTCGGTATCGACACGGCTTCGACACGTGTACGTCGCATTGCCAGAACGTTGTACTTAGCCGCGTGTTTGTACAGGGCTACGCGGAGGCTGTAGCAGCGCGATAGAGCTGCTGCAAGCGATGCTACACGGCGACGCGGCCCGTGTATATGCAGCAGCGTGCATTATACACGACGTCGCGGAAACGGGCCAAGCGAGACTCGTCCCGTTAGTCAAACGGAAATTAACCGGCGCGTTTGGCCTCCGGTGTCGAGGCGCCGCGTAACGTTCGTTCTTTCGCCGTCCACCCTCTCCCTGCCATTTTACGCGATACACCGCGATCGCTGAACGCTACGATAAATACTGTCAACTGATTTTCATACGCGGCCGTTTCTACGTGACGGCTGATTTATGGACGATCGCGCGCCGATCCGACGGATTCCCGGGATTTATGGTGATTGCGTTTAGTTATTGAATTCGTTCGTCCCAGCTTTCGGCCCGCCGCGAGCGACGCGTGCCTTCGTTTTATCTGCCTGCGGTAACGGCGCTTCGTTTCGTTCACCAAATAGCACGTTGACTCTGTTAATTCGGCACCACCTGCTACGTTTGCCTTTGTACTTCCCTGCTCGGAAACGCTAATACCCTGGACACACGCCTCCAGCTGGATTTCAACTTTTCCCGCGAGTTGTTTTGCCGACCTAAATTGAATGGCTCCCGAGGAAGTGGACGTTTTGCCTGTCGAAACGCTCTTCGCAGTGTCACGAATGGTTTACCCCGATCACTGACCTGTGCTTTATAATAAATATCGGGGTTCGCGATGCTGCAGGGAATGCCTTGTGTCGAGAAAACTGGCCACTTGTTCCTTGATTGATTAAGGAAATATCCGCGGAAACAGGAAATGTTATTTCAAGAGCTTGAACAATACCGAAGAATTATTTGCTTTTAACGTCAAGTTTGTGGAGATCTTAATGGACACTTGAATTCGTAGGAAACGCGGTCGATGAACCGTTACATTGAAATACCTAAATAGCTTCTATTTCAGGCGGTTAACTTATTAAGATCGAAAATCTGCCAGTTACCCGTCAGGTTGTTTTACTCCATCGCCGGGCAAGCACTTTCGATGAATTTCGCTAATTGCTGGGCTGATTGGCGGAAATCCGTCGTGTCCAGTCGTACAGATTGAATGCTGTCATTAATACGTTTAAAAGTGTTCGAGAATTACGAATTCCCATATCTGACTGGATTATTCCCAACCCAGAGTTCATATCTTCTGGCATGAAACGTAATTTCAGAACTTCTGCTTGTTGGTTGCACTTATTAATTCGACTGCCTTCTTTCGAAACGCTCCACTTCCATCATCAAAATATCCTTCCATCATGAATATTAACGCGATCTTCTATTTTCTCCTCCTCTCAGTCCGAGTTACTTCAACGAGAAGCACCAATCCACGACGCTGCCGTTTGTATGGCCATTTAATTAAGTAAAGCTTTAAGCTGTCTTCATAACGATCATTCAGAGACACGCTTTGAATAGTAATAAACTCGCGAAGAAGCACAGTCAATCGCGGATCTTTCGTTCTAATTCCATATTACTTAAGTGGAAATAAAAACGGTAACGCTTCTACTGGAAATTATGAAGCAGTTATATTTAGGAAAGGGTACGAAAGAATTTTATATTCAACGATGGATAAATGCCTTTGTAGCACGCTCTGCAGTCGGGATGTTCTATCAGAATCCCAGTGAAAACGGTCGGTAGTGGTCAGACGTCTTTGCGCTCGCATCGCCGCCGCGACGTCACCGCTGCTCGTTCGCGTTCCATACCGAGAAAGTCGCTCGATTCTATGCAAAATTCTGATTGCTCCCGAGGACTCTCGACTGCCGGAGACCTTTCCTGTCGGGAAAGTCGAAGGACCGTGGAATTTTTGTGGAATCGACGTCGATACCACCGCGCCCACGAATCGCGGGGCACGTCGATATTCTATATTGAAATCGAACGCTCTCACGGAAACTTTACAATTTCCTGTGCAGACAAACGACGATAAATGGCGCGCTTTGGTCAACGTTCCGTACACTTTCCTGTCGAATGCATGTCCCTATATCGATTTCTCGGTTGAATAAGTTGAGATAAATCCCGAGCGAAAGCCGATTTCGGTAAGAAACTTTTCATCGAGCACAGATCAGGATAGCTGGTAGCAGCGCATTGTATTTATAGGCGGAAAAACGGAGGAAGCAGAAGTGAAACACGACGGGCGGACTTCTCGTTGCCCGTGGCAGCGGCTTCAAACATCCCGCGCAATTTGGCCACCGGTAAGAGTAAACTTTTTGCCCGCGATAAAGCCGAGAGTAATCGTCTTAAGCGAATCTGGAATCGCTGGAACATGAAATCCTTTTGGCGTAAAAATTTTTACATCGTCGTGCAAACACCGAATCCGAGATTTTTCCCGGGCAACAAAGTGCCACTGTTCTCGATCCGATAACCGTGTTTTCGCAAATCCTTGGGTCTCTCTTTGGGGGAAATGCGATTACTCGAGTGTAGAAGCGGCTGGGAAGGAGTGCTGAAGGGCTGAAGAAGAAATTCTGGCGGGAATTGGTACAAAACCGAATAATTCCAACAGAGCTCTTCCCGTCGGATCCTTGTGTAATCGAGACGCGCGACGAGGTACGCGTTATCGATTGATCTCTCGAGTTCCACTGGATCTCCGGGAAAAGGACAGGAAGATCGAAGGTATATCTAACCCGGGGACAACCTGGGCAGAATGTTATCCTCTTCGGAGGATCGGTAAATCCTCTCTTAACGACGAACGACTTGGCAGAGTTTAAACTTTCGCGCACTTGTCCCTCGGCTACAATCCTTCCGCCGGAGGTGTGGCGTGTGTACAATTCCTTTTTCTCCCTTATTCCTCCGCCCCGTATAATCTGCGCTATTACTCACAGCCTTAAAACTAACAAGCTTTAAACTTCGCTGTCGACGAGACGCGTTACACCAGCATTTAACGGCGAAGTACAAATCTTCCTGACGTCTCGATCGAAGAACATTCCTCTTAGTTTCGCCTATTTCACCGAGATCAACGATTGTCTCCAGGAAACAGGAGCGCTTCCTTCGAATTGATCCCCTAGCGGGACGTCGAACGACGCGCTCGCTGGAGAGAGCATCGGAAATCTTCCTCCATTCGGGATGAACCTGTCGGTGTTCCTTGGCCTCGGGAGGCCGAAGGACGAAGGGTGGCTCGTAGCCCGTCAGAATTCATTAACCCCGTCGGTTCTATCCGTGTCGCGCGTTTTTCCCCCGCTGCTGTAGCTCACGAGTTCGCTCCACCATCCGGCAGCCCGATCGCAAGCTCGCCCCAGCGTTGTTCCGCGAAAAACCGTCCGCGATAAGTCTGTCAGGCTGCCCGACGACGCGTAAAGAATCCCGCGGGATGCCTTCGAAAAAGGGGCCTGGTTAAAGAAACCGGCAAGTCGGAATGGCAGAAGAAGCCGTGGAAAAAAGGCTGACTGGAAGGAAGAAGAATGGGGCGGGGGTGGATAGGGGTTTGCAAGGAAAGAAACGGAATAAAATTTGCATCCGAAAATCCTTCCGTTCGGCTCGCTCCGGCTTCGTGTACCCTTGGCCCTCTGCTCTTCTGCCTACCCTGGCCTCCTTGGAGCCGCGCGCGACGGCAACCGTCGACTCTTCTGCATACGAGGTAATGACGGTGCTCGACATCCCGTGAACGGAAAGAGGGAAGTCCATTGGAGGGAACCTGACCCCTCTTCCGCGTCGCAGAGCCTGTTTTGTGTCTCGTAGGCTTGTTTGTTCTGCATGGGCTATCGAACCCGCATAAAAGCTCCGTAGGACCTCTTCTTCAGTCCACTTCGTGAAATCTGTGTCCCGGCGTCTCTCTTACCTCCCTCCTCCCTTCTGTTCCTGTTTCTAATTGCGCTTGGCTGTTTAGTTGTGTTCAATCTAATAATATATTTTAGTACACATCAGGGGGTATATTCCAGTGTGTAACTTCTGCACGGTGTTCACAGAGCGAACGCGAAAAATCTTATTTCAATCTTTGTATGTGGCTGCTTCAATTCGCTCGGAACG
Organism: Andrena cerasifolii; assembly: GCF_050908995.1. NCBI lineage: Eukaryota > Metazoa > Arthropoda > Insecta > Hymenoptera > Andrenidae > Andrena > Andrena cerasifolii. The sequence continues at coordinate 7,771,972 of NC_135118.1, forward strand.
AATAGCCGAAGGCTCATTCACGCGGGCAGGTCGAAGATCGCGAAAGGGAGGTTGAATTCTGTGTGCTGATCTCAATTAGAATTAAAGAGACTCTTTATGTACAAACTGGCTCGATATTGTATAATAAAACTCAGCGTTTTACAGGTCAAGGGGGGCAGAAGATTCTTTGATATTCGCGAACAGTTTTTCGAGAAAGGTACTTGACGGGGGAATCGCTCGGGATGCTGTTTACAATTCGACGCTTCGCTCGGGATCGTGCCGGGTTTCGCTCAAGAAGTCGTCGTCTGGGGGGGGCGATGTTATTTTAAAGGTAATTCAGATCCCCGAGCATTATTCGCGGGGAATTCTCAGCGCGGCGAAATGACCAGAAACGCCAATTGTCTTCAAAATTCATTACGACGTCGGACATCCAGTGAATGTCGATTCTCCTTAGGGCACCGGCGGCTGACCCAGTTCTATTTCCACCTCTTCGTGTTCTTCGTAATTATTATTTCACCGTTCCGCTGCGCAAGGCGTAATGACGCCGAGTCTACAGTCATTTAAAGCGCCGCTGTTTATCTGAAATTTATTCCGGGCCTGTGTATTAGCGGCAGAATTTATTCGAGCCCGTAATTCACCTACCAGGCTATCCTGTTTGCGATAAATCCTCACGCTTCGTTGAAATGTTAATCGAACAAACCGTTTCCCTAAATGTCACCTAACTCGCTTCCCACTTCCACTATTCGTTTATCGTTGTTTACGATCATATTCAGTCTGCTGCAAAATTCTGGGCGAAACACCGCAAGCATGACGAATACCGAAATTTCTGCGAACCAGCATGGTGTCGTAGCTCACAAGCGCACGAGATTCAATCTATTTACCTGTCACTAGTATTTAGCGATCGACGGTTGTTAATAATTAGAACGAGAGGAGGCGGAGGCGATGATTACGTCGATTTATCGCCCCTTCTAATTCTTCTGCTTTGTATTTCGATTCATAGATACGATTCTTCCTCCGCCTGTCGCGTTCGGTCGTTCGATTAATTGTGCACGTATATACTGTACGTTTTTATTATTCAGCCGGTTGCTGACTACGTAATTCTGTGTTCATTCCGCCCGATACCGATTTGCAGTTTCGCTGGAAACGCTGAACGCGCGAGGTAATTTTCAGCGAGCTGGTCCGTGATCGGCTATTCAAAGCGTCCGATCCCGAAGTTCCATTATAGGTTTCGGTACATGCATACCGCCATATCTTACAACCTCAATACAGGGCGTAACACTTGTTTCTGACGGCTTTACGAGCCTCTCCGTATTCTATAGCTATACATCAGATGCTACACGGGGCCGGCCGCGCATCCTTGAAACGCTACACGGAAAACAGAGACGTGTTCTTCCCGCTCGAACTTCGGCATCATATATTTATGCGATATAAATCCACCGGGGACGCGTTTTGTAAATCGTTGCCGCGGCCCGCGCCTCGTGTACAAATTTAACAGCGGTATTGAACAGCCGTGGGATTTGCTCGACGGAATCCACCGCGCTGCCAGATGGAATTGTTGGAACGACGTTTAAACTTGTGCATCTGAATTTCCTCGGAGTGCATAGCAAATGAAGTTCCTTCTTTCATATTGTAATCAAGTTCAGAGGAAACTGGTCCGATGAGCCCTGCGAACCGACACCTATTTAAAACAGTGAATTCAGTGACTCCCAAACGGTGGATCGTGACGTTTTTTTTTTTTTAAATATTTTAATGTATTTTGTTTACTTTATTAAAGAGTGACCCAAAAAATAGCCTCTTTTTGGGCCCACGATTTTGGAACTGAATTTTATGCGAGACGACACCTTATGATGAGACATCAATCACACGAAATTTTCAAGTTCAGGTGACAATTAGTTTCTGAGATATGGGTTGTCAGAGAAGTGAAAATTCGTTAACGCGTCAGCCCATACGCTTCGATTTACGGACTATTGTGTCAGTCCAATAATTTAAACAATTATTTCCAGGGTTTTGCTGACTGCTAACAACGAATTTGAACTTAGATTTTCAAAAGTCACGAAAAAAAAAAATAAAAATCATGAGATATAAATGACTGTGTAGTGGGTGCTTTTTTTAATATCGTTCACCATATTGAATCGGCCATTGTGAGTTTTGAGCCGATTCAACATAGTGGGCGATATATTAAAAATAGCACCCACTACACAGACATTTATATTTCTTGATTTTTATTTTTTTTTCGTAAATTTTGAAAATCTAAGTTCAAATTCGTTGTTAGTTGTCAGCAAAACCCCTGGAAACAATTGCTTAAATTATCGGACTGACATAAAAGTTCGTACATCGAAGCATATGGACTGACGCGTTAACGAATTTTCACTTCTTTGACCTCGCATATCTCAGAAACTAATTCTCACCTCAACTCTAAAATTTTTTGCGATTGATGTCTCATCATAAGGTATCATTTGGCACAAAATTGAGTTGCAAAATCATGGGCCCAAAAGGAGGGTAAAAAAGCTTCATTTTTGGGTCACTCTTTACTTTACCTTATATGGGGGGCGTCGCAGGTTATTTGAATATTATAAAAGGGGATCGTGACTCAAAAAGGTTGGGAAAATAATCTTGAATCATAGCAATCTATATTTTTAATTACAAGCTATATTTGTAATTACAGTGTCTGAATCATATATTTCTCTGTTCCTAATGTTCGCCACTGTCGCGTCTGACCACCAACGTTCCACTTCCACTTAAAATTCCAGCGCGAAGAAGAGCGTCTCATTCAATTAGTGGGGGACCAATCTGCATTACGAGAACACAGGTTTAATGCATCACATACCGTGCTAATGCCTCCATAATGTAGGTAGATTAAAGTCGCGCGGCGACTAATTATTTCTAGCCCCGAGGCTATAGCCGGATTGTTTAGAACCCCGTCTTCCTCCCGCGCGAGACCGTTCTTGCAGCCCCGAGTACGTACATATTTGTGCACGGTCCAGGAACTTCCTGCATGAGACGACGCGGTCGGAATAACTAGGAGTTTCAAACGAATCCCGCGCACTTGGTGCACGAATCCACGGGTATGAGACGAAAGGAGGACCGAACCGTGGAGTTGACCGAGGAAAGTGTACGTCTGATACCAACATTAATTGAATTTTCTGAACAAAGGGATTCGTTCCGATGCCACGGAGCCGTCAGAGTTCATTAAGCTTCTATTAACCGTGGAAACCAAAAATCTCATTAGAGTCAGATTAAAATGGATATATGAGTATCGAAGTATCTGGGCGAGTATGCTGGCGAATAAAGTAACTTTTCAATTCTTCGCGGAAATTTCTAGTTAGACGAAGCATGAGTGCTATAATGTCAGTTCACACCCGAGTAACATTGCAGATGCACCGAAACGCGTGAAGCGCGTTTGCAATGCTGTTTGCCGTCTATCATCCCGTGCATACAGAAATTTGTAATCCGCGTGTTCCTGCAGCAATAATTGCTGTCTCACGGACTCCCGACGTTTTCTCCGAGAGCGATCGTGTTCATTAATAACCAAGTTGCAATTAAAATTTGTATGTGTACGAGACGATGTAACGTTAATGAAGTATTTCTGTACGTCTGCCCTGAATTCACAGCGGCTTGCGAATCGCGAGGCAAGTGTGATTGGATGATGTAGTGTTAATTACAGTCTGACTGGGTCTTCTTTCAATTTTAATATCAACTTTCTAGAGTGAGGTCTTGGATAAGGAAAATATAATTGGGTCACAGAGTCTCGTAGGTATACTCGGCGACATTTCCAGCACATATTTTCGGGGTGGTTTTAACATATATGTATATATTCGGGTGGGAAGCTCAATACCTTCTAAATGAAAGTGTCCCTAGCATTCAACTAATATTTCCTTGAGATTGCATTAGACGCATTCTTATCAGGAGTGATAAATTTAACGGATGTGAATGGCTTATGTCCGCGGAAATAGCTGCAGGTTCTACCCGTTACGCAGACGAGCAGTCGTGTTCTAAATTCTAATGCATCAAGCATTGCCAAGGTAGACTATACGTTTCAAAGAGCTGCAATTAGGTTCTGTAATATCTGATGTTACATAGGCTTTCTGTAATATGCAATTATACATTCTACGTTGCGGTGCATTTGAATCATTTGGTAATGAACATGAGCCTTTGTTATGAGTAACTAGCTTTGTCCATGGTTGAATGCAGACATTAGGTATATTGTGCCCTTGAGTATTCAACTACAATACATCCACTGATAATTAAGTTAACGATGCATCCTTACATGTGGCTATAGAATTTGCAACCTGTAACTGTATGCTCTATAAAATTCTACTACTGGTTCTCTCTTTTGATATTGGTGGTTAAACGAAAGTTCGAGATGTGGAGAGTAACAAATTCACACCAATTTAACCAAAGAAAATTATGTCACTCTAAGTAATTAGAGATTGCTCAGAATAATCCAGTGATGCCACCATAAGATATACTGTCTTCAGTCACAGTAAGGGTACGTTTATGTTAGAGCTGCGATAAACGATTAGAGCGATGAGAGCGAACCGTAGATTTACATTCTATAGTATTATAATGGAAGCGTTTGCATTGTTGCAGCGAGCAGAGCTACGCTTACTAGATGACCAACGATACAAGCGTCGAGAACCAAATATTACTTTTTATTCATTTTGCGGAATTGAAAGATTTTAATAATTCTTTTTGAGAAACACTCGTGTTTAAATGGTTCATCTTCGCGAAACCTTAAACGACTGAAACTGTACTATAATCGCGGCTCCGCTATAAACACACCAAAGGAAGATATTTTGAATCAGCTTTTATTGCCATCGACATTCTTATATCTTCTATCGCAGCTTCGACGCAAACGTACCCTAAAAACGCGTATGAAAAAATGAGAATTTTACCACTTTCTTTCGACCTGTCTGTATATTTGACGTCTATTAGAGTGGCTGCGGCTCGTATCGATATACAGTTCGGGTTGCCTGCGACCGACATTTCCGAGCCCTCTGTACAGGATTAACGTGGATTACTCTGTGCGCAGGATATCGGCGGGAACATTCACCACCTTGCGGCCATCACGATGCCAGGAACGTGCTTGATGACCGATGCGGTCAGGATCGGCGACAGTTAGTGATGAGGAGGAGCAAGTTGTCGGCGTGCCGATGGCTCAGGTCACCAGCAACATGCCGGTTCTGGAACCCAGGCCAGACCCAGGCCCTCTTCGAGGACTTCTGATCGGTGTTTTGGTTCTATTGTCCCTGTCACGTTGTCACTGCTATGACTTGGGTAAGTCGAGTCAAACGTTCATCCACCCAGAAACCTTACAGGCTACCCACGTATCCCACCTCTTTAAGGGGGTACAGGACTATTGGGCACGTAAAATCGATGGTTTCTTTTGTGTCGGATTGCTTAGGTACCAAGTAATCATTATATCCGTACTTTTCACAGTTTATTGTGGACGCGTTTCCGAGTAATTGCCAAAAAAAAAATTGTCGGAATGTTCAAATTTGTTGACATTATTAAGCGCTGAAGATGGTCCTGCGTAATGCGCAGCTGTAGTCGGTGTACGTACTACCAGGTGAACCAAACATCTGAAAGCAAAATGCTTTGGGGTGAGTAATTCCTGCACAAAACTCTACAGCATGGAACCTGACTGGCGAATTTTAACAAAAATTGTGAAAGTTACACGCGAATCAATTTTTTCCTACATTTTTACGAAAGAAAATCGTGTTTAATCGTTTATAAAAAATTTGACAAACATCCAAAGTTGACGCGGAAATTCCATGCTATAGAGAAAGGAATTCTAAACCCCCCGTTAAAAATTCAAGAGAAAAGATTCATACGTTCACCAGTTATGATGTACACGGTGACGTACGGTGTTTAAAAATGTAGTATCGAGATAAACGGCTTCAAAGCTAAGTGCGAGGCCGTTACTCGGCGGTGCACTCAGTTACGTTCAGCGGTATAATTTCCGTGATTATTCGAATTTCCTCATGAAACTTCGTTGCGAATGCTCACAAAGGATGACGCTTTCAGAATTAATAGTAATAACAAAATCAATTTTTCGAGGTTTCAATAGTCCGTTAAATACAGTTCCCAATATTTACGATCAAGACGAATCAATTTAGTCTCTTAACGGCAAGGTGACAAAACTATAGACTCGTTTGACAATTTTCTACGTTCTTACGTTCTGACAGCTCATTTCACGTTCACCTTCCTAGTGAGCATTCTGCTGCTCACTGGGCACTGCTGCCTCGAGGAACAGTGTCGGCGTTCATAACTCGGCCGTGCTCGTTCTTTTTCGCCCGCGAATAGAAACGAGGATTGATGGTTTCGAAAATGGTCAATATCATGGCGCCAACAGCGCAACTGCCCACTCGATCGTTATCTATCGTCGCCGATACGTACGATATCCGGTCCCGTCCGTTAGGAGCGGAGAAAAAATGTGTTCACGGGGTCACGAGTGGATGAAAGATTCACCCATAACTTACTCGCGCGGCCATCGTTCAGCGGCAGGTGCGCCGGCACAGGGGCATCGACTGGCTGCGAGAAAATGAAGGTCGACGGCGGGTCTGGCGCGCGCGCTGGTCCTCCGTATCCGCTCCTGGAATCTGTCGTGGGAAACGTTGTACCCCGTGTCGCCTAACTCATGGTTCACGCGGCTCGTTTCCCCGGGCTAAAGAGGAAAAAGGCGAAACGAAGGAGAAATATTGTTCCATTTGTGCGGCGACTATTCCACGAAAATGAATTTACCCCGGTCCCGCCCCCCCCCCTCCCGTTACTTTCCGCCGTAATATCGCCCGGATGGTAAAGCGGAGAAAAATTATTCTGGACACCAGTTTTTGTCTTGCCCCTTTGTTCTCGCGTGTATACACGCGGGCGAGGAACGAGAGGAGGGTGGCTCCGCGGGGCGCATTGCACACGACGAGTCGCATGCAGCCGCCTCTAGGGATTCCGCGCGGATTTCTCTTTCCTTGATACGATCCGCCCACGGAGCGTGCAATAACGCGGTCTCCTCCGAAAGTCGGCCAGTAAAATTTAAATTTTTTCCACTTTGCACACGGAGGGGCGCGACGCAAACAAGCCTCGAGAGCGGAGTGGCGCGTTGCCCGTGGTAAATATACAATTACGAGGGTGCTGCCCTAGCATGGGAATCCTAAATATAACGGGACGGAACTGTTGGCGGGGATTAAATGTTTCTCGACGATTTATCGAGTGCCTGATACTTGTTCGACGTAGAGAATCGCGGGCAAGTGACCGGAGACGCGACGTCGACGACGAAGGGTGTCTTATTACTCATTTTTCCCCGGCGAAGGGTGTTGCTCGCGCGGAAGCGACGTGGATTCTGCTCACTCGAGATCGCCGGGCCATTGTACAGCCGCAAATGAAATGTCAACGGCACGATGAATTAACAATACTATCTAATAGCTGCTCAGATGCAGACGAGCGGGCGAACGGCATTGTGCCGATCCGTTCGCTCGTGCTGCTCCACTGGCGCCCCCTTGTTGTTCACCGCTCACCCGTTATGCTTTTTATGCATATTAATTATTACCGACGATAAGTCCGCCCTGTCGGCTGAATTTCGCAGGGAAATCGTACCTTCTTTCCCACTTTTCAATCCTCTGCCAGAAAAACACCGCCACCCTCCTCCCTGCTCTATTTCGGAATTAATGTACTTCAATTAGGAAGATCGCCGGCGTTGAAGGCGAAAAATAATTCATCGGCCATTCGGGTAAGTTTAATTAACGCCGGATGGAATTGACGCGGAACGCGATCCCCCCACTGCTGCCCTTCGATGGGATTTGATATTCATGAGTCAATGGGTCGTATGGCGGAGCTGCTGGAAAGAAAAATAGCTTCGAGTGGTCGATCCTTCGAATTGCAAATTGATTCGCGTTTTTTTTTTTTTCCACCAGCGCGAGAACGTAACCGGCGTTTCATCGGCGCGTCGCCGTCGAATTTATTTTATCGGATCCGCTGCTCTTTCATCGGCTTGTTTAATTAATCCGCCTAAATCGCGAAGAACGGTCCCGCCGACGGCCGGGTAACAAGCGTCGGACGGGTTCGGCTCAAGCGAGCGCGCAATTATGAGCGAATGGATTAATACTCAAGTTAATAGAACGGCTTCAGTACGTGAAAGTAATCATTTTACGGTTACCGGGTGAAAGAAAAATACCGTTCAAGTGGCCAACGATATTCTTTATTCCCTCGGCGTTGAAAGACCGCCGCGTTCTCTCATGCTCGAGTACAATCCCATTGTCTGACGCCGCTAAGTTCTATGTAAAAGCAAACCGATGATCGGTAATGACGATATCATTAACGGGATTCGGTATTGGAATTGCAATCGAACGGAGCGAGCATGATCTCGATCGCGCGGCAATCCACTTGAACCTCCCATCGCACACGTGTCGCGTGCAACTGTATTGCGCCTGAAATATCACGGTACGTCATCTTGACGTATTACTTCAGAACATGACATCAGCCTCCAAGTTCGCGATAATAATTCATGCCGGTGAGTGAAAATGCGATGTTTCCATTCGTCGCTAAGGAATCAAAGCGGGTGTACTTGAAGTGGAAAGCACGATAACGCGAGATTTCGCGTCGTTTCTTTAATCATGATTTACGACTGGAAGCACATTAGCCAGTTTTTAAAATGCAGTTATGTATATCGAGCATTAGGCACGGGAAGGCAAGAACCTGCAAACTGAACGGGCTCACAGCAGTCCCCTTACAAACCAAACATTCAACTTCCATTCTCAATGTACAGTAGTAACCTAATCTTACCCTATTAACTGATTCTCCCTTACCCTACAGAATCCAACACGCAAGCTCCCCCCTTTACGGCTCCATTTCATATTTCCCGTCAGTCACTTGCACAGAGAAACCCGTGTGCACGAGTGGAACTTCAATTCCCCGTTCGGCGAACCGCGAAAAGCGAACGTTACAGGAAGTTTAATTGAAAGGCGTGTCGAAACTGGGCCGAATGTGCGCGATAAAGGGTTCTTGCAACCAATCCCCCGGTTTTCGATGCTCGGTTTCGCGCAGCCTGGGGAACCATTCCCATCGTTTCGCTTCCTGACAAACTCCTGATTCCCAGCTCCCGCCCTGGCAAGTTCCCTTATCGAGCAATTTTTGGCCGTGAAACACCTGCTTCGGCTGTCTGCGGGTCCCCGAATCGCGCGGCTCATCCGTGTGTCGCGAGTTCGATAATTACGGCGCGGTTCATCTCCGCCGTAGTTTGGCCCAGTAATGGATGCTGCATAAAGAGGCGCGCTGCCAGTCGCTATTCTGCGAGGCGCGATCGAAGTTTGCCGCGCCGGCAGGGTGGCGACAGTTCTAAGGATTGAATTGCAAAGAGAACTAGGCCGTAGCTATCTGACAAAGTACGGTCTGCGCCCGTAGACGGCCTTGCACATTGGCAAGCGGGAACAATGGCGAACGTGTCGCGCGGCAAATGTTTTATTCCACTGAGCAATTATGTCAGTGTGCTTAGAGTTTCCGCGCGACCCACTGACGCGCAGGCCGCCGCGCCGGTAACTTGCCGCGTCTGTGAAAGCCGCGTTATGCCACGCAAGTGTATCTACTGCATATCGAATTTGTCCAATTTCGTGATTCCTTTCACGCCTTTTTTCCCCTAAACTCCTCGGCGCCAGCCGTTTTGCGGCGTCACGTGCTGGAATGCCGAGGAAAAAGTAGCCGAGGCGAATACCAACGAGCATACTCAAACGGAATTCCTGTTATTCGTCTGCGATAGCGGCTTCAGCACCGGAGTATTAAATCGGGACGCGATGACGGCAGATTTAACGCCGCAGGTGGTTCAAGACGTTCGCTCATTCGATTTACTGAAAATTAGTCCCGTGGGGGTGCGATTGCAATGGAATGAATATTGGAATTCTGGTGGTCGCGATTATCTGTTGGGAAAGGGATTTTAAAGTACAGAACGTTGATGAAAACCGGTGGTTCCTTGTTACTGCTCGACGTTAAGTAAGCGTTCACCGAAAGGAGTTCGTTTCGATGGTGCTTGGGGAATAATCGTTGAGCACGAGTAACCGCATACACACTCACGAAATTGTTCTGAACAGAGCTCGATGTACGAGTCACGTACTCCTGTTAACCGCTTCGCGATATCGATTTGCGTCTCTGCCGGGCGATATTTAACCCCCGACGTCTGTGAGCCGAGCGCTCTCTTCTTCATTTTCCTTCTTTCCCGTAATTTTTCCACGAAATCATCGTGATTCCTCAGAGAGAACGTTCGCGTGCAACGTTTATTGGTATTTACCCTCCGCTTCTCTTTTCTTTTTTTTCAGCTTCTCTTAATACCTTCGGCAAAATCGCGTTGTACTTCATTTTTTTTTACCCACCGTTCGCTCTAGTTCCAACGTCAAACACTTCAATCATCCCACACATTTCCCTCGTCACATCGAAGTGCCCGGCGCTTATTTGAATTTTTCAAAAGTTAATATCGCGAGAAGAGGATGCCGTTGCCAATTAATAACATTGACGCTAGAGCTTTGTGAAAGACCACGAACTGCTAGGAACGTTCGAGAATAGCGGTGATATCGTGCAGCAAAAAGTTTAATTGCCGGACGAAGCGTTCGGTAATAATAACCGGCAGCTTCGCCGCATACTAGCGAAGTTCACCGAGGCGGCAAGAAACATGAGCGAGCGCAACATACATTTTAAAGGGACAAGTTCGCCAGCCACTAGCTTACACGGAAATGCGATTCACGCGGGAGGTCGGAAAAGCAGACTGCTCCTTCGTGTATGGAAGACAATTCTGTATACAAAACATGGAAGGTCGGCGCGAGGGGGCTCGTAGAATCGAGGGACCTAAGAAGCGCCGAGGGAAGTTTCATCCGTTGTAACACTGACTCGGTAACACGTACCGGAGACAACTGCATTATTATTAGTTCGCGTGACAGTCGCAGTCGCTAGACTGCAAATTTAACTCGACTGCTAATTCCGCGAGACCTACATTTCGTACTTGCAACGTTCGTTGTGTCGTTCATAGGGCTACGACTTCATCTCTCGGAGTCCAAATAATTTTCGGATCGCGGTAGAATCCTGCGCACGGCATGGAATCGCTTCTGATGATCGCAGACCTTGTTCTGACCAGCTTCTTGCCTCTAGATAGGATAGAGATGGCTGTGGATTTGTATCGACAATGGCAGATTTGCAGGGCTAGGTATGCGCTAATGATCTTAAGCTAGTGAAAGTGCTTCGGTCGAAGTCGATGACAATGATCCCAGGTATTGTTGGTTATTTATTGGCAACTCTATAAGATTTCAAGCATGAGATTCAAGAGGTCGCGAGGCTCAGAAGTGTCCTGAGTTGTAGGAAGTTTGGGGGTTAGAAGGTTTCCGAAGAGTTTCGTGGGTTTCGGGAAGTTTGAGATTTTCCAGAGATTCTGTACGTTCCATGGATCTTGAAGGGTTTGGGAAGGGTTCCAAGAGACTTCAAGAGGTCTTAGAGAGTCTAGCATGTTCAATTATAGACCCACGAGCTTGAAGGACTCGTAGGGTCATTGGGACTTGTAAGAACTTCAAGACCCCTGATACTCCTCAGCCTTAGAGTCGATTGTATTGGGTCCTACGAGTTTAGGCTCTTTGCTCCCAAGTGCCTCGAGTCTCAGGTCTTTAGTACCAAGTAACGTGAATCTGCCCAACTTCACGACAAGTACCATGAGTTTGAGCTCTTTACTACCAACTACCACGAGTCTGAGGCCCTAAGGTCCACTAATTTATAGTTTCCTGGGTCCCCAGTTGTCGTACTTGAAGCACACCATTACGTTTTCCACAGATGGATCCACGCCTAGAGTCCTATAGGTATCAAAAGGAACATATCTACTCAATAACAGTTCAACATCCAATTCTCGCCGTACACAAATCCCCCTACGTGCAAGCAGCAAAATATTATAAGGGACACGAATTTTAACAAATGCACGTCCATCTGTGAAAAACGTTGGATCGTTTCCCAGACACATTCGACCGGAGACCTCATTGAACGAGGATGTCGATATGGACCAAGTTTGTCTTCCCAATGGAGGGCGACCGAAACATAGAGGACAGTTACAAACACAAACGAACTCCAGTCCGTTATACTGCCACTTCGTGAAGGCCATAGCCGTGTTACACCGGATCCCTCGTCCTCCTGTACAGGCCGGGGCTAATCCCACGTCCGCTGCATTCTGCAGTTTTGAAACTTTCCAACGTAACTGCAGTGTCGTAGCTTAAGCGTAGCAACGTGGCATGACCTGTACCGTGGGCAGCGCCGCGCCGCTATGGGTTCGACAATTTATTACAGCTGGTTATCCATGTAGGTTGCCGGCGATTTTGAGGAATTGCTTGTTCATAAACCGAACGTAGAAATTGGTGGGAATCGAGAGGGGGGGGACGGGGTTACGTAAGGAACTCGAACGGCAACTTGGGCGCACGCGTGGAATTAGTTGGGCGCACAATATTTATGTCCACCTATGGCCGTGTTTCACTTTTATCGGCGTTCTCTACTCTTTCGTTTGCCGTGGTCATCGCTGCAACGGGTAAACTTTTACGACGGGAAGAGAATGAGAAAGAAAGTTCGATTGTAGCTGGCCGCGGACCTCGATTGGGTCCCTTGTGTGTGCAAGCCCCGGGAAACGAAGTCACGTGCCCCCGACGACTTCTGTTCCCTAGGATTTCGCCGGAGAATTTTCACGTGATCGTGGCCGTGCCGTTACGGACGTATAGCGGTATATTTTGCGGGAGCGTTACGGCTTCTGGCTTCGAAATGAATTCGGAATTCCGACCCGCGCGCAGTGTCGAGTGATTACAGAACGGGGTGCCATTGAAATCGGCGGAATGATCAAGAACTGTTTACTTTTCCGGCGTGAACTTTCAATCCACGAATACCGCAAGACATTTCGTGCCAGAACCGAACGTCGGTGGGGAACATATTTCACCGTGATATATTGCAATTTGTGGCAGTGGAGTTCGCGCGAGATCCCACGTCAGAAATATGTCCGCGGCTTCCTATTCATTAGCGTTTCATTTTCGTGCAGCTAATGCCATTCGGTAGATTTAAAGGCCGACGTTGACAAAGCGCGGATGGATATTGGGGCTCTGCCTAATGCTGCTTTGAATCCTTTCAGGACAATGTACCGCGGCGCTGGGCATGGAGAATGGCGAAATCCCCGATGAAGACATATCGGCCAGTTCTATGTACGATCCCAGTCTTGGCCCGAAACATGCCAGGTAAGTGAACAATGATATCGCGAAATGCTCGAATTCAGCTCGGCAAGTCGGCCATTCCTGTTCAGCGCGAGGGTTTCCGGTTTCGAGAATGTTATACGCGCGGCCGCTTGCGACGGGCCATTGCACTTGATTGCACAGTTCTACGCAAATTGATACGAACGCGGAGGGTCTTGTTTAAAACTTGAACCCCTCGCTGCAGTGAAAAGAGCAGGCAAGTTGACAATAGGAGCTCGTTAGCGGAAAATGCCGCCCTTTGTACGCTTTTCGGGATTACGAATATTTTCGGCTGCTAAACGTTGCACTTCGCGCACACTTGAGTCTTCGGCGTAGAGGATGCTCGCGGAACTATAGATGCGAACTTAAGGGGGGGTTGCGCCTTGTTCGGCCGAAAAATCGGTAATTTTTGGGGAATTTTTTCTACAAAAACGATTCGACAAATTAATTTGTGGTTTGGCAGGCTGTTTTATTGTATCGTGAACTATTGTTCTGAATTTTTGTGTGACAGTGAATTCAAAAACATGGCAGATACAAAAAGAGCTTTGAAAAATAATCGGGTGGTCTTGGCGTTGACGAAAAGCACTGTAAGGTTTATTAATACGAATAAACATTTTATTCAAAATACTTGGCGCTGCCAGACAGACAAAATGTTAATTGTCCTCGTATTAATAATTTACAATAACTCCCTTACAATCTAAACTACATAAACATATACATATACATATTAGAAACGCAGATAATTTTCAATATTATAAATAATTATTATTATATTATTAATTGACTGGATAATTTTTTCATCCTCTCGGTTTTTTTTTAAATATATTGTATTGTCATCCAAACTACGCACGCCTGCAAAGCTTCAAGACAATTGGATTGGTGGAATTGGTTTAAATTGGTTTTTATCATTTAAATTAAAAAGAAATTCATTTAATGTATATATTTGTAAAAACACGTTTATAACTTGGTTATAACTTGACGGTAAGCTGTCAAAATTTGGAGTAGATTGCATAGTGAAGATAGCGATTGACGAACGAAACGTGTGTTAGTTCCGTTTTGGCTGAAGGTGTGCGTGTAACGCGTATACGTATTATGTCCACGAAAATTTTGACTGGAGAAGAAGAATCAGAAGAAAAATCTTATTTCTGACAGATCCATGACATGATATTACGATATCTCTGTCATGCGTGGACCGATTTTATTGAATTTCGTCTTATTCGAGAGCTTATACGTGGTTTACATAAGGAAGATACCATTAAATTTAGGAAATATTGCAAGCGCGATGAGATATTAATGAAATAAGTTTCAGGTTAGGTTGGAATAGCCCGGCGACGAGTAAATGATAGCGGTAGCGACAGTCGACATGTACAGGTTGTCGAAACATGTACTTGGCGTCGAGACGCTACCGCGTCTCTAGATCCGAAACACAAAAAAGAAAAGAGATTCTTAATCTATACGAATGTGGCTATCAGTGGTAGTAGATTTATTGCCGTATCTATTACCGTTTCTTTTTTATTTAAAGAAGTTTTCTCGATTTTCCGACAAAACCTGTTTCAGACTCAAATCAGGACGCTTCGCCTTCTTCAAAAGGCTGCCATTTTAACATTTTTTTATATTTATTAATAAATCTACTACCATCGATAGCCACATTCGTATAGATTAAGAATCTCTTTTCTTTTTTCTGTTTCGGATAAACCTTACAGTACTTTTCGTCAACGGCATGTTTTTTTCACTGTCACACAAAAATTCAGAACAATAGTTCAAGATACAATAAAACAGCCTGCCAAACCTTAAATTAATTTGTCGAACCGTTTTTGTAGAAAAAATTCACAATGAATTACCTATTTTTCGGCCCAACAAGGCGCAAACCTCCCTGAAAGGGAAGCGGTAGAACTCTGGTGTCTATAAAGACCAATATATTTTCAACTTCTATCCATCATTTCCTCCCTTTCTGGGACAAAGATTTAGGTGAATCAGAAAGCGATTCTCTTGTCTCTTTTGAATGCATTGCTCGGTGAAGAGAATTTCGGTTCGCCGAGGGCCTCGGCGAAATGTTTATTTCGCACGGTTTAATAGAGCGCATCACGGTACGTAAACGCGATCGTTGCTTCCGCTGTGCCCCATCCCTGGCGCGAAAATAAATCTGCAGCGTTAGGGGGGTTAAGCTCGATAATTCGACGTTCGCGGCGGCGCGGCTCGGCCGGGTAAAGCTCCCTAATCGCGTCGAAATTCTTTCTATTTCGCAATCTGGGTCGCGTGACGCGAACGAACGTTTTCACCAGCAGCGCGGCCACCGCTGGCTAGTCCACTGGGTGGTTGTTCGGTTTATTTCTTATTACAACGGCGAGATTAAAATCTCCCCGAGAGCTGCCCGGGGCACTCGCGTCCCTTGCCGTGCCGCCTCTTGGCTCGCATTAAAATTTTAAATAGCACACGGCCTGGAAAGCACGCTTATAAAATTCTGTTATCGAGAGCTAGAACGAGTAACGCGGCGGGGGGATGTGCACGAACAGAAAACGCTACTTGTAAACTGCTAATATCGAATTAATGCTGTTGACGATAAAGCCACGCGCGTTTCGGGGGAGTAGAGACACGGGGTGGCTCGTGGAAACGCGGCCCCCGTCTGCAGCGACGGGCGCTCAACCCCTTTCGAAGAAAAATCGCGGGGCCAGATTAACCTTGATGCACTCGCCCGGAATCGAGTGTCTATCGTTTGTCAAAAAGAGGAATCGTCTTCCTGACATTTTTACTAGGGATATTGCGATCTTGATTCGTTGCGAGCCCCGGACGCCTGACAGCCAAATCGATTCGGCACATTTACAAACCGAGGCAATTTATGGGGGGGGAGTGGTGCTCGTAACGCGCCACCGGAAATCGCCGGCCGATATCTGTTAATAATGCGCTTCGGTATCCTCGTTTCGCGACAGAGCAAGTAACGCCGAAAGAGATACATGTAGGTATATTCTCCTTCTTCACGATTCCATCCACTTTTCCCTTGGAAGATTGGGAACTTAGAGCGTGCTGGGTAGTGGGAATGTGACGTTGAATGTGGAGTTTTTATGGACTGTGAATACCCATGAAATTATTACTCGTTATAGAGACGTAAAGAATGTTTGATTAGCACGTAGACTAAGTGTGTAAAGGTAGTCGAATCCATTCGAGAAGCATTTGTCTGTATTGCGACCTTCTGTGGTTTACTGTCGGAAGCGGGGGTGGAAAATAGTCTTTTTACAGTCAGCTTAAATTGACCAGCTTTGGCGGCAGCAATATTTCAACGTTTAGTATCTTAATTGGACCATCGGTAATCAACTGACCAAGGGGTTCTAGTTAACCTAAGTCCGAAAACGGCTTATTCGGGGCTACGTTTCGGATTTGTACGTAGAGACAGCGCAAGAGTTACATCGCTCCGGCGAATCGTTCTCAGAGGATTCGGAGGCATACAGGGTGTCTTTGTAATGTTCGATCAAACTCTGTCAGCGTATTCTGCTGTTCATTTTGATAATATTATAATTGTATGTAAGAATTGGCGTGTGAATCTATTATTTCCAAATTGCAGTTACAATATTGAGAAACAGATAGATGATTACACTAACTTCGAACACTTTCTCCGATTTGTAACTTGAGAATTATTATACAACTGAAATTCATTCACAAAGGACCACCGTGGTCACTCAACTAGATCACGCGTGTAATTTTATTTTCCATCTTAGAATTTCAGAAACTACAGGATAGTTAGATATGAAAGCTAAAAATAACATATTATAGTAGCTTCTAAGACTAGTTACTCCTCTAAAATATGATCAAGCCTCTGAATCACTCTTTATTTCTCTGACATCGTTTTACCAATTAGGGATGGAGTGCAAAATCACTAACAGTGATCGCAGAATCACGATCACGGTCGTGAATGAAGTTAAATTACGACCGTGATCGTGATTTTTTTAACTTGAGTGAATTGTTTACTGTGATCGTGATTCTTGATCTTGATTGACTTATTTTTTATAAAATACTTCAATATAGCTTGTGTTGCAGTCAAAGCGTGCTAATTCAGCGAATATATACTTAGTATACACGGTGTGCACGCACTGATGTGATTGGCCAAAGTATTCACGTATACATTATACTTTTTAACTAAAGTGAAGAAATATTCGTTAATTTAAATAGATCAAGAACGATTACATCGGTTCTAAATATACAACTGAGATTCTATAAGCACAGTGAGGCCTTGAGAATGTTTCAAGAGAAATTAGAAATTGGGGTTATGTGGCGCGTGCAAAGAGCAGTTATGCTTTCCACCAATCAGATCACCAAAATCGCGAATCACTGTTCTGCCTGCACCAATCAGAAGCGATCACGAAAATCACGGATCACTGTTCTGCCTGCACCCATCAGAAGCGATCACGAAAATCACGGATCAATGTGAAAAATCACCGTGATTGGGAACGAACGTGATCGGATCACTCATGATTCACAGATCAGGGTTCTAGCCAACACTATTACCAATACTGTTAGTAGCATATACTGGGGATATTATGTTGAGCCAAACATTCAACGAACACCCTGTATACAAGCGTACACGAGTCCGGTTCGATGTAACGGGGGATAGAATCGAGGGAACGAGTGGGTGTTGGTGGCAGGGGGTAGGTGGGCGGGCGACGTGGGGTGAACTCGACCCCTACAAATTACCTCCAATTTCGTGTAAATTCCTCGTTCCTGCGTCAGCATAATACCTGTATTAGGACGCCGAGCTCCAGCTCTTAGGCGGCAATAAATCTGTATTAGGGTGAGGCGTTGCTCCTCCTAGTAAAAGGGGTACGACCTGGGCCCGGCTAATTTTTCACGACCGCGTTTCCTCCGTGGCGCTGTCTGGCAAGATTGCCCTAAATACGATTCACTTGGCTCAGAAATATTCTCCATACCGATCACCCCGACCTCCTTCGTCTTTTACAACCGATAAACCACCTCTTCCCATTCTTTGCTTCGTAGCGTCGCGATCGCCGCTCGAAGGCTCCGCGCGGCAAGTAGAATGAGTCCGGCACGAGTCAGACCTCAGCGGAGCTTCCACATAGTAGAACCTTTATTTGTCGATTTTATCGGGCAATGAAGCAAAACTCCGAGCCTCCGGATGACCTGAATTACTCGTACATGTGTATGGGTTCGCTGACTCTGTTTTCGTTTCTCGCGATACACGCGTCATCACGCTGCGATTCCTGATAAGCTGGGACGCGCCACGCTAACGGTCGATTATAATTATAGATGGAAGATACATTTCCATTATGGGGTCTGGTGTTAAGGTCTGGGCTATTGGGCGAAAGATATTGTTGCGTCCGTGGTTAATTTGTAAATACGACTGTATCTCACGATGAATATTTCACTTTGGCCTTCATTTGTTAAGCTCAATTATTAAGCTCTCATCTGTGAAACATTCGCGTGGAAATAATCTCACAATGATTACAAAAACAGGCGGATTCATCTGTTCTATCTTCGCAACAAGTTGAACGTCCACTTGCACTTTCCGTCTTTAGAAAGTGGCCATTTCATTCGTCACAAAAGTATGTACTCGAAGCCGTGAAGGGAAGGTGGAGGTAACATTTAAACCGTCTTTTCGCTCTGCACAAAATAAATTTGATGAATTTTCATAAGTAACGGTGTTTGTAGAGTGCCAACCTGCCCGTACACGCCCGAGGGTTCGAGTGAAAGTAATTCGCCCGACTTCTCGGCGGGACACTTTCGAAGCGGAACGCAACTTCCGCAAGAGTGTGTGTCTAAAACTTTAAGCAACCCCGCTCCATACACGCCCCGACTTTTGTCTTCCGTGACAAACAATGTCGCGTTTCGTTCGAGCGTTACAACTCTGACCTATATATTCGGCTTTGTGCCGGGCGTTCCCTATTTTCCACCGTGAAATATGCAGTACATTTCCCTCGCATTGTTGCCGCACAAAGGTCCGCGTGTTTGGAGCCGTCGGTTTTGTAATCGGCTAAAAAAATATTTATCGAAGGAACGCGTGAACGGGAAAAAAAAAGTGTTTGCCGTCCACTGGCCGTGTAAACCGTTTCATGGCTGGCGCGGCATCGTTCGCTCGCTAGAAATACGTCGAAGCCCGGGCATCACATGTCAAAATTAGCAGAGCTGCCTCGTGTCTGAAATTTTCTTCGAATTTCATGCCCTCCAACTGACGTTTCACCAGTGACAATTAAAATTGAAAGAAGAGCACCCTGGAGAACTTTACTTAATTCTCAAACCCACGAGCTTGTATCGAAGTATGTTCTGTACAATTCGGTTTAGTGATTACATTACTCACCGTAAAGTAGGGTACGATATACCGAAGGGGCGTGAATCCTCATTTTTCGGCTGTATCATCGAATCAGCTAAGAACAGCAGGGAAGAAGGGGCTTCGGTACGATCGTTCGCAGTCCCACGAGAGGGGAACGTGGTCGTATTACATCGCGTGAGCTCGGAATGCCAGACACGAAGAATATTCGGCCTTTCCCCGCGGTTAGGACAGAAGTTGACCCCCGAAAAGAAGGGGAACTCATCGCTCGAGAGTTCTTTACCGAACGATACGCCCAGAAAGCGGTGTGCGCGCGGTTGTGACAGGAGCGCAGCTGAACGCGGAACGAGGCATGAAGGGGTGCAGTAGGCCAGCGCGAGGAGATATTTGAAAGCAAAAAGCACCGATCGATAGGGGCCCGCGGGAGGGCGGACGGAGGACCGTACGTGCGAGGGAAAAGTTTTCGTTTTCGTGGCCGAGGTAGTGGCCATTCGTATCGCTTTAGAGCTGCCACGAAAACGGGAGAGGAAGGGTGGTCAAGCGGAGGTGGGCAGGAGCCAGAACGAAGAAAGGCATGGTGAAAAGACACCAAGAAAAGAAGAAGAAAATACGAGAACGGAAAGGAAGGGGCAGAGACCGAGCGGGGGTGGGAGGAAGGGGAAAAAAGGAAGCAAAGCTTCGAGCATGACAGGCCAAAATCTTCGACGAAGAGAGGACGAGGTGAAAAGGCGGAATCACGCAGACATAAAACGTCCTAGGCCGTTACGTGTGCTTTCAGCGAGCGAAGCCAACGAAAAATGGTGGCCATATTCTCCCCCGACCTTCCTAGCCCGGGCTATCTTCCACTTTGTTACGATTCGAAAACCTCGCTGCTGCCTCTGGTCCCTCTCTCGTTCCAGTGATTTATGGACCGACAACTATACCCCCACCCCTATCCACTGGCTCTCTTGTATTTTTCATTTTTCCACGTTCGTATCGTCCCCGCGACCGAGGTACCACGCGGTCCCACTGGCACGACGAGTCTCGATACGTCATATTATGCCTCCAGGAGCTATCCCCACCCCCTCCCCCACCCCCAGAGGGAGCCCTTGGTTCGCGTGACGATGTACTCCATCGCATAAATCTTGGCCAGCCGTGTGGAGTATGCGTCTGCATCAGTGTAAACCACCGAGAGCGTTTTCAGTCTCGAGATATCGATGGGATTTCAAGCAAGATCAAGTTCTTCCTGTAAAGAGAATTTCTACATAGATACACGTTAATGCATTGCACTGTATTATGTATTTAACCGGCAACGTACTATAATGTATTACGAGGTCATCAGCTTGTCAAATGGGGATAACTTATTAATCCTAAATGAGTTCGTGTTGGCCAGAGCGGGTTAATTTATCTCTAATCGTTTTTAACGACACAGGGAGTGTTCGTGACAGCAGAATTATCAGATTAAACGCGGCCTAGAGAGCGGTCAGTATTGTTTAAAAAGGTGTAATGATTTCCAGAGGGAGTAATGAAATGGAACGGGCGAGCTCGTTGAAGGCCTGTCGTTGCGCAAAAGTTGAAACTCCCCTCTTTACGGTTTATAGCTGCCCTGTAAAATTTTAAGCCCCCCCACTTGTAGTTTGTTTCAATGATTCTTTAATACAGCTCTCGGAGGCAGCTCCGAATTTTAGGTTTATTGCCAGGCGAAACGGGAACGATGTAATCGCGCGAATAGAGCATTATTCTGAAGGGAATTCTTTGTTCGCCGGCAGCTCGCCGGGATTTACAGTGGAAGTTACTTTTAATAAATTCCACTCGAACGTGTTCCAGGAGAATAGGTCGCCGGACAAATCTGATAAATGAACGTTCCTTCTATCTGGCTCTAAAACCCCTGCGTGAACTCTTCTCCTCGAGGAACGCCGCCGGTAACGGTCCGAATAGATTTTAATAAAACCCCTTGGACGACCTTCGATTCCACCCTTAACGTTCCGTGGAAATGGAGTACAGAGCGGGTCATATCTCGAAGATCAATCGGTAACTGTTAAGTCGCCCGACCCTTAAAAAGCCTTTATCCGCGGGAGCCATCGCCTTCCACCGTTTATCCTGCCGCTGGAGTCTCTTTGTTTCCCGGCACCGTTGCTGCGCCCGAGCCGGCTACTCGTTTCATCCGCACAGGGGGCTGCCTTTATCCGTTTTGACTAGCCCCGAAAACTGGCGGAAATTCTTATCGTAATTGCGTCTCCCGACGCAGATCCGGGTTACGCTGAAAGCCACACGATTAAACTGTTTGCAAATAATTGCAAATTGTTTCCCCTCGTTTTAGGGCGAATGCGGTCAGCCCGCATCTAGCCCCCATCTCGATGCTTCGATACTTGAGTCTATCGACTAGCGGAGAGGCTTTATCGCCGGCAACAGCCGCTGCTTCGACCGTTCGAGCTCCTTTTGTTTCGCCGTGCCACTTCCGAATCGGCCGCGGCTCGTTCCGTCGGCGAGACCGCCCCTTTTTAACCGCACGGAACCTCCCTTTACACGGAATGATTCATTCCAAGGAGGAGGTAAAGACCCGTCGGTCTCCCAGCGATAACATCCCGCCGCGCTTTAACCGCGACATTTTGCCTTCGTTAAATTAACGTGGTCGTTAAAATGCAACTGGGTCGCCGGCGAGCAAGTATCGCGCTTAGGCGATGCGTCCGTTCGACGGGGCCACCTTGCGCTTTTCGCAACATCGGCGGGGCAGCTTTCTGTCGAATTAGCTGCGGAATTTTGATACGCGGATGAATGCCAAGCGACGGTGCGCGGCAAGTAATTCGTTTAGTGCTCTCATAAGTTTAATCCAGAATTTACTACTTCTAATCGCTAAAAGAATGCGGCGTACTTTCAAATACTTGAAAGGACTCCGTGCGTGTAAATTGATGCGTGCTTTTACACGGAATAAGTTCCCACGAGAAATACTTCTTAAGACATCCATTGTAAGATTCAAGAAAGATACTTCGTAAAGAAGTCCAACTTCTACTTTAATCCATCACAATTCGAGAGTAACAACGCGCAGAACTCATATCCACGCAACACACTCTATTTACATTTCGGTCCCGCTCCGTTCCCTCGGATATTGACGCGCACTTTCAGAACTCCCCCATAACGTCGGGAACAAAGTTCAACTTCGCCTTGGGAAACGGCAGAAAATTTCAGCGCACAGTATCTAGGTCGGTGCGACGTTGAAACGATCGAGCAACTCGATGGAACGATTTTCCGATAGAACAGCGCCGTTACACCCCCGCGTTTCGGTATCTTTAATAATCCCGGACGAATCGTATCGCGACAGCTTTACGGCGGAGGGGGTTAGAATGCTGATTCTTCCAGGCCCCTGAATTAGAATTGAAAATCAGGCACGGGGAAAATTCCGTCGACATATCGGCGGAAGGGGAGCGTGCAGGTACGAGCAGGGTTGGCAACTTTATGATCACCCGGTGCATAAAGTCCGAAGAGAGGGCCACTGGCCACGTACATTTAGCTTTATTTAAGGTCACCGCCACCCAGTCGTTATTGAATATCAATACTTACCATAAATTGCATGGTCAACGTGTCCGCCATCCTTTCTCGGGATTCGTCGGCAATCGAGAGAAGTCGCCTAGCGCCGTTTATTCTCGCCGGCGGGTAACGTTTGCAAGTATAATGTGCGAATAACGCGGACTGTTTCCACCGTCGATGGGGATTCCAGCCTGAGTGATAGGAATTATCGTGGAAATTTTGGTAACGATAATGAATATCGATTCGATATTCCGATAGTGGTTGTTAATGAGATGAATCGTTTAGTATGGGCGCTATGAAACCGCTGTATTCGCCGGTGCTGCTAGAAACTTTCAGATTTTGTACTCACTTTGGCCGATAACGGTTGCCGTTTGTCATTCGATTCCACATTTTGTCGGCTGGATGATTTAGATTTCTAAGCTTTAAGCAGGGATTGCGCCTTGTTGGGCCGAAGAATAGGTAGGGGAGACCGGGGTAGAATGAGCTTTCTTAATTTATTCTTTAACAATCTTAATATATAAAGCAGAAAGCTTCTATATGTTTGTGTGTTTGTCTGTCGCCTTCGAACGATAAATTCTGGAATCACGAAATATGCCTCAGCTGATTATGCTCGATTAATCCAGACGAATCTGACCACTTTCACAAAAAAAAAAGTAAAAAAGAAATTTGTTATAAAATCAGAATCTAAATTTCGGGCGAAGCCGAGTGGTAAAGCTAGTAGAATATATTTACAAATTTTGGTGACGAAATAAATGTGTGTAATACCACAATGATAATTATGCACATTCAGATATCGAAAAATGGAAATTCATTTAAAAAAGTAAAAATGAAGTTTTAGAGACTTTCCAATTGGTTTTCTTTTCAATGTAGCTTTTTGGATAAATGAGTCTTAAGTGTGTTATTTTAGCTCCAATTTTTTTCTGCGTGTTTATAACAAGCTTATAAACATACGTTTACACGCGTTTGAGAAAACATTAATCCTAACATTATTAAATAATTAATTTTCCACTGAGTACACATTCGGGGCAAAGTGACTGAGGTAAACTGAGCTGCAAAGGAAAGATGCGCGAGTGATGTGCGCAATAACCTAACCTGTCAGCTAGCTGGGAAACCACACGGCGTGATGGAACAGAATCTAACCTAAAAAAAATTAAAAATCTGCCAGTTTTTGACAACCACGGTTAAAAAAAAACTCGTTAAAACTTAATTAAAACTCGTATTTTATTTCAGCTCACTTTACCCCAGATAGTAGTTCGCTTTACCCCATATATGCTGTAAAGTGGTCATTGTGGCATTTTTTGTTCAAGTTAAATTTTAATATACTTTAAATTTATTTTAAATATTGCTATTCGTCATTTATCAATAGTAACGTTCAAATTATATTATAAATCTATTTCCACGCATTTTTATTGAAAGGGAAAATTTTTATTCCACTTCAAACTTTTTCCGCGTCGTTTCGTCCCCGTCACCCCTAATTCTTTGTGGATTTGTTATACCAAAACGGTTCAACAAAATAATTTGAGAATTGGCTGGCTGTTTTATTGTACCTTGAACTATTATTCTGAATTTACCGAAAACCGTGTCCCATTCAAATAATGGAACGTATAACACAATACGTGGACCATAAAGGATGGAATAATGAAAATTCCATTTAACAGGTTCACAAGTGTAGGTATCTGCACTATGAGATGTAAAACTGCATATATACCTACTCTCGATACAAACATTTATTCTATACCTCCACCTGACTATTATAATAAAATAAAACATCGCTCGCACAGAATGACCACGCTTATACCTTCCCTATAATCGCATTTCTCGAATATTTCGCCATTCGTCGATCACAATTACCGCTCCCCGAAATGCTCGCCCGAAATAGAATCCCCGAGGAAGTTACAATAAATTAATTTCCCTGTCAACCGTTTTTCCGCGCGCCGGCAGCGGCGCTCCGGAATATCGACAGTTCGTTTAATCGT
The DNA here is from genome assembly GCF_050908995.1 of Andrena cerasifolii. Lineage (NCBI taxonomy): Eukaryota > Metazoa > Arthropoda > Insecta > Hymenoptera > Andrenidae > Andrena > Andrena cerasifolii. The sequence goes on from NC_135118.1 coordinate 7,796,916, forward strand.
TGTCTCGCGGAATCAGGGATGCGGAATCAGCGGAACGCGATTCGCGCGAATGGAGGAGCGTTAAGCTCGCGGCGACCCGTCGGAAGCGCCGTGGCATAAATGACGTCGCAGGTTTGTGTGACGCTGATATTTTCAGATCCAAAGTAACGTGCGGGGAACCGTATCAAGGTATCGAATTTTGGCGGAGGAGCTCGACAGTCGATCCGCTCCGGGCCCTGGCATTATTCGCGTCTCGCGCGCTAGGAGGGCGGCTGGCGATAACGAAAATCTATTTCGTCGCTTCCGCGCCTCGCGTCGCGTCGAGGGTGCGAGCGCGGCCTCCCCTCGTGTACGCGCGAAGCATACGTGCAACCCGCGGAGCGCACTCGCGCTTACCCGTGTGAGAGCGCGACCGGCCGCGGAGCACGTGTGCGGACACGTTTCAGGACTTTCAGCCTCGATTCATCGGCTATCGGCTACGTATCGCACCTTCCGCGCTCCTCTTCAGCCCGCTTCCTGTTCACGCGGAACCCTCCAGCTTCCGAGACGAAATTCTCGTTAGCGATAACGCGAAATTGTATTTGCAATCATCGCTGACGCGCCCCGTCTGCCTTATCGAGTTTCGCCACCTTCTCCGAGTTTTCCAACTCGGGAATATACTGTCCCCGAAACGATGCTCATCGCGGTCGCGTGTTTTCGCAGAGTATTTTTGCCGCGCCGCTCATCGCGGATTTCTGCCCGCCCGGCGGCGAGGTTGAGTTTTGAAACGACGCTATCGCATCGATTTCGCTTGAATTTTAATTTCGTTGGAGTTTTGATTAAAATTTGAAGCGAACGTTTGCGGACCGCTTGGGAATCAGACATTCTTCACCAAGCGTTTCGTGGTCTCGTTGGTGTTCCCTGGAGAACGAAATTCCCGTGCGAAGATCAAACGTTTGCTCGATGTAGATTGTACGTAAACGCGCGATTTCCAGCTGGGGCTTTTTTCCATGTAAACGCGGAGGAAGAATCTCGGCTGACGTGATTACTGACCCAGCACGGTCGTCTCTCGAAACTTTGCTCCGCGGGATTGAATTTAGGCTTTGCGAGATAGGGGGAACTTTAAGTCGGTACAACGAGCCCGAAGTTGTTGCAGCAAGTTGCCGTCTCATGAAAGGGGAATCACGTATCTCGACGTACGAGACACCGACGAAAGAGTTTCCGGGCTTGTCGTGGATGACTTTCACGGATTGTCGTCTCCGATGTATGACGAGCTGAAACTTTGCCCTCGCCTCAGTTTATAGAAGCTTTCATTATCCCACGTCCCCCTGTGAAAGCTTTGCACTTTAGCAATTTCTCTTTGTAAACACGGACGAATTTCCGCGGATGAAACGCTCGGTGTAACGTAGCTCTCACAAATCTCATAAATTTATCGTGCTCAGGAAAAGTGTTTTTAGTAACGTTGCTACGGTTGCGTTTATCAACATGAAAAGGGCAGGGAAATCGTATGAACTATACCCGACACATTTTCCGCACAGAATATTCAGAACACCGTCATTGCAAGCCTTATTCAAAACACTAGCCGCCGTTTTCTATACCCCTTTGCTGCCGCAAAATATCCCAGGCAAAACGAAATCCTCGAAAACGAACGCGGAAGCTTTACAGCCGATATCGGTGCCTCTATCGCGGGAATTCGAAGGTACAAGTTTCTGACGACGAATTCCAACGTAACATGGGCCAATGAAAAAACTCTGAAGCGCTTAACGGAGCTAGGGGGGGAAATATTCATTGAGAACTGTCGGCGGACAAAGTCAATGACATATTTCGCGAACTGTCCGCGTTGAAATACGCCTGGCCACGCAATTTTCATCGGTGCTGCTGGCGAATCCGTGCAGGTTTTGCCAGAAAGTTTCCGCGTTTCCGCGGCTGCCGCCGGTTCCCTTTTGTTTTCCCCGAAACTGGAACAGTCGAAGCATCGATTAAACTGCAATTATTCACCGGGCCGGCGCGGAAAGTTTCCTTAAAATTTATTTAAATCGGTCACATAAATTACGCGAACGTTGGGAGCCGTTAACGCCTCCGGTTTCATTGGCCATATTCATGGAGACGTTTTCGTTATCTCGGTCCTCCCGGTGAACGTTTCGCGCACAATTGTTCCGCCTCTACACCAAGTAAGTAGATTTATCGTACATACTATAATCAACCATCAGCGGTCGTTGTTCGACTCCTGGAGTTCCAGATGAAGACCATTGCCATTATCAGTTTAGATTGGAGAAATGGCCTGTTTCAAATTTCTGTTGCCTCTGTTCCACTGCTCACTGTGCAGCACCGCTGCAATTTGAATATTTCATATATTCAGAGCATACGATCTTCAACGGTAGATTACCTAAAGAGACGCTCCCGCTTAGATTCTCAACACCCCCGGACGTGTGCACTCGTTTCATTCTATTTGACCACCCACACTTCACGTTTCACCCGTGAAGCACAGTGTTTGGATAAAAGTACACATCAAACTGACCTACTGTCCACAAAAGCCCAGCCCGGCGGAACGCAGGCCGCTTGGTTCGAACGGCAAACAGGGATTTACACGTCGCCCGCATGAAAGGCTGAGGTCAGAAGAGAATGATCAAGTGGCATCGAATCGCTGAAAATTGGATCGTCCCATTTGCAGATTGAGTTTGACTTGCGGCAGCTCGCCCTCGGGAGCGACCCGGATGTGCCCTGGCCCCTGCCATCGGCAACCGACGTTCCCGGGAAACGCCGAGGACGAGATAAGGCGACGCGGCATTATAAATGTATAAGACAGCGCTTTTTCTTTTTTTATCCCGTTTATCGTGCTTAACGGCGGACTTTGAAAAAGGAGCCTCGATCCGGAAGCGGCGTCCTCCGGTTCTGGCGTCCCTTCGCACCGGAAACTCAAAGGGTCGCGGGGCTTGTGACGGCGAAAAAATCGCGTCGCTTCCTTCGAGTAGATTCGAGAGCGAGGTCTAATTTAAAAGACGGCCTTTACGTGGAGCGACCCCGATAACGTTGCGGAAAGTTTCCACGGTGAACGTGCGAGCGCGACGACCGCGTGCTTTCCCTTCAGCAGGATCACGACCATCTTCTTAATTAAATCCAAGCTCATGGGAACGTTGACGGGCAACGCCGAGGAAAAAGAAAGGCAGCGACGGATCGGTACGCAAAGATTTTAATTTCAGTCATCCCTGGTTTCATCCGCCGGAAATTTCGTCCGTTGAGGTTCGTCTGCCCGTCGCGACGATACCACTTCGCGAACATCTATTTTGCGGAACCTTATTTCCTATTGGTACGCCCCGATAGCTTAAAACGTTTCCATTCCGAGGCACCGCGACGCCGTGGATATCCATGATTGACGCGTCGCGGATTTTCAAGACGATCTGGAAAAAGAAGAATGGCCCGGACGGGGCGGGAGAGAGAGGGTGGGCGGGGAGAGGGGAACGGCTCTATTTATTGACAAGTGCTCCGTATATCGAGATCCACGGATCGCTTCGAAATGGAAGCAGAATCAATCCGTGCCGTTCCATCGAGCATCCCTGTCATTCAGTATAAGCTTTAATATCGATGGCTCCCCCGTATACCGGCGAGGCTTTTTCCTCGCCGTTCTTCCACCGTGCTCTGCGCCCCGCGTGCGCCGCTGCTGGCGCGCGCTCGCGACGGTGGTAAAAAAGGAGCGATCCTGCTCGCGTAAAATCGCGGCCGGGGCAGCTGGAATTTTCACGGATCATTTGGCTGATGGCATATTCGGCGGTGGCATTCCCGGCATATTCGATAACCGTTCCCGCAAGCTTTCATCCAGCAGGGAGTAAGGGCGATAGGGGGACAGGTGTGCGCGGGAGCATGAAAGAACGCAGCCCTGTGTGTGCAGGGTGTCCCATTTTAATCTGCAGGGTGGGCCGCGGCGATATTCTCTGATATGCGTGGCAGGTCGCTCTGAAATATGAAACTCATTCACGCTTGGCGAGTTAATACATATCTGATTTTCGAAATAATCTTCACCCCTTCGTCAAACACCCGCACGGTCTCATTTAACATTCTTTAATCTTCTTCACTTTTAATACTCCATTCCGCTTCAACGCACTTTGCTAAGTATATGTACGCGTTTATTGATTAAAATGGAACACCCTGTGCATTCACCTCGCCCGTGTCCCCGTTGGCACGCCATAACTCGCCGCTTCTCTATAAATCCGCGCACCCTCCTCCCCTATATGATAGTCCATCGAAAATATTCGATCGACCGAGCAAACTGCGAAGACTCGTTGACCTGCGAAACAACTTGCGTGGGCGAGATTGGAAAAGTTACGCCGACGTCCCGCCCCAGTCACGATAATAGGGATTTCTTTGGGAGGGGTGGTTTGCTCGAGTCGCTCGCGAGGATCGAGGGACGTAGTCAGCAACTGCGAAGGGGTTGGGCTCGGTGTAGCGATTGCTGGAAATAATTTGACGACTCGTGGAAGACGAACGGAAGCAACACGTGGCACGCACGGTTCTCCTCGTGTCATTGAGTACGCGATAAATCAATTTCTGCGCTGTAACTCTTCGCTGCGCTCGATAGTTAAGACCTATCGTTGGTTGGAATGTGTTGTAACGTTTTAGAGGCACTAGTGGCTGGGTAACCGTGAGCAGTTCGTTGGTCTGTAAAATTACCCTGTAGCGAGGTTGTAAAGAAAACCGTCAGCAAATTGTCACGCGGTAGTGTACGTTTAAGCGGCGAGTGAAAAGTGCCGAACTTGGTAAACTTTGAGCGTAAAGTTCGAACGGAGGGGAGCGATGTTTATAATTCATATCGGGAAAAGAGGAATTAAGGGACTGTATTACCAGTCCATTTAAGTACTGAAATATCATTACGTCTCTCCTAGTTTTCAATACACTTTGCCCCTGATTCGTGCAACCTCTTCTGCAATACTCTTTTATCTTTAATGCGAAGAGTGTACCTACACTCCTTTAGCGCGTCAAGCCGAGCACGCGAGCTCGTTAGGCTGGAATACCTACATATTTTCGACGGCAATTCCTGCAACACGGCGCACTTCGTCTTCTCGAGTGCGCCGCGTAACGTAATCGTCGGTCGTTTCGCGTCTAATTAGCGAGAACATTAATCCCCGCCAAAATGCTCGCACGGTATAACACAATGTCCTCTAATGTTGCGCCGTTTTGTCAGCCTCCCTCGATTTCTCAAGCGTTTTTACGATTCCCGCGGCGGACTGGCGCGTTATCATCGAAATTGCCGTATTACGGAAAAATTTAATTAGTTCCTGTCGACCGTTGAACGCGCTGCGTAGAGAAAGGGAGACGAACGGGGGTGGCTCATCGTCGTTGCGACGAGTGGTCGAGCGTCACGTACGGCTCGAGGTAATAAAAGAAAGCGAGTGGTCTGCGAGCGTGTGCTGAATATCGACGCTCCTCCAGGAATATAATAAGTCGGCGAGAGTGACCGTGCCGTCGATTCTTCTCATTTAAAAATTGCTGATTTTATTGGTCCATGTCTGTGCTTCGTGCTTCCATGCTTCGGGTCACTCGCAGAATTAAACAATCGGGCTTATCCGTTGGACGTCGGAGTGTGCTGTCGTGAATTAGTAATAATAAACCATCCTCTTCTTCTTCTGCTGAACGAGATAAATGTCAACGAGAACCTCGCGTTCCCTGAACACACCGCACCGAATAGGCAATTAAAATCAGTTCATTAATTCTTAAATCACATTCAGCCGAAGGTCACATTGAATTCCAAGCTGCTCCCCTCGATTAATTCCCTTTCGAGCGGGAACAAATTGAACAGCCGCGAGTTGATCATCCTGATGCGGCGTGGATACGGTCTATGCATATCCCGTCATCGCGCGGTGATCATTGTAACAGTCCGAGGTGTTACCCTCTCGCGAGCGGCGCCGGTGGCCCATTTTCGAATAACAAACGCGCCCCAGACGGAGCGAAGATGGTTGCTGCGGCGTGTGGCGGTAACGATCGCAGGTCATTAGCAATGCTAATGCACCTTTCGACTGATGAGGCAGCGTAATGCCCCTGGTTGGCCGGGGCTTCCGCTTTGGCGCATTTCTCAGCGAGGCTACTTTGGAAGCAGCCAGCCCATAAGGCTGCTTGGTCGGTTGGCTGGCGTGCATTTCGTCGGGACTATTGGCTTCCTATTAGGATCGAACTCCGTAACTGTTCCCCAAGAAATTAGAATTCCCCGATAACGGAATTCCCACAGTATAAAACGGCGCGACCGCGCTCCTAATTGCGCGTGATGGAGGGCATCGCACAGTGCTCTTTTCGATTCGGTAAACAGGCGACGACGACCGAGGCACCGATGGTCGAATGTATCGCGGTATTAGCGATTTCCCTGCAATCTTCCGGGCGTCATTATCGAGTAACAATGAAGAATTATATTCGATGGCAAGAGCACCGCGACAAAGTTCCGCCGAGTTCTTAAGGTCGTTGTTTACGGGGGGGGGGGCTTGTAAAAGTTCGCGATTAAAAACTGGAGGGTTCGAGAGGTCTTAACCAGTACGTTTTCGAACTTCTTTTACGTGCTCGCTGTTTCTTCGAAACGAGGCGATCCCGGCGCTTTCCCGCGCTACAAATTTTTCTGATTCGAGGAAGGCACGTAAGGGAATTCCTACGATGCCCGGAGCGCCGTTTTCTTTTGTTATTACGGGCCAACTTACGGAGCATCTGGCCACGTTGATGGCGCTATTAACGAAAGGAACTGCTCCAGCGCAGTACTCCCCGGTATCGTACTAGACGATTTCGAACTTGTTTGCCCCGGCATGATCTGATTACGTAAATGCTGTGGAACGTGTGCTTCTTGAGGAACCGTTACAATTCCCGTGGTAATGTTACACCGGGCAGCGATAGAACGATTTCTGTGATTGCTGTCGAGCAAGGCAGAGGGTGAAACGAGATTGAATAGAATTCTTCCGATAGTAATTACATCGCTAGGCAGTAGAGATTATATATACAGCTCCAGCTTTCTAGGATCTGTGAATTTTCGAGCTTCCGATAAGAACAGCAGGTCGTATTTTTATTTCGGTCTCCCACGCGTCACATAAGCGTGCATTGTTGGAAGTTCGAACCATCATAGAGCATGTTTCGTCAGAAAGGGTTCGCCATCGAAACAAGGTGGGCCGAAATTCTGTGTGGGATCGTTGCACGGTTCACCAGACGAGAGGAACGTGGAAATTTTGGACCGACCGCCCGCCGCTCGGACCTTCCCTTGCTCGCGTAATTAGCCCGCAGAAACGACGGATAATTAGCGACCTGGAGGCGATCACGGAATCAGTCGACGAAGGAGAGGATTGCGTCGGGGTGATAACTTTATTCGGCCGAAATCCTGACCGAGGCGGCTGCGTTGCGGGGAATTTCAGCTGCGCGACGTAGGTCTGCGGATAGACGGAAAGGGGTTGAAGAGGAGGGTTGGCAGAGGGACGAAGCCAGGACATTGTTAACAGCATTGCTGCCTAATTAACCGCAAACGCTTTCAGTGGGTTTCGCCTGGCCTATTGTTTACATGCGGGCATGCCGCCTGTATGATAGTGCTCGACGACCGAACCAGCTGAAATATTTCCATGGAGATTCTCTGACGCTTTGTGTTGCACATGCACGCGTCTGTCTGGATCATAGTAGCGTGGATCGTACGGGGCACGTCGAAAGTTACGTCCACTCGTGAGGGAAACGCCTCGATTTCCATGGAAATGAGCTGGTCGATTCTCGATCCTGGCCTCTCCTGTTCCAGAAAATTTCTTATTTCTACGATGGGAGGTATTGTGACGTCGAGATTCCTTTTCAAGTTCCGGTGAGGCTGAAATATTGCGCAGTAGATTTATTTATTTATTTTTTTTATTTATTCAAGTATATCAACGGTGTCGAATACACGAATATTCGACGCCTTTGCCGAATCGTAAGCGCACTCTCTTTAATAACAGGAGAACTTATATCGCGTTACTGTGCAGGTAATTAATGACTCTGTACATGTGAATTAAGTAACTAATGGTATATTTAAAGATATAGTTAATACAGAGCAGTGGTCGATTCAGCTGTTGCCAGCTTGACTATTTTCTTCGATCTGACATTTTTGCTTTCGCTGAGGCCTTACGAAGCCTTCAAACCCCTGCAGGGGTGTGTCTAAGCAAAAGATGCTAAATATCCTATTGGTTGAAGATGGTAGAGAAAACGGAAAGGGAAAGTACTCTTTCCAAGAAACCGATCGGACGGCGCGACGCCGTCTGTTTATTGTCGTCCAGATAGCTCTCGACTCGGCCCAGCGGTCCCTATTTTATGGAGGCAGTTGTAAATAATCGGGTCCCAAGCACAGGCAAAGCAAGTGCCAGCCACGTGCGGTGTGACGAAGCTTGAAGCTCGATAATAAACTGTTCGCGCTCAACAAACGGGATAAACCCTTTGTTATGAAAAGTACAAATCGCAGTCACACAAGCATAGAACAAACAATTAGAAAGTACAAAAGAAAAATAATTAAAAGAAACAAAAGCAAAGAAGTAAGCGCAAAAGAGCCATTAATTAGTGACAAACATAGTGACAAACTAGATATAAAAAAATCATAATAGTAATAATAATAATAGCAGCAAACATAATAGTAAAAGTTAATCACAGCAGAGTGATTGAAGGAATCATAGGAAGTATTAAAGAAGTCAACAGAGTTACAGTACCGATTCAAAGTTATTAGAAATCGATTAAGACTATTATAGTAGCCGTAGAATGTTCGATGTGCCCCAGGAAGGAAGAGAGCATGTTTTCTAAGGCAACGCTCCGGTGCATAAGAAGTAACTTTTTCAAGGATGTAGTAAAGTAGTTCAGTGTGCCAACAAATGTGCCTATTCCTGTTCCCAGCTTCCTGTATTAAAATATTGAATATTCATTAAAAATGTGATTGACCCTAAGCTGTCACTAGAATCAGTGAATCAAAATGGAAACCCATTCCCCATATCCTCCACACCCCTCCGCACATAGGCCTCGTTATAACACCTCTTAGTAACACAGAAATTGCAAGCAAGTAACAGATTAATTATCATCCCTGCGGCAGCGCAAAATGAAACAAAGAATTACAATCTATCAGGTTCGCCTGTGGGTGTCGGGTCAGGTTTCATTAATTTTAATTGACGGGGCGGAGCGCAGCGTGCGATATCGCTGGAAAAGAATCTCGGGGATGGAATTTCATTTCGCGACGATTACCGGGGATAACGAGCTTTGAAAATCAAGGAAATTGTATCAGAGGCGCGGCTGGTAAGTCAGTCAGCCCCGTTCCTGCTGCCTGGTCAGTAACTCACCCGCCATCCCTCCGTCGAGTGATAATAAGCCACTCGGTGCTAGGCCGACGATATCCTTAATTCCGAAAGCTCGTTGCACGGGTAAATAGAGCTTAAAATTAAACTCTGCCGGCTTTCTTATCGGGCCGGCGATCTACCGGTCCTATATAATGCGATCTTGTTATCGGGCCGCGCTATTTTTAGCGAGGGGGGAGTTACACGCGCCCACGTATACATTAAAGCCCCGTCTCTGTTGAGCACGCTGGCCGCTCGTTTGTATCCCGTATGGATCTGGGCCACGTTCCCCCGGCCACTGAATTAAAAACGCGTTTCGCGGCCGAAAATTATGGCCCTACGTTCGCGCAAGGGTTGTTTCTCTTGTTTGCCGACGCCCTCGGCGCGCCTCCACGAGTCTTTAAACTCTCGTTTAAAGCGGGGCCACTCGCGGTCGTCCGACACGGCTCGCCGAAATCTTGAGCAAGCAAATTGCTGGAACAAGCGTGGGACAGGGGAGTTTTTCGCTTGGGAGACTCGTCGAGGATCGAACGAGATTTCTTTAGGAATTTCTATGTGAATAGAGTTTAGGGTATCGGAGTATAACCAGATAATAACGATAACGGTGCCTGTGCTAGCGCCGCCCATCCTTAAGGACCCACCCCACTTAGCGAACCTGTTCAAACTCATTTTCGGAACGGCCTTTTACTGCCGCAACAATGACGTTGTTGCAAACGGGCGAAAACTGTTCCCGATGATGAAACACCGTGCACCCATGCACGAGCTCCGATTTCGCCCTTCTCCTGGTGTCCGCGTCGAAGGCCATTATGGCTAAATGCTGCTCGGTACATATAAATGATTATAAATAACTGGAAATCGATAATGAAAAAACCTCCGGTTGAACGGTGGCTCGTAAATCAATCGGGACGTCATTAATTTATACGCGAACACCCGTCGATGCTGGTGTGGAATCAGCGTGCAGAGGAGCAGGGGCGGGGGCGAGAAAAACAAGGAGCCCATTAATTATTTTTTTGCGCCGCGCGTACTGCAAAAGCTAAATGAGGAGTAAAATTGTACAGGGTGGGGCGTTACGCAGCCGGGAAAGGGTGACTCTTTGAACACGAATAAGTCAGTCGCGCGGAGTGAAACTTTTACGCAGGCGACCTAGCTTTCGTCGAGGTTCGATCGCGAAGATGAGTGGGAATTAACTTCATCGCACGGTCTCACACTCGTGACCGAGTAATCCCCAAAGAAACAGAGGTTTCGCATCCCTCTTCTTATTATAGATTTAAACCTGCAATCTCTCAGTTCTACACGTTGTATACGTGCATGGGATGCGCGTGATTCACACGTAGACGTGGAATATGCTCGTGCACGAGGATATTCCTGCACGGCGTGGCTGTCGTAATAATTCTTGCCGTAATTCCTCGGTTTCCCAGGCTGAGACAAGACAAGGGCGGCGGCGCCTGGTGCCCGAAAAATATGGTCACGAAGGAGGGCAAGGAGTACCTCGAGGTGAACCTGCACAGCCCGCGCACACTGACGTCCACCAGGACCCAGGGCAGGTTCGGTAACGGCCATGGGGTCGAGTACACCGAGGAGTACTTCGTCGAATATTGGCGGCCGGGGTTCAACAAGTGGGTGCGATGGAGAAATCGACGTGGCATGGAGGTACGTACACACCTTCCCTTGGCTGCTGCCTGTCGATCGATTCGCGACCAACCTTTTTTTTCCTCCCTCCCACACCCCTCCCCCAGCCACTCTTGTACGTATGTACGTGACTGACTCCCCTCTTTTACATTCGTTATGAACACTACGGTAGAGAGGTTCACTTGGGTCGGCTGTAATCGACCGTTGTAGATGCACGTTGTGGTTGTTATGCTTTACTTTTAACGATTCCACTTAAGTAAAACTTTTCAACTAGATTCATCTTTCGACGGGGTCGAAATAGAAGAACTTTAAGTTCATTCGTTACAGTGTTTCCACCTGACTTTCGCGATAAGGATAGTACGGTTCGATTTCACTTGATGAAAGCTTTACTGTGGCGCGCATATGGTACAAGGGAGACCGGAGCAGATTGTAAGAAAAGAAGTTTTTTCACAGTTTTTTCTCGAAAGTGTTTTCCTCGATCAGGAAATAATTTGCGTTGACTTACTACTCACATATGTGGCGAACTCGTTGAGTGTAAGTACGTGGCAAAATCTTGGACACTTAGACATCTTAAACAAATCTAAACCTTAGTTACAATGTGCTCCAGTCCGGGGTAAAAAGTGACACCATGTGGGGTAAATTGTATCGCATCTGTTTTACTTATTTAAATACAAATATGAACACAAAGAAATATTTGTAAAAAATATAAATGAAAACACAGATCATTATTAAACATTTGATATACATGAGTTAAACAATCATTGCTTATTCATCTGATTCTATCAAAATCTTCTTCTTCGTTTTCTATGCTTTTGCCTTCACAGGTACCTTTTTTTCTACTTTTTGGATTCTCGATTGTTCTGTTGTTCCTCTAGAGCAGGGTTGACTAACTGGTGGCTCGCGAGCCACCGGGGACTCCTCCGCCTTGCTGCTACGCTGCATGGCCTCCCTCCATACCTACCAGACTCTGACGATCACAGTTGATTCCTCGTTCTTTCCTTCTCTTTTCGACTGCGATCGTCAGAATCTGGTAGGTAAGGCGGACGTGCCCCTGGTGGCCCGCGAGCCACTAGTTAGTCAACCCTGGTCTAGAGCATCTTTTTCCGGTGTGTCGGCAAATAGCATGTTTGCTTTGTCACCATTTAGAGCGGACTAAGTAGTAACATGTTACAATTTACCCCGAGGTTATTATTTTGCGTTTTATCTCAGCAAACGGGAAACTAAACATGAAATTACTAAAATGCGTACACATTATAATAAACCAATGTGTACTGATTCGTTTGCGACAAAGAAGCAAAAATTCAAACGGCTTCCAATGACGGTTAATTGAAACAAAAGTGCTAAGACAAAATTTTCTTACGTGCTCTGCATACTAAAATTCTGGGCTATAACCACAAAATGAATACACAACGCTCGTTTGCGTCACTAAAACCGACGGCGCTAATGTCGTCAAGCAGCTCTCGCATGCTGTGGGTTACCAGAATTGTCGTTCAACAGATTTTATTTATGTTACAATTTACCCCGTGTTACAATCTACCCCGGTACCCACTAGCAATTGCGGCGACTGTAACAATTCCATGGCCTGGCGTTAAACTTGATTGGAGGCTTGCGAGGGGATCTAGCACCGAGGCATCGCTATTGGATATCCACTCTCTGTTTCTCAATCCTCTCTTTTAAATCCTTCTGCAAACACCACAATTGCTCGGTACACGTGCACCCTGACTTTTCACACCCACTGAGTCACTCCGCCTGGCAGATTTTTATACAAGGAGGCATTTGTGAAGCAATTCCGAGGCGAGACCTCGAACCGGCGGAATTAGCGGGACGCCACTCTTTATAATTGCACTCATCACGGAAATCGGATTAGAGCTTTAGCGCGGCTCGCATCGCGAACAAAGCGTCGCGTCGCCCCGGCGTAATTCCATTCTTTCGAACGGCGAAGGGAAATCTGCGCGCATCGCGGAAGCGTCTCGCCCCCTCGATAGCCCCGGGGGCCGTCCGTCCGCCATTTGTATTCGGAGGGATGGTGGCCGGCGTCGACGTATCTATATCGCGTTAGAGAGGCCAGTGGCCGGTGTAAGCGGTCGTTACAACGTGCGACGTGTTAATTAACGTCTCTTTAGCATGATAATCTGTACGCGATATCCATTAGCTCGTCAAAATACATCATGCCGGTTAAAGCGATTTACGTGGGGCCCGGATGAAATTACGGGGAACAGGCTCCTCGAGCCCCCGTCGCCTTAAATTACTATTACACGGGCGCTCGTGTGCGTTCGGCGGAGACCAAGACGCGGTCACTTGCGATAATGACGAGGATGAGATTCATCTTACGGAACGTGGACGAGGATGCTGCAGCATCGCGCGCGATCCTGTGCAGGGGATCGTGAGATGGTAGTGATCGATAGTAAATTGACTAGGAAAACGTTCTATATTTAAATTAATAAGCAGTGACTTCTTTTATTAGGATCTAAATAAAGAACGTATCTGAAATGTTGTCAGAATTTATGATAATTTTATATTTTGGAATGGCCTTTACTCCTTTGCACAGTAGAAGTCACTCATCATCGCGGCTGTGCCAATTATACATTTCAAACGAGAGCACAAGGTGTTCTGATAGGAATCGATAGGACGACGTAATCGAAGAGGAGAAATCGGGGTGTACGTCGATATTTTTCTAGGTATCGAGAACGAGAGCCGCTTTTGTTCGCGAACCGCGACCCGTATTGCTAAATGGAATTTTAATGGACGCGCAATAAAACGACTGCGTTCATTCCGCTCGTCGAAACAGCTAGGGCATAATCAGTCGTAACGAGCGTGGTACATTTCTCAGTTCTTCCTGAGCGGCTGTGAATTGCACGCCTAACCGTAAGTGATCGGTGGCGCTCTGTCCCTGTCGATAGTTTCGATTCGATTACCCCGATCAGTCTTACCAGTCCGTATCGATATTAACACAGGCCAGGAAGTTTGCCAAATTACGCAGCGAAGAAATTCGTAGTTAGCCACCACGCCTTGACAAACTACCAGAACCCAGCTTCACATTTCTGTACCTACCCGCAGCGGCACGCAGGAAAAGCTCTATCCTCGCGGAGGGTAACTTTAAACTCTAGCCGAAGTTCCATCGCGAGCGTTCTGAAAGGTCGTTACTCAACGACAGCCGTTGTCATCAGAAGACATCTGATATTCTCCATGGCTTGGTGATTCACACTCCTCCTCGTTGTCTCCCTTGAATGCACTCACACGGGCGTACACTGGTCGGAGCGTACACATAACACATGCTCCCCCGCGATCTCCGTCTAGCTTCGTACCAGACGTTCTTCCCATTTTCACGCTGATTTGCTCAAAGCGAGAGAGCAGTCTGGATTCAAGCAGCACAGAAAAGGGAATAGCGCTGAGGGGGCAGAGGGAGCAGTATAGGGAATCGCGGGGAAAGGAGAGGGATGGGGGAGTTTAAGAGGAAACGGAAGTTGGAGGAGGATAAGAGAGAACACGAACGTTTACCCTGCAGCCTCAATCTGGCCGACATGTGATCTTTGTGCACGCGCTCTTTCCCTTTGCTCCTTGCACTTTGAATACGACCAGGAAGAACGAGAAAACTCTGACGGCGGAACGGGACCGAGGCAGGGGGAGTGAAGCAGGGTAGTGAGAATGAGAGAGAGGGAAAAGCAAAACGACTGTGTTATCGCCCCGTTGTACGTGACCCGAGCCCTCCACAGGCATTTCTCCACGGGCAGACGGAGTCGCCACTCCCACGAATAAGGAGCAACGGCAACGAAAATGGGCTTTTCCGTTTCCGATCGACCGTAGGGAAACTCTGCCCGACCCCGTCACGATTTCCTTCGCCCGCTCGAAATATATTAAATAAGGATAGGGGAAAAAATAAAGAACCGTTGGAAGGGGAGTAAGAAAACATTTCCAAGTGGTTCGTGGGATGGTTTACGATGGAAGATGCGCATGGATCGCTGCTGGATAACTTGTGGCCCGGGGGCGAGGGGCGGGGCGTGTCTGGAGGCGAATAAACATCGGGACGATAAAATTGCGGCCAACATTGTTTCGTGAAAAAATACGCGCGTGTCGATCGGAATTTCCTCCGTTCGCGAAATATATTAAATGATACGGTACGAGAGATCGAAGTGGTCATAAACGGGTCGGGCGTAAAACGTCGAGCGTGTGGGTCGTTTCGGAAATATATTTTACGATGGCAGGCGCGCGGAACACCCGGGAAAATTATTCGAGTCGAAAAGAGTCAGGGAAACAGAGTTGTTTACTTTGCCCTTTACTTGGCCCGGGCTCCTTGCTTTTCCGACCGGTCATTTTCACGTTTTCCGCGTCGTACGGGTAGCGTAAATATGGGCAGAGAGATATGACACGAGTATCTCTCGAGACGCGGAAGAATTAAGCCGAAATGAAGGCTCTCATTTGAATTCAGGGAAGAACGGGGAAAGACCTGGATCAGCGTGGCTATATAGATGCATTCTGATGGAAACGGAAGAGAACACGGCTCTTCCTTTTGCGTTAGGGTGCTCGTTGTCGTGCCTGCGGTGGGACAATTGCCAACGGTGGACGTGTTTCATTAACGGCGACGTTCCCTGCGCCAACGGAACTCCGTGAGCCACCTTCATTTGCGGCGTCTTTCCACTTACCTTCGTTAGAAAATAAGCGTCAAGGAATTAAATTACTGCCGTGCAAGATATCGCGAGTAAATCATCGCCCGTTGCTGGAATAGAAAAATAATCATTTACAGACACGAACACAGGATTCTCAGTGAATATGCAGGTTTAAGGGCGGGCACCACCCTGGAACCGCTACAAAAACACAAAGTAAGGGATTTTTTTTGTTCATATAAATAAAAATATAGAGCTTGGATTTTTTATATAGTTTTAAAGCAACCTTTATTTTGCCAGAAAAAATTGTTTATTCTAAATTGTACAAAATGGTTTCTCGGTTGTAAAAAAAACTGGCCCACACTCCCTGGAATGACGGGATCATCTGAGAAGGAAATACAAAAAAGATTTGACGGTTTAAATAATCTTTTTGCAACTACTGGTTCAAACTGTCCACTTGTTTCTTGCAAAACCATAAAGAGAGGTGATAACAGTTTTCCATCAGAAGTTATTGTTGGTTGTGTTGTATAACTATGAGATGTTGACGCTACAGATTGTACAACACATTCTACTTTTTTTTGGCCTTCCGCTGATAAGGTCCGTCCAGTATGCATTTCTAATTGAAATCCACTTTGATCTGAATTATATATATTTTGAGATCCATACGTTGCAATCAAGGGCTTCACTTCCTTAACAAAATCTGCAGCTTTAACTTTCAAAACTTCATCGTCTTCTATTGCCTTTCTTGTAACAAATTTGCTTATTTTTCGTGAAACAATGCATTGGGCTTTTTTAAAATTATTTACCCACGTTCTAGAAGCTTTAAAAGCGTTGACGTTATTACCCTGCTCTTTGTATGCGTTCAGAGCTCAAAATATAACCAGCGCCAATAGCTTTTCTCATAGTTTCTACTACAGACTCGGAAACTTTTGTTAACTTTTCTTTTTTAGTTCCTCCTGCTTCAATTTGATGAGCCCATCGGCGTATTTGACGTTCAGAAGAAACAAGTTGAAAATTATGTTGAACCGTAGTAAGCTTTCGTCTTTTCTCTGCTCCTTTCCAAAATTCAACTGCGCGCCGCTTATATTCAATGTCAACATCTTTATCACGCTGCGAACAAACTCCTGTATATGATTATTCAGTCCAGTCTTCATCTGTATCGTCTACAACCACAGGTTCCGCTTCACACTCTTTAAACTGATCTAGAAAGTCTAATGAAGCTACTTCCGATATTTCGATATCATTAAATTATCTCTAATAGTTCTCGAGATATTCCACAAAAATGATTTTTCAACCCTAACTTTGAACGCAGCTTTCACCCCCCCCCCCCAAATATGAAAACGGGGAAGAATAAAAAAACACGTATTTCTAATTTCTCGGTCCTCTATAGCATTTCCAAAAATCAAAATAATCGGAGGCGGACATCTAAAATACTCTCCTTGTCAGATGATCCAGTCACTCCCGGGATTATGGACCAGTTTGTTTGTAGTCCTCCGGCAAACCAATCATCATAAAATAAATTTCGAACCAAATAAAGGTTGCTTTAAAACTACAAAAAAACTCCAAGCCCTATATTTTTATTTATGCAAACAGAAAAATCCCTAACTTTGTCTTCTGTTAGTGGCTTCAGTGTGGGGTCGCCCCTTAAACGCGTATTGCGAGAAATTCTACGCTGTACTAGAAATTCGGACAAGTTCGCGTTAAGATAGTTGATTAAAGTGTTATCAAAGCAGGTGCAGTAGGTCCGAAGGAAATGGAAGAGAATTTATTATGCTTCGAAAACAAAACTTGCCACTCGAACGGGCTTCCAAATAAACACGCCTATAGCGTGGTAATTTTCGCGCCCGGAATTTATCGCCCACGCACTCGGGATTCTGGCGAAAGCACACTACACGGGAGAAACAAGACACAGTTGCTCCCCAATGATGACACTCCCAGAGGTGTGTCGCGATAAATCCGCAGGTGAAAGTCAACATGTACCAGTATTCTCCGTGCTGCAGTGTGAAACGCGTATTACACCCGCGTTTCTTCTGGCGAAGATAGAGCGCAGTCGTGTAACCGTGCAGTCTTCAAGGAGGTGTTCTTTCGATTGTTCAATTTCATTTCGACGGGTACAAACAATGTTTGCTCGAGAAGTTTCGCAGCGTTTATGAGCACCTCTTGTGCAATTCCTGCGCTGCAGCTTCGTAAACATTCGAACACACTCGAATTCCATCCTCCATAGTAATTACGAGCACTACTTTGAGCATCCATCTTGCTCCAGCATGCCAGAGTTTCTTTAAAGTGAAATTGAACTTTGAGCAAAACGTCATGGCATCCTTGGAAGATATAAAGTAACTTCCTTCGAGCTGCAAGGACAAAAGAAATAAAAAATCGAGATTGTTTGCGACGCCTACAAAATTTTATTAATGTGCTCCGGTAACGTGGAAGCTCGCGTTTAGCTGAAGATGACGAGTCCCCGACTTTCGTTTGACTTGGCGACCGCCCCGCTTAAGTCCACAGATACCGACGGTAATTTCCATCGAAATTTCAATCTCGTTTATCCGTAAAGTAACTTCCATGAGCCCCCGTCCGTCGCAGTCATCCCTCACACCCCCTTTTACCGTCCGCGTCGTTCCACCACCCCCAGGCGATCGTCGCGGAGCTGGCAGCACGTATCGAATTTTAATCAATCACCGATAGGGACAGCCAATTCCAAAGCCAATTAACATATTCATTCCGCGGGGCCTGCCACCCTTTTTCCACTGATTTCAGCGAAATTCAAATTGCAATATGGCGAGCACCATTACGGGGCAGCGCTGAGCCGTACGGTCATTACGCAGCAGTCATTACCGAGCGCGTTCGTTCACGATAATATTGCTCGGGTCAGAATTAAAAGGAGAAGAGAGGGTAATATAAAAAAAAAGGTGACCCGTTGGGACTTAGCCTTTATTACGTAGGATATCGGCTAAACTGGCTAGACAAAATGAAATTTGATCGTATCCCGTTATTGAAACGGTTCCCAAACCAATTCGATGCAAAGATGCTTCGACGAGATCAAAGTTCAAAGGATATTATAGTCGAAGCACAGAAAACGACTTAAAGTCTTTGACGTTGCTCGCAGAGCAACTGTTAGTTTGAAAAATCTGCAGCTATTCAGGTCTTCCTACATAACTTTTACCTTATACAGAATCTCATACACAATCAAATTTCTTTTCCTTCAGAAAATAGTCTCCCTTAGTAAATTCTCTGAACCAAGCTTCTTCACTTATGTAGCATTTCTTATTTCTCTCTTTCTTTTAAACTTAATCGTCAAAATATATGTCCCTCATCTTAAATGCAGAAAGTGGTGACCCTTTCAGAAGATCTGTCACTGACTGACGCTGACAGTTTGGGAACCATCGCATCCTTACGCTTAAACTATTTAACAGTAATTTCCGTGCGGGCTTAGTGGTTTAGATTATTCTCCTAATATACCAAGATCCATGTTCCAACGAAACATTCCAAGTCTCGCTTATTCAACCTTCTAAAACCGCGATGGTACATGGAATGCCTCAGTAAGGCATCGGGACTTGGAATATTTCGGTAAGGCGTTGGAATAAGTAGAACTCAAAAAATATTCACAGTCCTATCTGTTTTAATACTTCACTGAAATATTCCAAGTTCACCTACATTTCTATCTTAACGTTATATTGGAGAGTATGAAAGATTGAAGAACTCTTCAAACGTGTACTCAATTCACGCAGAAGGAAAGGAGGAAGTCATATTTGTGGGTGTGAGAAAGCCGAGGAGGCAATCTCCTAGGCTGGCCGGCGCGAGGAATGAATGTTTAGAAGAGATATGCGCGACGAGTGATTGTTTAGGTTGAGTGTCGATCGCGGCCGGATCTGTGTAGTGTGCATGGTGGCGCGTGGCATGGATGTGTGGTGTATGTGTGTTTTGGAAAAGTGTCAGGTGATGGCTCATCGACGATCCGGTCACCAGAGTCTAGGTAGTGACGCGAACGAAGCAGCATCGAGACGTATAGAATACTTAAATATATAATAAACTTATTAGAGTTATTAGAGTAGACATATAATTATTCACCCTTCTTCTGATCCAGTCGCTTTCCAATCCCACATTTTACTTGCAATGGATTTATTGAAACACTTCAAGTTGCATGTACAAATTCTTACATCTTAAAAAAATATTCCAAATTCCATTTATTTTAACCCTTTCGCGACGGCGGGGCTGGGCGGCGGTGCGCTGCTGAGTGCGGCCATTAGTGCACACCGTACACATTAAGTGTGTCTCGCGTTTTTAGAGCTCCCAATGTGTCCGTGTAAAACCTTAGAAGATTTCGTTGGTATTGCTGATTAATTACCTTACTTTTAACTATACCGGCACACGGTAGCATATTTCCTGGCAACGCTGTTGGCACTAGCCAGTATGAAGTATTTAGTGGAAGTCGGATATAACCGGCGCCAGTTGCGAAGGGGTTAATATCCTATAAAAATTGAAGAAAGTTCGCAAAGTTCGGCCTCCACTGTCGAAAATAAGTGGAGAATCATTCCAGCAATTATTGTTCGTCTGTCAAACGGCTGGACCTTCTATTTCGCCACCCCCGTGGAGAACAGTATTGCCGAAACGAGGATTTGATGCGTGAAAATAAGCAAGCATCGGGGATCGATATCATAAATGGAAATTCAATAAAATCGGCGTAAGAGCAGAGGGGCCTGTGAATCGGTGCTACATCACCGCCAGTAGTTAAGGACCGTTTATGGTCAGACGGAGTCGGTTATCCGATACGAAAGCCGGGAGACGGTTATCGTGCCTTCCATCCGTCGGATTTTGCGGCGCGTTTGAAAAATCAACAAGGTCTGTGAAGCTGGAAGGAAATCCTGTTAGGCTCTCTTGTTTCATCCAGGGGAAGGAATTAAGGAGAGGAATGAAGTTATACGCTACCAAGTCGACAGATATTTCTGTCGTCCCCTCGTCGCGGCCACGGAGCCCCTTCCACCAGGAAATTCAATGTGCGACAACGGGGGAAGCTAGGAAATTTCTCTCCAGCCTGCTCGAACACGCGAACGCACTGGGTGTTCCGTAAAAATACGTGTATGCCATCTCCTCTGAAATTGGACAATCCTTGTGTCTGTAATTGCTGATTACAAAGGGAGCTGTATTGAACTTTTTGTATACAGAAAAGGTTCAGAGTTTGTGAGCTGTTTAACAGAGTGGATAATAATGGAAGTACCTTGATTTGAAGGAAGTTAATTGAGGGATGCTTTGTATAGACAATAGCAACGTGTTAGGTAAAAAATGGTGACACTACGCTCTGATTACTGCTACAAAAAGGTAGGTACTAAATAATATAAGAAAACAATACAAGGATTCAATTTCCCATCGATTGAAAATACTTCCAAGGGAGAATCCAGCAAGCTGGTGCACGCTGCACGTTATTTCAGAAAACACATGGGGACGCGAATAAATTATCGTCGACAGGGTAGGCTCGTTAAGTGTGTGCGCATCCGTGCAGGATCGAGCTGGTATCGATGGATTACGGATTACCGGCCCGAACGTGGACACCCTATTAGCAGATTACCGCGCGGCCTGGAAACAATTTTCTACGGCCACACTTCCTCCCCACCCTCTTTCTCTCTTTCTCTTCCACCCCCACACCTCCTCGCTCTTTCCCCGGTTTTCCGACGGACGGGTCTGGCTCGTTTTTTTCTCTCCTACCCTCCGAGTGTGTTCCCTTTTTTCGCGGCCCCATCAGCGCGCAGGCTCGATCGGTGAGTGCTTCCATCCGGGCGAGGGTTCTCTCGTCCCTCTCCCCCGAAGCGCGACAAAGAAGGGGTTGAATTTTTATTCCTTTTTAACCGCGACTCGTTTCGCTCAATTTTCGAAATATCCCCCCCCCCCCCCCCCACGCGAGCGCAGGGAAATCCATTTCGGCGTAAACGAACAGTTATAACTCGCCGCCGCGATTCCTCGCGTACTCTTCGTCTCTTCGTGGTTCCCCGCGGAATCGAAATTGTTGCTGCCTGGAACGAAATTCACGGTGCGCCGCGGCCATTCAACGCTTTAAAGGGGAGCTTGCGGAGGGAATCGTTCGGGAGAGAGTTCCATTCCCTTTTTCCCTCACCTGTTGGCAGCGATGAAAAAGGGAGGAATACGTCGAGTAAGAAAGTTTTCGTTTCTTGCGGGAGGATACTTAAATTACATGGCTCCTCGTTAGCGTAACGGAGCAAGGTTGTAGCAATAAGCGGATTAGAGTCAGTCTTCTCGACGATACTCTGCGGAGCGAGATATATTTAATCATAATAATACCCCGGGGTTAAATATTTCAATAAATCCAGCGTTTAATAATGAACGTTAATGGAAAAGTTACTGGCTTATTAGAATGAGCTTATAGGGGAACGAATTAGCGTTTCTTTCGCGAATTTCGCGACCAAAAACATGAAACAGACAGGTCAAACATCCATAGCGTTTTCTAAATTCTTTGGCTTTATCGTCGGACATAAAACACACCCGTGGAGCCTATGAAATTTTCCTTGCAACCCCCTTTATAAAGTACAAAATTGCCCCGTAAGAACAACTCTACGTATCCTCCCCTAAACCTGCACATTATTAATCTGACGAGCAGAAGACATGTTATTGCCCCATTATCGCGCAACATTAAACACCAAAAGTCCCTCGTGAAACGATATTAGCATGATCACGCGAGTGTTCCGCTGGCAGGGGGTTGGGGACGTTAAAATTAAACAGTTCTTCATTAGCGGGCTCTTGGAGAGCCCGAATTCGGCCGCAAACAGATTAGAAGCGTGCTCCTTTCCAGCACATTGCTCCTAGAAAGTAATTGCCTACACGCCAGCAGGACGGGGCGGGCCGGAAATGGGACGCGCCGCGTAAGCTCGTTCCGGTTTTTCGGCTCCATAAGACGAGCCACCACTACCACCTGCTCGGGTTACCTGGCTTCGACCTCCTAACCTCGTCGAGATAATGAAACTCGCCCGGAAGACGTTGCACCGTTGGCTTTAATTCCATCAGTACACCTCCTTGCTGGCAGCAATTCCAATTTGCCCCTCTTTAAACGCCGCGCGCAATGAAACGCTTCCAGCAACTCTGAAAAAGCACGCCGCGCGTTCGAAAACAATTTCGCGTAGCGATTGTAAATATATACGGAATCTATAATTCGCGTCGGGGCGTAATATTGTTGCGCGGCGAAAGTGGCAGCAGAGTAATATTATACGTAGGCAGGTATATAGGTTCGAGCGATTTTAAATTGTTTTGTAACTGTATAAATATTAGGTATCGCGGCAAAATATGATATTCCACCGGAATATATCCAGCCTTTAGTTGCCGAGGATTGTTGACAATTCTTCACGGTGGACTTTATGATTTAATTCTTCCTTTGAAAATTACCCGCGGAGGACGCAAGCTGCGGCCGAATATGCCGCGCAAACAGTCGCTTCAATTTTCCCCAGGACGATCGACGCTGTCCAAAGCACCGAGAGCTCGCGTGGCGAGCCAGTGTCTATTCGAATTACAATTTCGGCAAATTGCGTAAGCCCGAGTATGCCGTGGGAGGGTCGAGCACACCGGGACATTTCCTGCATCCTCGGAATCACCGTCATCTCTGACGGTGACCTATCCAGCGCGAAGAGGGATTGCAGCGTTTGCCCGTTTAGAACGGATAGAACTGGCTTGAAAATACAGATTACACACGCCGCTGAAGCAATATTAGGCAACGCCGTGGAATTTACGTTCACCGCGGTTTCCGTGTTGGGTAATAAGATAAAGCTTCGACCCGCGAATGCGAACGAAGTACTCGTAAGCAATTATTTACGAGGGTGTTCGAAATATTCTGTCTGTAAGAGAGGTGAAAGTAGGGAGTCGCGAGTAATTGACTTCGCGCGCTTACTAAATCATTACCGTCCAATAACCGGATTCAAATGTAACAGAAACACACCCTCGGTGGAATTACACGAATTTCCCGGTAAAGTTCGCAGCCTTCTTGGATAACAGAAAATTACCGCCGAGAAGCCTCGCGCATCCACATGCTCGCACGTTTCCTAGCATTCACCGTTTGCGTTCACAAGCGCCATCCGTCCTCGAGGGTATCGACACAAGGACGCACGAGCGCCGGCACGAAGCAATCACCGACCTCTTATCGTCGGCGCCACGTAACACGGTTATGACAACTCGCGTTTACCGCGACACGGATAATCGTAATAAACGAAGCCATATATAACCAGTAAAATATACAGGGAATCTCTGTACAATTGCCACCCCATTCGAGCGGCAACGAGCACGAGAGAGCGATCCATCTGGGCGGCAAGATATATGGGCTCCCTCCAGAATGATCCTCTCCCTCCTTCAAGCACGGATATCAATTTTATGTGTCGGTAGGACGATATCGGACTGGGCTACCGCCACCTCCCCCGTCCCGGGCTCTTGTTTATGGCTGTATTAATTATTCCTATCGCGTATACGCCGAGCTGCTGGCTTGTATTCCTGCGCGGTGCAGTTGCAGTTGTAATGCATCCGCGGTCGGCCGTTCCGAGCCGGCCGATATAACCTCACCCTCGTCTCACCCTCCTACCTACGCGCAACGATTTAAGAGGGCGCGTTCCATTTGCGTGCCGTTTACAACTCGGTGGGCCGTTTACAGCTGCTTGCCCTCCATACCCTTTGCTGCATTAAGTTCGCGCCAGTCTTGCTGCTGGCTGCGTACGATGCTAATTCGACGGACGATTGATTCGCGTGCTTCGACCGCGTTCGCGACTTGATCTTTATAGGGGCGGAAGAGGGAGTCTGAAGACACGATCGATTTAGATTTCGAAGGAGATTTAACGTGGCTTTGGCTTCGTATTAGGAAAGTTTCTTTATAGTAAAGTTGCATGGTAACTTCAATCCTTATGCAGTTTAATTGTTTTGGAATTGTTTTAAAAGAGGAAGAAGACATCGACGATTTGAGATAATAGGAGGTGCAAAGACTCAAGGCGTTGAAGGTCCTGGACGTCAGTGTTGAGTACCTCGTAAGTAGGGCGGCTAAGTTACCAGCGCAAGGGTTGCTGGGTCCAGTGACGGAGACTCCTGGATCCAGGAAGCCAGAATCAATGACGTCGGAGATATAAAACTTAATTTCCGTAGTCATTGACTCTGACCTCCTTGGGGATTCCCTGGAGTCGACTCCACGACCCCCGGAGTTGCTGGAATCTGCTCTCACGGCGGGGGTCGTTGATATTGGATCCCATGACCTCGAGTTCACTGGTATTGGCTTCCATGACCCGACTCGCTCGATATTGGATCTTCTGACCTCGAGTCATGGACACGGTGTCTGGCAAACTGCTGGCTGGAGTTATCGGTATTGAGTTTCACGCCGACCATATCTGCAACACTTATCGGTTCAATTGAGTACTCTAAATGATAATAGTGTCGTCACTTTGAGCAGCATTCTAATTATTTTCAATAATGTTAATAGCGAATCTCTGAGTTGCATTGCAATTATAAAGTTTAGAGGTGAATCATGTGGAAAGAAATCACGACAGCCTTGATTCAGCGCTTCCACTCCAACTGGCACCCTCGAATGACCCTGTTTTACTACGATATCTGACTAGAGAATGCGATTACTGCTTTGTCATCGATAGTTGGGCGCGATACACCTCCTACGCGAATAAACCGACGCGAAACTCCCTCGCTTCTGCGTTCTCCCAACTCGTGGGTGGGGAAAGCACATCGTCGGATTTCATGGAAACGGCACGAGTCCATTTAATATATCAAGTACTAGGTCTAAGTTCAGTTAGGTAGAAAAATCTTTGCCGAAATCGGCTTTCAACAGTCACACGAACACGTCTTGAATAAAGAGGTGCAAATAAAGGAGTGTTAAAATTATGAGTCACAAAGTAGGCTTAAGCGAATAATTAATTCCGAAGCAACTTTGCCTGGAATAGTGATCGCTACTGATGTAGCGATTGTAAACTATTCAATCCTAGTTTCTTATGCTGCGTTCTGCAAAAATTTTCGCGCTAAATTAAGGGGTTATATACGTTTAGCCGCGGTGAAAATAAATGATTCCAGGACTTTTTTTCAAGGATTTTATTAAAAAAAATCTAACAAAATACTTATTACGCATGATTTAGTAGTCCATAAAGTGTACGAAAAAATTTATTTACAATAACTTTTTTATTGAATTATTGATGATTTTTAAGGTTCTTTAGACCACTGCAAAAGAATGGCCATATCTCCTTTAAGCATCGATGGATCTGAGAAATAAAACGATGTGCTTGTAAAATAATGATGCCATTACGGGCTGTCTGGTCAAATTTTTTTAATTTAAAAAAAAATAAAGAATTATGACGCTTTAAAGCTACATGATTTTTATTCATTCAAACTTTCGCTGCGTAACTGTGCATGCAAAATTAAACAAAATATGAAAAAATATCTCGTCAGCCCATAATGGCAACATTATTTTACAAAAGTATCATTTTAATTTTCACATTTTCCATTTTCCGATGGTTTTATTTACTTTTAATGAAACCTCTCTAGTAAGAAGATTCCTCAAATTATTAATTTTTGCCGCGGCTAAACGTATGCAACCCCAATCATTAACCAAACAATCACTTGCACCCCATTTTCTCATCAAAACACCCTGACGGGCTCAATATCTTTCGCGAAGCAACCGCAACCCCCAGGATTCATTTAAATATGATACAACAGAGCCCGCCCTAGCCTATTAAATCAGCAATACGAAAATGGTAGTCGCAGGATCAAAGTATCAAGGGAATATTCATGTATCTCGTTACAACCCCCGCGTTCCAAACCAATATACAACCGCAGTAGCGCGGGTTTTCGTGGCAGGGAACGTCAGACAGATCAAATTGCGGGCCTGGTAT
Organism: Andrena cerasifolii; assembly: GCF_050908995.1. Classification (NCBI taxonomy): domain Eukaryota; kingdom Metazoa; phylum Arthropoda; class Insecta; order Hymenoptera; family Andrenidae; genus Andrena; species Andrena cerasifolii. Next base: position 7,823,244 of record NC_135118.1, read on the forward strand.
TTTTGAGATCGAATAACGGGATCCCCGGTTAGAAATTCTAATCCGACGGAAACGCAAACGAAACGAACCGACCCCTCCGATCATCAGGAGCGTGTCCGCCGGCGTCTCTGCGTTTGCTTTTCACATGCGAACGACGGAGTCACGCGTACCTATGTGTATACGCTGGTGCATACACGAGCTGGTCCGTTTAGGCCCGGATCCGTCGTTCGAAGCTCGAGGCTGGATTCCCGGCCACCGCCGTTCATATTTCAGCCCGTGGCGAACGTATCCTTCGCGAGACGAACGGAGCCTGTTCTCCGCGAATCGATCGGACCAAGAGGCAGAGGAACGAGAGAGGAAGTAACCAACGGCCGCTGCTCCCATCCAGATTTAACGCCGGCATTTACATTTAGAAGAGCTTCTCGCCGAGCTGTTGTTTACTAATCGCATCCGGAAAACGATGCTCGAGGGCCGTGAGATTCGTTCTTAACGCTGTAAACACGTTCCAATGACCGTCCGATGCTCCGTCTGCGGCCGAGCTCAACGAAACCACCTGGTCTGCCCGATCGACTGGAGCCTCTTCGCCCCCTACAACCGAGCTTCTCCCTTTTTCGCCGTCCAACTTTCCCCGAGCATACTTTAATCGGCTCTCGTTAGAAGGGCACGGTTTTTTTTGTCTATCTCCTCTGCTCGCTGCAATCAAGACCCGGTCTAGAGCTGCCAGCTCGGACGGGTATGCCGTTGTGATCGCGGAGGAATATTCTCTTTCGTTTTCGAAGTTATATATATATATATATTCGTACTCGCCTTTCTGAAATGTTATTGCTACCTCGGTGTTATTTGCGTTTCCGGGGGGGAGAAGAGTGATGCGTTTCTCTGTCGAGGTACTTGTGGCGCGTTGCTTGTCATATTAACGTTCCAGGAGCTACTCTGCTATTTCGAAGCTGTAAAAATTGACAGGTGATAGGATTCGACAGGTCGTTTAATGCATTGCCGCGTTCGCGCGCGCGATAATGGGCCTGCCACGAGTACAACTCGTGCATAATGAGGTAGAGATTTGCACAGGGGATTATAGTGGACGTTTGCTGTTCGAAATCGTACGAACCCGGCACCACTTATTTCCAATCTATTGCAGCCAGTCCAGATATACCGCGCTTTAATAAAACGACAACGATTTTATGTTTCGCAGCTTCTGGCGGGCAACAATAATCCGTACACGGAGAAGCAGCAGGCCTTCGACCCGGCCATCGTGGCGACGAAGGTCCGTTTCATCCCTTACACCTCCCACATGCGCATGGTATGCATACGGGCGGAGCTTTATGGCTGTCCATGGACCGGTGAGTGAAATTTATGGCCGCTCCTCTTTCTACCGTCGTATTTCACGATCCCGTACTTATTTGCGACAAACTGTCCACCGCTAAGTATTGAAAAGAACGGCGCAATAGTTTTCAGCTCCGAGCATTTTTATCACCCCGTCGCTATTCTCCATTCTATGGAATCCCTGCGGCCCCTTTGTACGCGAGAACGCGTTGGCGCAGCGCTGACCGTTTCTTTCACTGCGACTTTCACCGTCGATTCTCATGTTTGAAGAATCTTCAAACTTCCTCAATTTGCCGCTTCCGAACGTTCTCGTCGATTTTCAAATACTGTCCCTGGCAGCCCTCTGCGCTTGAAATTTCACCAGCTTCATTGCGAATTCGACAAGAATACCTGAAGATTTCTTCATATTTTTAAGCGTTAAAGTAGAACGTAAGGTAGGAAAACGAGGTACCCTTCGCTTCATTGATTTTTTAACCGTATCGGTGGGTTCATTCAGACTCTTAAACACCGCTCGAATCGCAACAAAACTTTGCCCATTCGAGGGCCGCATTAACGTAGACTTACGAGCGTGCCAGCGATCCGGAGGCACTGCAGGTGTGTGTGTTTGCGTTAATCTGACCCCGAAACGGTTCGGCGAGCTCGGTGCTCGAGCAGCCTAGTCCCAGCATGCCACTCGAATTCACGGTTATAAGTATCGATACATGGCGTATCGATGGACCTCGGTAATTGCTTACGCGGTAAGAAATATTTGCACCGAGGATGGTTGTTTCCCATTATCGCATTGGCCGTTTGCATCGCGAGGCAGCTGTTCTATGCGCATTCTCGTCGAACAAGGGAGAACGGTTCGTTGAAACGGATGCCCCGCATCGCGCCGCTCTAACAAGGGAATCGCGCGGAGTGCTACGCAACGATTTTAACGAAACTTCCTGCGCGGATAGAGAATTGGAAGTAAACACCGTACGGGCTCAATTGTTTATTAAATATTTAAGAACAACGAGCGTGCTTCTTCGCCGGAGAATAAAGATGTCTATGACTTCAAAGTACAGACGCGTAAGAGAATTCAGTGATGCAGGTCAATGCTTCGCGATCGGACAGCTCCCGTCGCGGTACATCACTATGTATTTCTTTCACATTTCAATTGTATTTTGAATTTTTCTTCGGTTAGAAAGGAACATGCGAAGGTCTTCAAGTATTCAATATTCCCAACGGGGGAGCGCGATCCTTATTTTCAAATGTCTTAAGAGCGGAATCCTATTTTTTTGGCCTAAAAATATAGCAAAATTGCGGTTTTTTTTTAAAGAACTAGCGATTCGATTCGTCTGAAATTTGGACCATGTTTTTATGCATCTTTGAAGAAGTGGCAGCTTTTTATATTAATTTTTAATGACAGATATAGGAGTTATGCATGGTGGACGATTACGCCGTACAAAATTCGCCGTCCGCTGGGTTAGGTCTGCGTACTTATCTTCCAGGTAATGTGAAACAGGAAAATGTAACGGCGTTTTACTTTATACATATGTAGCTTTAGTTTGATTAACCAGAATAAAACAAAATAAATTATTCAGAAGAGTTGTGAGTTTTCAAACTGAAAAGTCTTTAATTTTTACTATCAAATTTTGCGCCAATTTTCTTATGTAACAAAAGAAGTATACGACTTATCGGTATTCTGGTTCATCAACCTGAAGGTACATATGTATAAAGTAAAACGCAGTTTCATTTTTCTGTTTCAGATTACCTGCAAGATAAATATCATGCACACCAGCGGGCGACGGATATTGCGCGGCGTGTTAATGCATAACTCCAATAGTTATGCTTAAAAATTAATAAAAAAAACACTGCAACTTCTTCAAAGATACGTAAAAGCATGGTCCAAATTTCAGAAGAATCCAATCGCTAGTTTGTTAAAAAAAAAATCCCAAATTTTGCTATCTTATTAGCCCAAAAAATAGGATTCCCTTTTAAGTTCTATCGACTGTCCACGCAAACGGTCGACCTTGGATAAAATACTTTTCAATGCTGCAGTGACTCGCGAAATTTCCTCCGGTTAAAGTCGGATCATCGAATAAACGATATTTTCATTTCGACTGCGTGGCACGGTGAATAACAGCAGTACCGTAACGACTTTGTGTATTCAATTCCAGCCTGGCCCTCGAGCAATTACTGTAACAAGAACGAAAAATTTTCCATACGCCGGCCGGTGATTGTAGTCGGAATTACTGCAATTGCAGTGCGTGCGGCACACGACCAGCGGGGAAAAGGGGGAAGGCGGTCGACGCATATTTCTTGGCGTACTTTTTACTCCTGCCCCCACTTGCGCCCCTCACTCTGTCCCTCGGACACGGCGAATAACACCATGATAAATACAGAGACGGCGTTTTTATTGCGCATGAAATTTATCGTTCGTACTGTTATCGGAAAAGAAAGCAACGCGAGGCGAATCGGTACTGCTTTTCCAACGCGCCGCGTTGCTCCACGTGGACCGGAGTTGGGGGCCGTTTGCCTGCCGCTCATGCAAACGATGAATTTAATACCGTCGGACTTTTAATCTCTTCCCTCCGTCTGTCCCGATTAAATTCAATGCGTCGTTCGACGGAGCATTAAGAATGCATTGGAACGAGCCCTGGCTATTTTTCTCCACACCCCCTCCGCCCAGCCCTCCGAAAGCGATGAAACATGTACCGCCTTCATCTTTTAGTGACATCCGTCACTTCATCTGGCAATCCTTTCTTTACTGAATAAATAAATATCTTGCTCTGGAGGTAACCGAAGTGGTGGGTTCTTATTGGACATTATTATGACATTGGTGGTGACGCGTGGAGATTAAATCGCAGAAGAATTCTGGTGACAGCTTGTTCGTTGCACCAGTAAGTCGTTATTTTCGTTGTTGGAAAATAATTTCTGCTGAAGCTGAGTCGTGGTCATTTTAGATAGAAGAAAATTAAGGGGAGGTTCCGGGCTAAAAGTCGATTTTTTTGTATTTCATTTTTCGAATGTTCAACTTCTTAGGAATACGTGTTTAGAAGGATTTTTTGAAATTCGTAATATTCTCGATGTTATAGGCATTTGAGTAGCGGCAAATGCATGGGCAACAACCGGCCACTCGGCGCCCACGTAAAAATTTAAACGCGTTTTTCTCGAAACAGTGTTTTCAAAACGGTGGGACCTGTATTTCCAAAAGTTATTATCCGATTTGATTGAAACCTTTTTTGCTTTGAAGAATATACTTCTGGCTAGGGGGATGCCAGAAAAAAATACAAAAAATTGAAAATTTATAATTTTCAAAGCCGTTGAAGGGGTGACATATACAGGGAAAAAGTGTTTTCAAACTTCAAGTGTCGTTATTTTCTAAAAAAAATTGTTATGCTTGTAATTTTTCTGGTTTCCCCCCTAGCTAGAAGTCAGTATTCAAAATAGAAAAAGTTTCAGTCGAATCGGAGAATAACTTTTGGAGATATAGGTCCCACCGATTTGAATAATTTTTTTTGACGCCTTAACTTTAACGATTCCCCAGTGCCGTCTGCAATGATTAATTACAAAACAAAAAACATATTTCTATAATCTAAGACATCCTTAATACAATGCAAAAAATCTCATTAAATTATATATAGTAGTTTTCCTTTACTTAATTCCTAAAGATCACCTATTTTTTTGGAGCTCTAGACCGGAAGGTCCCCTAAAGTGGCAGTTCGAGACAAGACAGCCATAAAGTTTCAGCTTCTCCACGCCTTTCCCAACCGTTTAATGAACGTCCACTTTTCGAACTATCAATACGGTCCTCTAAAATTCCGCAGAACGTGCGACGTTGCTACGTCCACCATCGAAAACGTCAATACGTCTCTACGCATCTAACTCAACTCTCCCCGCCAGCATCTAAAATTGGTAACGTTCGCCTGATAATAGCGCGTTCGCCGATACGAGCTGTCTGTTACCACCCCTCGCCCGTAAATTATGCATGGGAGGAGGCGCGCAGGCACAACAGGTACCTAATCGTGGGCGTCGAGACATCAAGATCTAAAACTTTCCAGTCGCGTCTGCCGCCGAGGACGTGCACTTTGCCCGCCGCGACCAGCCCAGCCGCAATCTTATCACGTATCGCCGGGAATAAAACGTCCGCTCCATCGCCACGTACGGCCGCGATGATGCATAGTTCACGAGCGTGTTGCATTATATATATATATACATATACACGCGCACCTTACACCCGCGCCGCGGTGTTTTTTGGTCTTGTTGCAGAGGGCCTGGTGTCGTATTCCATGCCCCAAGGAATTAAGAGGGGCTCGGAGGTTGACCTGTCCGACAGGACGTACGACGGCAGGGAAGAAGGAGGTTACCTCTCCGGGGGACTCGGTCAACTTGTCGACGGGCAAAAGGGTCCTGACAACTTCAGATTGGACGTCAGCGGTAACGGGAAAGGTGAGCTGCTTCGTGCTGGAACGAGATTAGCGCCGCAGCCTGATCGTGTCTAGATTAGCGTGATAGAGCCGTCCTCGCTACCCTCGCGAGTTACCCACTCGTTGACCGACTTATAGTATTTCGTTTCCCCCCTGCTCTCCCCTGCTCCCCCGCGAAGTTCTCTCGCGTGGATCTCGGTTCTACCGCTCTCGTTCTCTGGCGTCTGGATATACTATAGACAGCCGGAGGGATTCGGTATATCAGCGTGCTGTAATTGAGAGGGATTTTGTTAACAGCTCTCGTCGGATTGCCACTCGAAGAGTGTTCTTCGGAGTGTTGTTAAATCTCAATTGTAAATTCGTTTCATTTCATCGGCGGAATTAAATTTGCCAGGCGTTATCGGTGCGAGCCTGGACCACGCGGGGGAGGACTCATCTGCGGGATTAATTTAACATATTGAACGGCTGTAAAAGGATTCCGGAAAGAAGTAGATTGCTTTTACCATTCTTACAAAGGAGGGTAGCAGAGTCATGGTCGGGAGCGATGGAATTCTTTCAGGTACCCGACTAATTTCCAGCAAACCTATTCCCGTGGAATGATCGAGGAGCTGGGGAACGCTGTAGGGTCGGATCCTACGTTTCCCTGACTTCTCTCGATTACCGTTCCTCGAGGATCGATACCGATTTGGGCACGCTAGCTATTGTAATAAAAATGCTTCTGGAATAAGAGGATAACACGATCTTATTTACGCTAGTCATCTGTTTCAAATTCCAATGCCGTGCCGCTTTGATTCAATGATTTGGCGCTTGAAGATACAGTTAACTATAGGTAGAAAATTCTTCTCCAAGCACGGAATAAAAGCACGGGACCAGTTGAACGCGAGCCAGGTAATCTACAGTCTAACAAGCGGTCAGCGACAGCGTTTTCAGAGCGAATTCATCGCCCCTCCTCGGAGGACTGGCTTTAAAGCGAAAATAAAATTTTCCCCGCGTCGATTGCACGTGTGTAGGCCAGTCGGGGATAAGAGAATTTCAGAAAGCTGACGCGGAGGCTGGAAGATCGGACTCTGTCTCTCGCAGAGGCAAACGTGTTCCACGCCGCACTCGAATCTGTTCCAATTTACATTTATATTGAACCGCGGGCTAGACTGCAAGCCACACTGCTGTTTACCGACTCCCAGGATACATTTGTGTCTTTCCATTTACGCCGGCGGGACAAGCCGGGGCACACTCGGAGCCACGTACTTTCAGCTTCTTAAACTTTTAAACCCGCCGAGGCTGCGTACAGCCTCTCGCGACTCTCTTTAAACCGAAGCGCACTTCACTCCAAACTGCGTTTCCTCTTCTTTCGAATCGAGGGTTCGCGTTCCATCTCGCGGGCTGTATTTCAATTTCGCTCCGGGATCTTCGTGAAAATATGTTCGCGGCGTCTTATTATCCCCGTGAACTCTGAGGGATAGGGAAGTAGCGTTTCTAAGTTTAATGTTATCCAGGGGTAAGTTTATAACATTCCAAGCACTATGATTCAGTTCCCGTTACCAGGCCTGGCAATCGTAGAAGTTAGTTAGTTATCGCTGACAGAATAATAGGTCTTAGACAGAATTAACAGAATAATAGGGCTACTTAGTTTCTGACAATAGATTAATTTGTAAGTGACTACAATCGTCGTGACTCTAGTACCTACGCGTAATTTCTGAAGCAACGGTGATCCTAGTGGTAAATCAGTGGCGTCGGCTGTCGAAGCTTAAATCAGCCCGCGTAAATCGCCAGGATATCCGCAAGATCGTTTTCAAGAGGTGGCTATCGGCGCGTATTCCTCTTTACGAGCGCCATACGCGCGGTCGTATAGTTTCAGGTCGGTTTAAGTGAGAAAATCATCAGACGGCCGCGCGTTCGAGGCGCGATATACCTGTGGGGCGGGGTGGTTATCTTACGACCCTTTTGAATGTTCAGAATTGATGGTGGATAGCGGCCGAAGGCTGCGCGGCGGCGACAGGAAACTGGAAACTGGGAACTATTTACTCGAGGGACGATATTAAAGGGCGGGGGATTTATATGAAAGCGGATAGATCAGAGCGATATAATGCCGCGGCGTACTGGGCTCTGAACATTGTTGAGAGGACGGAAGGGATCCGGGTCGCAGGAAAATCCGTGGCCAAAGGGGTAGCGTGCACGGATGCCGGCATTGAAACGGAACGATTGAAACTCTTCTAAGTTTTAATAAGCTCTAAGGCTCTTAGGCGGCCCGCCTGCTGCAACACACCCGACCGATTCCCTCCCTCGCGACTATGTTGGAATGGAACTACCCTGTCCCAGCACGCTCGAGACCCCTCGTTTTTCTTCTCCCTCTATCACCCTCCATCTCCCTCTCTTCTCTCGCCCTGGCTTCGCCTCTGCCCTGGAAGATTCGTCGAGGACGAGAGATAAAAGCGCGCAGGATTTATAGCATAAAGAACAGATCTCTGTAAGGTAGTGGAGCACGGGTACACTGTATCACCTTCTCGCGATCTTATGAAACGGCATTAAGGACGGGGAAAAATTGAAACGTAAATAGAAGAGCGCCCACCTGGGGGCGAATTTATCACGAATAGTCTTTGTATCTAGACACTTTGAGGTTCATAGGTATATTAATTCCTCCCTTTAAGGGGCTTCAGATTTCTCGAGAATTATTCGGAATAATTATCAAATTCCCCCGGCCGATCGGCAAAGGAATGAATTATTCCGCTGCTGCCCAAAACCGATGATTCCTCTCACTTATATCTTCCAATCGCAATCACTACTAACTCGCTCAAATAGAATATTACTTTACCGTTAGCGAGCAAGCATTTCGTACGCTGCAACCCCGATATCCGCACTTAACCAGACTTCTGAAACTTCATCGAGGGGTTACGCGTGGCGAGCTCTCGAATTCGCGCATGCGGGGGAAAGTTTGACCGGGAAACCGCAGCTGGGGCACGGTTTAAAGGCGGAAACTCGAAGCGAACCGCGAAAAGTAACGAGAGCCTCGGAAAAACACGCGTAACTCGCTGGCCGTCGGCTTTAGTGTTATTGCACTCCATTTTCAATTCGCGCGATCCCATGGGGGCGCGGGTGCTTGTGCCGCGCTACTCGTCCCGCGGATTCTAACGGCGGGATTCGCGAGATAACTGCCGCTGCGGACCCATACCGCGAAACTCTCCCCTTGCCTGCACATTCGAAAAAGGCCAGCTGTCTGGTATACAAGCAGCACGATCAAGAAGTAGCAGAAAGTGGGTTATCCAATGTTCACTGCAGGCGTAATTAATATTTCACCGCCGGCTCCAGCGACGATCGTTATAACCTGAGGCTTTCAACCGGCTGAAAACATAATTTCGTTAAATTATTGCTAATGGAATCAGGTAATAGAGGTCTCGGGTTACCTTCAGTTCGGTGTCTCGTTACCGGGGTGAATTTAGAAATTTCCAAGATTCGACTGATTACTAATGAATCGCAGTAATTGGTACATACGTGTTTAGCGATTAGATGGTACTGTGAATTGGGATGTATAAGTGCGAGGGGCGAAAGGGAAAAGGTGAATCAAGTAGTTCCTCGAAGCCTGCTAGAATTAGGTCAGCGGTTTGAGTAACCAATATTTTTCACTACAATGGTATCGGCGCACTGGATCGGTCAGATTAAAACAATTCAAAGCTATTTTGCAATTAATTAATTATGTATATTAGTTTCCAACGTTTCGATCTTGGTTTAGATCATCTTCAAGGAAAGTTAAAAACATATATAAAATACTGCGTATGCTATTGAAAATAAGTCACCGTGCTCTGGCACAACGTGTGGCTCGCGAGTCGGTTGGAAAAAGACTAAGGTAAAACGTGAACAACACATCTGCTTTTAGAAGGTGAAAAAGGGGTGAATACCGTTGACAGTTATAAACATATTTAAAACCTCCGAGATTCAAAATTAAAGGATATACAGTCTACAGTAACCAAACATTCTTGCTCATGTGGTGTGTTATATACACTCTTAAAGGTGTTAACGAGCAAACCAACAATTACATATCAATAAACTGATATGTAGGAATTAGTTAGATCATATGTAATTCTATGGAGCAAAAACATCATAACACATTACTTCTTTAGTAATGTTGCGTAATATTAATGTATTTTAGGTGTTTCGTACCTAAGATTTACGCTAGGCTGTTTGATCATGTGAATTGTCTCCAAAATAATTCTCTGATTTAAATTAGTTTCTTTATCAACAATCTTAACGTTGTCAAAGTCAAAGCTATGATGAAAAACTCTAGCGAATGTTTGGTTAAAGCAGTATGTTGTAGGGGAGATGAAAAAATATTTCTTTTATGTTCATATATTCGTCTTTCTAAAAGTCTAGAAGTTTGTCCGATATAAACCTGATTACAACCCATGCAAGGAATTGAATATACGATGTTGGAGTGTTTTGAAAGAGGTATTTTGTCTTTAATTAAAGGGAACAATTGTTTCGTGTAAAACGGTAATTTGAAAATAGTGTGAATTCCGGCTTTTCTAAAAATTCTTCTTATATCGTTAGAGATATTATTACAAAACGATAACACAACAGTGATCTTCCAATTAATTGATCCTATTTCATTGTTTCTTACTTCTTTCCGTTTTTCTGTTAAAAATGGATGGTAAATTTCAAAAGTACGTTCTTTACTAATTGACGAAACCATTTCTATAGGATATCCATTACGCTTCAAGGTGTTTTTTAACAGAAGCAAATTAGCTGGTTGAAATTCTGGATTCGAAAGTAAAAAAGCTCGATCAATCAGTCCTTTAATTAATCCTACCTTGTGTTGCATGGGATGTGCAGAAAAGAAATTAATATATCTGCCCGACCAACTGGGTTTATGATACCAATTTGTGATCAATTTATTATTTGATCTAATTACTATTGTATCGAGAAAGCTAAGACATGAATCCTTCTCAATTTCATGCGTGAATTGAAGTCTAGCATGGAAACCATTAAATATATCCTTGAAGATGATCTAAACCAAGATCGAAACGTCGGAAACTAATATACATAATTAATTAATTGCAAAATAGCTTTGAATTGTTTTAATCTGACCGATCCAGTGCGCCGATACCATTGCACTTAAGTTTTACGGTCGAAATTTAGTTTATTTATAATTCTTCAATACTTTTCATTTCTATTATCGTACATCAGCGAACACAAGATAAAGACCTTTCAAATCTAACTATTTTGGAGAAGCGATTCAGTGATTGCACGAGGAGTCGCAGTAGTGCGGACGGTAGCGCACCACTTGGTGATGATTAAATCTTTGAAACTTTAATGCGAAGGTGTACTAAAGAGCGCTTCTATATTTAGGGAATTGGTGAAGCTCGCGGGAAGAGTGGAAGAATGCAGGCTTCTTTAGACAGAACAAGGGAACATCGTACCGATTATCCTGTTTTTCCCAACTTACGGTGAAAGCCACGGATTCAATGCAGTCGCAGATTGCGCGAAACGAAACGCCTACCATTTCACATTCAGCCGGCAGTTAATTAAGGCAACATTCAAAGACCAGCTGTCGTTCGAAAATAGGTTGGGCGCGCCGGAAACTCCTGCTAAAAGAGCCTCCGTGCAATTTGTAACAAACGCGGCCGCGTTGAAACAATTTGTTCGTTTGATGGGAACGCCCACAGGCAGAATCGTTGGCGCGCGCCCGCGCAAACAAATTTCGCGCCGCGGCGCGGACCGACGATTATTTATGTTACAGATTTTATTGTCTCGTTTATCGGCACGCGTTGCTGTCGATGGAGTAATCGGGTCGCGGCGACGTAACGTGACGTTTTTCTGATCCGCCAACTGCGAACTGGAAATACTCAATTCTTGTGCGCGCAATCGTTGGGTAACTTGGACTGGCGCTGTAAATAAGAGGCGTAGGTTTATGCGAATTGGAGAGAGAAAAGAAATGGCAGAAGTATTTGGTAGACGAACATAAATGTAAACGCGAGGATTGTAGAAAGATGACGGTTGTGTTTCAGTATTCTTTGAGATGACGAAATATTCTCTTCTGTTTGCTTAAGGGTACGAGTGGGTAGGTTGGAGAAACGACACACCAAGTATGCTTGGACGTCCTGTTGAAATAACCTTCGAATTCGACTATGCGAGGAACTTCACTGCCATACATCTGCACATGAACAACTACTTCACCAAGGATGTGCAGGTATGATGCGCGTTACGTAATCATTTCCTAAGCGATATTCGTGTCACGATGCAGGGTCTGCTTCGCAAGTGTATTTTAATACTTGGGAATGCGCATCACACCCACAATTTTCCACGGTATCTGGAAATCCACTTACCGCTGTCCCATTTGAAAGGTAGACTGATCGCACGGAACGATATCCAGTTCGGCTCTCTCAGAATATTCAGATCGATCTTCCTGTTCCATTGCCCGAATAAAGAGACGCGGCGATGTTTGCTCAATCCGTGCAATCGGACTAACGATCCATGAATTCGTTATAATTCATTAACGATCAGAGCCAGCGAAACACAGCCTGAATCGAACAGAAAATAGCTTCCCGAGCCCGATAACGCGGGCGAATGTTATTTCAACTGTTGGCTTCATTAAATACTCGTTGATCCTCCGAAATCTGGAAATCGAACTGCACCCGACGATTCGAAACAGCGGATCGCTTAATTCCTGAAACCGTGTACCGGGGACTACGAAAATTCGCGATAAATTCGGGTTCATCGTGAAACACATTTCTATTCGCGCCGTGGAGAACAAGTTGCGAAACGTCCAGCACTCAGCTGACGAGGGAGGAATTACATTTTTAATCCGATCGATCGACATGGTCTATCGTCCTCGCCCATCTACTGGTAAACGAAATTATCTGGAGTGGAGTCGATAGTTATTACCCTGTTTCGCATATACACACACGAGCCAACGATACGGGGTGGTACACAGACGAACAAGAAGAAGAAGAAGAAGAAGAAGAAGAAGAAGCGTTTCCATCACGCTCAAAGATCTCCTCTCCGTTTACCCATCCACCAATCGCTTCATCCCGTGGTTGGCAGCCTTTGGTATACACACGCGCGATTCTTCCGCAGGTCTTTTCTTACGCGAAGGTTTATCTGGGCGCCGGCGGTAACCAGTTCAACGGGGAGGCTGTCCATTTCTCCTACATACCGGACCTGGTGTTGGAGCAGGCACGTGATGTTACCATAAAGCTTCACTCGCGCGGCGGCCGCTTCCTCAAACTACAGCTGTATTTCGCGGCGCGCTGGATCATGCTCAGCGAAGTAATCTTCGAGTCAGGTAAGGGAAACAACGCTAGCGCCCTCGATAAAAGTCTATCCCCCCCCCCTCCCTCGTTTCCTCGTAACGTGCGTTTCGTATCGTATGAGAAAGGGAAAAAACACCGGGAAGGAATAGAAAGGGGCGGAATAAAGGGCGAACGTAGCGAAAGGAGGAAAGATCCGTGATACCGAGATATCGAGAACGAAATAACTTCTCACGGATCTCGGGGCTGCCGCCGCAACTTCTTCGAGGAGTGTACCTCGAGGCCGCCTCTCGCGAACTTCGGGATCAAGAAACGGATGAGTTTCAAAGTCCCCTTCTCTTCGATATCCCCGCCCGATTCGATTTCCAATTTTAGGTGACACCCTCGCCGTTCTGTCCTATGCAACGGTAGAATTATTGGGGAAGGTGAGGTATAATCAGGGCACTTGCACGCGAGCAACGATACATCCGTATTCCACGACTGAGCAAATATTAAGCTGAACAAATCCACGACAGATTCAGATTGCTATAAGATTACGCCACTGTCGATAGAGTTGTATAGAATTCGTGAACGTGGACATTGTTTTACTTTCTCAGCATAGAGGAGAGGTTCTATAAAGGGGATCATTTTATTTAGCGTCCGTTTCTAATAATATCATGATAGGTTTTTGAAACACAAGTCCATTAAGAGAAGGTATGAGACGTTTATTAGTCTTCGACAAAAATATATAGCAATCTCTTTGATAGTAACAGAAAATAACAAAATTGTCCATTTTCAAATAAGTCGAAAATGTCCTTTTCACCACAGATAATAAAAAATATAAGTCCGCAAAGAGCCATCTCTCCCACATAGTGTGGGACAGGCGCCATACAGCTAAAAAATACTTAGGTATTAACCGAGATAGCAAAATATACTTTAAATAGGCTAAGAACAAAGAAAACAACATATTAAAACCACTTCTTACCTTACTGTGTCTTTGTTTTACTTGCAACATTCACGGAAACCGCATTCACACAAAACTTTCCTCAAACAAATTACGCACTACATAAATCTTCCCTTCATAAATACGTCGCCCTCGAGCGCAGCCGAACAGGCACTGATATAGCGTTTATGGCTATATTCAAATAATTGCGTGAGAAAGGTGAATTATATTTTGTATATATTTCATTATTTATTCAATAACAAACACATGAAAACGTGATATGAACTTTACAATAAAAACGTGGCAAATTCCAAAATGGTATGTGTTATATGTATCCACAGCTGTAGCGTGTGAGCTTGTCTACAGTCGGAGAAAAAATTAAGAGTGAGTGTATAGAGTGACTGTGTGAATTTGGTAATAATGGTGAGTTAGTTATTTGTCCACTGGTGGCATGACGGTGATAGTATGGAAGGGCCAAAGTTTCCAGTGATAGCCACACTGACCATTTCACTGCTCCCATCTATGAGTAGTTAAGCCCAGTGAGAAATATAGACGTCTCTTTCCTAAATACTGAACTCGCGAAGGTATGGCGTCTCTCCTCCTATGGCGTCTCTCCCCCTTTTACCGTATATGCGTTTAGTACTTTGGCAATATGATTTGTCCCATTTAAAACCTGTCCCTTTTATAGCACCTCTGATACCCCTACCTCCTGACAAACATCGTGTGCTCCGTTCGATCGTTCGTATTCTGAGATTTCGTCGGGGCTCTTCGTAGTCGGGGCTGAGTGGGTCGCCCAAAGAGGTGAGAGAAATTATTCGTCAGAAGATATCCGTTCGCGGCTTGTAAAATATTCAGAAGCGGTCTGGGTCGGTTATTCTGGCGATGCCGCACGGTCGACTTTAAAGCATCGGGGCAAAAACTGGAGGAGAGTACCCGCGGCACGTTGTACGAATGAGAGCACGTGGTCGCGAACCGGAAACGAAACTTACTTACTTACTCCCGGAGCACACGCCCTCAAAAAGTTTCGAGGGAAGAGGGAAGCAATCGTTAATCATTCTCTCAGTACGCCCCGGTGTTTTCTCGTTCCGCGAAAGATAACTTCGATTGCTTAGCTCCGAAGTGGCTGGAATACCACGCCGTCCCTACTCCAAATAATTCGCGTTCGTTCCTTTTACCGCGAACGTGGCGCGAATCGCTCCTGCAGACTCACTTCCTCTCCTTCGATCCACCATTTTGTCTACAGTAATCTCTATAGCAATCAAAAGCAACGAATTCAATGATCACCTCTATACAGAAGTCTGACGCCAGCACTCTTTACATTCCCGAAACACTCTCGAAACTTTTCCAAACACATTCCTGTACACATAAGAAAAGTTCGCTCCGTGCCCCCTGCGCACAAGATACACACTCGCGTTCATTCAGTGAACCGCGGGAAGCAGCGAACTGTGTTGTACTTTCGGAACGACCCAGCAGTTCCTCCATCGTGAAACACACGCCCGATCGACAGGGACTTGGCGATTACGATCAAATCACCGCGTCCGCCCGCCCGCGATGGATCAGTAAAACGCTCGCGATTCCCGCGTGAAACAAGCCGAAACGGAACTTCGTTGGCGAGCACTCGAAGCCCTCGAAAAGTTCGGCGCCGGTTCGTTGCACCAGCCAAGGGACCGAAACCGTCGTTAATCATTCGACGTGGCCCCCGGTCTCCTGCTACCAGCGTTAACTTCCATCGACCGGCCACCGGATAGGGCCGCCGCCTCCACGTCATCCGTTCGCCCGGTATTCACGCGGCGAACGGTCCACCGAGCCGCGTCATCGACGAGGAAAAATATCGTCGGTCCCGCTGGACGCGCCAGTCTGCCCGTCGTGCCGCGCGAAGAAAATCCCCGACAGCCATTCCGCGGCCAAGTAATTAATGTCCATCCTCTTAACAGGCGGGCCGGACGCAATTAACGATTCCCGGGCTTCAGGCGTAGGCGAACTGACCGTAAATTAAATGTTCCTTTCAATCAAGTGGCGAGAGGTTTCGAGGCGGACCTCTCAGCCTTGTTAATTCATCGCGATGTGGCGAAACTTTGGAATACGAATGTTTTACGGGGCGCAATTGCTACTTGGGACCGGGGCTGATGAAAGTGCTCGGCGGATGTCGTGCCTGAGTGGGGATTTCGGTTAAAACTGTTCTGTTGCCACGGAAATTTGTTGAAATCGTTGATTCTCGGCGGTGGGGAAGTTGCGACTGTGGGGGGTACTATCTGAACGTTCGTGGCCTGATTTAGCACCGAGTGGCAGGAAAAAGCGTTCTCCTGCGGCCTCTAATTGATTTTTAGGAATATTGTGGCAGACCTTTTAAGTGAATTACTTGGGGCGACAGGCGTAATTGAAGAATTAAGAAGGAGCGATTGGAATAGTCTCTTAAAGAATCTTGATAAAGTGAACTTACGTATTTGCTGAAAGGGGCATAATTATACGATGCGACGGCTGTATTAATTTCGCGTTTAGTTAACGAGGCGTGGTGCGTTTGAAAGACTCTCCCTACTCGACGTTTAATCCCATTGATGGCCGCAAATTTCATTAGTCTTCATCCCTGATGCGCAGTAATCTCCGAATGGAACAACACCGACGATGAAGAGCCGAGGAACAAGAGTGCCATTGTATCGGCGACCGGCAGCCCCTATCAGAATAACGAGGGTCCACTGCAGAGGGACGAAGTGAAGGCCACTTTTAATAAGGAGGAAAACAACGATAATGCCCGTAAGTCTGCTCCCGCTGCCTGGTTTCTGGTATTGTTGCATCGAAGGGTTCCCTTCGCAATTTTCCGCACGATTTCCACTCCTCTTTATTCTCCCCCTATTCAGCCTGTCGTTTTGTGCTCTTCGAGGCTGCACGAAAATTGAATGCCGATCACGAATGGCCTTTTTTTCCTTCGTTTCTGCCTCTTCTTTTTGCAGTTTCTACGTTCACTTTCACAATGTTGATTGGACACAATGGGGGTGAAAAGGGGAGCGTGTAATGAGATTCAGGGAACAATTGGATTAACGTCCATTGGTTCGATTAGAAGAAAATTTTGGAAAGTGTGAACGATATTAGCGATAAAGGTACAGGTGGTATTCAAACAAAATTCATACGCGCATTTTCGAAACTGAGGGAAGAGTCTAATAATCGATTCAACATCGATTTATTTTAAATGAAACGGGCGTAGCAAACTTAGGAGCCTCTCGTTCACCCTTGCAACAGCAATTAGTTAAGTTAATACCTTAAGCACAGTTTTCATGTCCCTTCTACAATTTTCCTTTAATGCAGCGTAACATCCCCTGGGTGTTCTCGAAAATTCGCGGTGCCTGGTCAAAGAAACGGAGCGACCGAGACTCTCTTCGCGGAGTCTATAAACTGATAATGTAGCTGTGTCTTTCTTTTGTCCCATTCCCGTCGCAAAGAAGGGCCAAATCTAATTAATTTCTTTCCCCTCGGCCCCGTCCTCCGGAGAGCACTTCCCTTTGAACCGAAGTGTTAAAAGAAGTATATACATCCAGAGTACTGACCGACATTTTCGCATGGTCGTTTTGCACGGTAAACCGTCCAATTGTTATCGGAGCAGTTTTTTCTTTGAAAGTCCACGGTATTAAGTTTAATTGATCGTCCCGACCTGGTCCGCGCAAGTCGATTAACCCTCCACAAAGTAAAGGGGCGCAACTTGCAAGTTACATAGAATTTTTGTGTCAACGATCGAGGCAACGATTGGTCTACTTTACAATTTCCAGGGACTGCACCGTAAATTCACCCGCATCTACATCCAACACAGCTCTTGACAAGCTGGTAAGCTTTTCCTTTGTACCCTGGCAAGTTGTAATGCTTTTCCTTCGAGCTTGTTTCATTCGGAGCCGCTGCAGTTCTCCCTCGAGAATGATTCAATTTTTAAAAATACCAGCACACCCGATTTCTATAACAGCATGATTGTATGCCAGAGAGTCCTTGGCATTTTATGTTTGTACGTGGTACCAAAGGGAAATTAAATGTTCCGGCATTCAGCTCCTTTCGGTAATGAAATCGATACCTCGTTTCCCGCGCAATAATCTTCAGAAAAGGGGAATGGAAGAACCGAGCGTGAAGCGTTACGGAGCGTAACGTTATGTTTTCTCCAGTCGATTCCAAGCGTATTCGCGCGGCGCGGAGCGTAACGACGCGACGTTAGAAGAGAAACGAAATGAGGCCGTTTGGTCGCGATCTGAAGTGAAGCGCGAAGCTGCTCGAAATTGCACGAAAATTTCTTTCGTAACGGGGAATACCTAGGTGGATCTAACGATGAACGTTTTCCGTCCAAAAGCACACTGTCGAAATATATTCCGCCTTAGCGGGAAGTCGGAATAAAATCCGAATATTCCACGTATTCTTTTTTCTTTCTTTTTTTTTTAAATCTATTTTTTGTATGGGAGGGGGTGTTACGGAATAACTAGGCGACCAATAACGGTTTACTAGATCTTGCCATAAAAGCACCAGGATCGATAATGCATCGATCGACCGTGATCCAATTACGACGAGCATGATGAACGCAATCATCATTATCGCCCCATCGTGCATTATGCAGGCTGCCTTCGCGATAATATCCACCATGATAGGTCATGTACATCATAGTAGGCAGTGGACAGTCTGTAGACAGAGATGTGTACGGAACGCGTGTCCTCGGAGCACGTACAAACGCTCAGGAGGCTTCAAAAGCACGTCAAAATCAAATAGCACTGAGGACATTTATCCCTTTGTTACTTTTACTAATTGAATCGCATAGAACATGTTGCTGGCCACTTACAACTTGTCTATTCTATCAAAAGAAGGAACTTGCGGAAAATACAAATTGATGCTTAAAGGTAATCGAAGGATTAGCTGTCTACTTAAGTGGCCACGTTGCTTTTTTACGCTCGGCAGGTGAAATTTAATCGACAAATTCAGAGTCAATTAATACGAAGGCAGTCACGACGAAACACTTTCAAAGGCGATCACTCATGTGCTCGTGCATGCGTCAGTTCCAGAGAAAAGTAAGGAGCCAGAGTCGAAGCAGTTCGTCGGTCTGGTGATCGGGATCCTGACGACCGTGATCGTGATGTTGTTGGCGGCTATCATGTTCATTTTCTACAGAAACCGAAGACTCAAGGCTGCTCTCACCCCGTCCACGTTCTACGATCAACACGGTGACCTGAAGGTAAGAGAAAGCACGTCGGACACAATTTAGCTAGTCTCGATACCGGGGACGAGTTTTATTCGTCAGGATAAAAATACCCCTTGCACTATGCCAACACAGAAGTACTCGATTTTTGTATCACCATTGAAGCCCAAGTCTTGCGACTTTCGACTTTGGAGCTCCGGAGTTAGATAAGGAACCACGCTAACGTCATCCCTGCCGGATTACTGTTTTTATTCCGACTATCTCAGTTTAATTAATTCAAAGCAAGCACAGCCCGCGCGATTTAAACGGGATTACAATATAAATATACGAAACAAATAAAAGGAGAACAAACAGCGGATCGCAGAATTTTCCACGGAATTCAATCAGCCAGGTGAATCCATCGTTTAAAACTTTCGAATTACCTTCGTCCCGGAGTTTACATTAGCCCGAGTCTCATTTAAAATCCTCGTACCGGGCGCGCATTTATTCCGTCCGGTTCTCCCCGTGACTTCCGCGTTACATTTTCCGCGCCGCGAGTGTCCTCTTCCAACACGCTGGTCCCAGAAGAAATTATTAGTAACGGAAGACCTGACGTTCCGTTCCTTCGATTCGTTGCAAGGAAACGAGTCATTGAACGCCACCCTCGTTACCACCGACGTAACGCTTTAACACGACGCCGTGCAATTTAATAAATGACGATGATCCTGTTTCCCCCTGGATTACGATTCTTCCGATTCCACAGCGACTCGACCCGACCTCTCGCTGTCGAAACGCTCGTTTTGGCTCTGATAAACCGAACCGAAGCTTGGGGGAGGCGCCTATTTGCTCGCCATTTCCAGGGCGTCCAGCAAAAAGGCTTTTGAGCAATCATAGAGAGGCGTCTTGCTCGTGTTAGGCACACGTCGCCTTAGACGCGAGGGATGAGGGAGTGACAGGGAAGCTGATCAAATATTTTCCTTAAAACAGGTAAACGGGCAAGTGGGATTCCGCATCGATGGTTTGAAAGAGATCAAAAGGAGCCCTCGATAAATAGCCGCGAGGCTGTGTAACGAGCGGGAATATGTTTCATCAGGACGGTGGTCTAATTGCGAGAAATTGATTATCGAATTTTGAATTCGGAATTAGAGGTTGTTACCGAACTGTTTCTTGAAGAGATCAGTCTCGATTTCTCGAGTATTCTTCCGTTTCAATGAGTAACTTTTACTCGTCGCTCTGAGACGATGAGATGTTCAAAGTTGTTCACTGGGAATAGACCACCTGAGTAGCTCCCACTCTGTTGGCGTTACCTACTAAAAATGAACAGGTGACTTCAAAGAACTACTACAATAAATGGAATGTTTGACCGTTCTGTTTTAACCCTTCGTTGACACACCTCCTTTTTCGACCAACTTTGACATACCTAGGTGGCTCACACCCAGAGCAATTTTTCAACAACTGCCATTATCATCTAATAAAATTCAATCGTCATAAAAAAAATCATGAATCAGTTTTAATGTCTCTAGAATATATTCCAATAATTTTTTTATTGAAATTTAATCACAGCTTTTGTAAAAAAATTCTAGATTACCACATGTCCAGAAAAGACGAAGAAAATCTTTAGATAGTTGTAACTTTTACAAATTTCATTATTAAAAGCCAAAAATCTACAGAGTTGTTGTTCGGATATAATATTTTGAGGGAAAAAATAGTTTGTAAGTCAGTTTTGGAGAAAAGGTATTCATTTTGCATATAGAAGGTGCAGAGCGTCAAAATCAGCTTATGGGTGGCTCACACCCAGAGTGTCAACGAAGGGTTAAGTTAGAATGACCACTGCTCTTCCCCGCGATGCAGGCGGAACAGAACAGAACGAAGGAGCAAATATGATAGGATAAGTTCAAACATATCGCGTGTCGCGCGATCTTATTGTAAAGCTTAAGCGGCGGAGTTTCACTTTAAAAAATGACCTTAATGAAACTCTCCGCACTGCCATATTGGCCCGTTGAATCCATCCAATTTTTAATACCTCTGTCCTTTTTTCCCCGACATCAATCTAACGGTGCGATATTAAGGTGGCCTGTTTCGAGTCGACTAGCCAGCATTTCCGTCGACGGGGCATTCGCGCGAAACGTACTCGGAGGAAAAATTGCTCAAAGCGAAGGAGCCGTACCCTGGCACTTCGTTCTGAAGAGGAATGTCTATCTCCCTAGTAAATTCCGGTCCAGCTGTGCCTGTGAATTATTAAACCTTTATATTTGTTGTCATCCAAGCGGTCCACCGTCCCGTTGGTCAGCGTCAAAAAGGCCATCCTTTGTACGTGGAGCAGTCGTAATGAGAGCGGCGTGCTTCCAGACGCGGTCGACTTTGTCCCGCGGAAGAAACTAATTAATTATCGCCGTTAATCCGGTGAACAATGTTGAAACTCTCCGCAAGCTGAACGGAACGGTGGAAAAAATATTTTCCATACTTTCCTACCTGCTTTTCCATTGAACATGAGACAGGGGTCGTAAATGCGGGCCAGGGGTTGTAAAGGCAGATGCAGATGCGCGGGAAACGGGTTTATTGAGAAATTGATATTAAGGAAGCAGGAAGGCGGAGGAAAGTGGACGTCAAGCTGGGTTGGCGTAGTAAAATTGATGAAATTGGTAATTACTTGCGAAATGGGTACTAGTCGATTCAGTGAAATTTAAGTTTCACTTGTAATGACTTTTTAATATTATATGTGCTTCTGAGCTTTTAACCTTTCAATGGTAATTATACAAAGGTAGATCGACATTCTTCTTTCTACTGATATTGAGTAGGAGTTTTATTAATGGTCGTAGGGATAGTTATATCGTTTGAAAATGAGTGATACGTAAATATGTAAAGTGGAAATAGGAAAAGGACGATTAATATATAGAAGCGAAAGACCAAGAAGTACTTTTAGTGACCCGAACGCGCCGTAACTGGATTAATAACAAGCTGAACTTAGTTCGCGTCAATGGACAGCTCCCAGCTTTCGACCCTTCTGCGAAATGTACGGAAGACAGTAATTAACAGGTTGCTGAACGATGAGAAATAATGGGAGCCAGACAGTGGAGCTCGATTCTCCCTGCAGAAGCTTTCCGAAACTGTACGCGTCGACGAGTTCTACCGAAGACGAGCGCAAAACAATATTCCGGCAGGGACGTGACGCTCGTAATATTAGGATGGATCGTAAACATTAATTAAACTTCTGCAGTTTACGTTGAATGGTCGCTTGATCGCCCGAGACACCAGCAGTTATCGCCCTGGCTCTCGTCCATGCGAGAGATATTAAATATCGTTCCAACTTCTTTAAAGTGTCTCGCAAAAGCAATCTTCCCTCCAAAGAGCACGCAACAAATCCCATCGTAACGCAATAAAAATGCGTCGAAATTACATTCTGTCCTGTATTAATCGTTGAATCGCTCGATTAATTATCGACGGAATTCTACTTGGTTAATCGCGCTCGAAAATATTGAAGGGACACGTTCGGGAAAGTCTCGTCACCGTCTCAAAGCCATTCGCGTCGACTGGAGCGGAGCGTTTGGAAAAGCAGCTAATTCTCTCGCTGGATGATCGCGACAAAGGAAAAGCGCCTCTAGAGGTTGCATTTATTACGAAGCACTCCGGCTAAAAGAGGCCCCTCTGTAAGTGCCCCCTGTTTCCCCTGTATCGACCCACACGAGCCAATATAATTCTCGCCGAGTAAATTTTTGCCAGCCACTAGTGCCGGGCTGGCAATCGAGCTGACTCCACTTAATTAAAAGAGCCAGTCATACGAGCGTCTATTGTCGGCGGGAGAAGGCGTGCGTTATCTAGTCGGCTCGCCCCGCGTGTAAGCAGGCCTGTGTACACACGTAGGCATTCTCCTTCGCGTTTTCTGCCCCGCTCCACTCACGGTATTAGCCACCTGCTACTTGTCTCGCCTCGACGCTGCGGAGCCCGTCGAGTGTCGCGATTCCACCCCCTTTTTTTTTTCTTCAGCCTGACCCCGTTGCACTTCCCGCAGACGGCCTCTCTCGTCTTTGAAAGAGAGTTCACCCGGGCAATCCAACCACTCGATAGGCGCGCAAGACCCTCGAGACTATTTGTCTGAGGACATGAACCGCGCCGGGGATTGCGACATGGATTGGATTTGCCGTCTCCATAGGATTAGCTTCTTACTTCCTGAGACCTCGACGTTCAGTGTTCTTTGATTTTGGTGTTTCTGAGTTAGGCAGGGGTTAGTCGACTGATTCGACTGGCAGCAGTTGATGTTCGTGGATGTAAATTCAGGCACCGTGGAGTGTAGTTGGATTTCACTGGGTCGACAGACACTGCTGAAGCTGGCTGCGATGCTGGTGAAACGGTGGAGGTGTGCTAGTGCAACTAGTAGTGATGTGTACCTCATTAGGCATTTATTAGTCGGAGGAATGCTAGAGTCTGAGCGGTACGCGATGATTAGATTGGTTTTGCACCAGTGAGTAGGTGAAGAGAAAGTGTGCGGATAACATTTTTTAATATGAAATTGTTTGTTTCGGAAGCCCTCCGCGTATTTAAATAAGCACCCACGGGTGAACGTAAATTGCGAACGAATAACCGTAACAGAAACGTGGAACGAGTGATTTAAAACGGCCCCGCCATCGCGTAAATTTACACAGAATGTTCCCGTGAAATTAACGAGATCGATGTTGAGATGATCACTTTTTGGTTACTGCGATAGGAATTTTATGAAAATAAATTTTAAACAATCCCGCTTTGTACACACGATTCCCACGTGATATTTCCATGGCAGATCGACGGGATGGAGCATTTTTCCTTTCAAAGCCCTTTATCTCCCTCGGTGTAATGGCCGAACGGCAAGCTTGAATGTTTCGCGTAACTGGCGGAAACAATACGGACTTGTTTGAATTTTTCACGTATTCGTAGCCGTATTATCGTGGTCTGTAACACAATGGCCCGGGCCCGTGTCGCTGTTTCACAGTTCGTTACTTTTTAACGTATCGTGAAAAATATGCGTTGCACGAGCGTGGACAACGATGCTTAACAAGAGTCAGTTTCCTGCCCCGTCGAACAATGGCGAGGCACGACGAATTACTCCCCTTCTCGTTATCCTTTCATCGACGTACTCATCGAAATTAATTTCTCGCTTTCCCGGCAGATCACTCTCGATAACGCGCGATTTCCCTCTGAATGGAGCGCTGGAAAAAGCTGTCGCGAAAATGTAGCCGGCTCCAATTATACGGCAAGTGCAAAATTTTCTGCGCAATTAAATTTTCCACGGATTAATATATTACTGCACAGCCTGTCCCACTTTCCGCGTGTCGTTGCTGCTGATTTTGACGTATGAGGACAGCGACGGCTATGAATAAAATAATCCCACTTAATCATTTTCAAGTAGACTTCTTCCCTGTACCAATTTAATGCGATGGATGTTTTACGACGTTCACAGCACGACGTTATACATATTTTTCTTTAATCTCGCGATTTTAGTCGGTGGAGAATTTCTGCGCGGCGAAAAAATCTATTGATCGCAGATGCTTGTAGAGCTGTCGCTGAAAATTCTACGAGAAGGTCGTTTTAAATGTTTCCCAACTTTTTACGGGTCACGAGCCCCTTTTCTAATATTCAAATAACTTAAAAATAGGTCTGTGGCGACCCCTTAGAAAACACTTCATGATCCACCGGGTGGGAATCACTGTTTAAGGAGGTAGTGGACTATTTTATCTTCAAAAAATGATTTTTTTTACTGATTCAGTCTTATCCTTTATGAACATTTTAAACGAAAGGTCATGAAGAAATTCAAATAATTGTAGAAGTTATAAACTGTTTTTCTTGAAACGCCATTTTCAGACACGGTGTAAGGGAGAGTGGAGGAATTGCAAACGCGGGGTAAACCGCGGTATTCGCTGAATTCGCTTGTCCTGTCCTCCCGCGATATTGTTACATGATGTAATTAAATATGTTTGGTATTAAGGAAACTGTCACGACGGAAGGCTGCGCGCAACTGCAAACATAATGGTCGTGAAATGTTTTCGTAGCTTTTCTTATAATTTTACGCTCGAGTATTTTGAGGCCATAGTGCATTAAAACTGTACTACCCACCAAAGTATGATTTTTTCCTAGTTCAGTTACTTAATTCTAAACAAAATCACGGGATCAGTTTGTATATATACATGTTCGTATTTGTTTTATTTGAAATTTCTTAAGTCCATTTGGGGTAATTACGAACAGCATGTTTGGGGCTATTACGGAAGATGTCATCTACCCTTTTCTTTTAACACTCCGAAGCTTTTTATGTATCTAGTACTCCGGAATTATATTAAGAAGAATATACGTACATATTCGTTGAAAGATCTTGAGATACCCGTGAATGAAGTTAAAGATAAAACACTTTCAATCGGTCTAGCAGCAGAATAAATATTCAATCCCACGAACAACGAAAATTCGACCAAACAAGAAGAAAGACTGTGTCGGACCCGCAATGTAGAAGAAAACCAGTGTTCAGTAAAGATCAAGAGAACATTAAGCAACCGTTCGCATTTTTTTTTTATTATTATTATTCGTCTTTATTACTTGACACATCCAGAGAAGAAAATAAAACATAAAGACAAGCGAAGTAAAGGGCGAGGCTGCAGTACAATACTGTTAGAAGCCTAACCATAACTAAATAACTAACTAAATGACTAAAAACTAACTAACTAACATTAAGAAGTTTTTTTTTCAGAAAATGATTTGTTTATTAAAGTATCTATAATTCTTTGAGTTGCCTTTGCAGATAACTAACCAAAGTTCAATTATCTACAAAGTAAATCTGATTAGCGTCAATAATTTTGTTTCAACTTATCTTTTCCCTTAGGTGTTCGTAATTCCCCTACTCTCCCCTACATCATAACTCTTGACCCAATGAATATTTTCACTTGAAATTTTTACTGGACGCGTAGAATTCCTTCCTCTACAGAGTGGAATTCCCGCATCAGCATTGAATGTTTGTGAAACATTTTATAACTGATTAAAGACTGTTTTTCCGTAAAAATGTTCATAACGTCGACGATTTTATACATTCCGACGATTTTCCACAATAGATTGTGAAAAGCACGGCTATAACGATTATTTGGTATCAAACTAATTTAGCGTCAAAGAAACTAATGATTTTACGTATTCATTAGTCCACTAACCCGTTAAGCGTTAACGTCATAAAAATCTGTCAGGCTTCAATTCTGAACCGTATCTGTATCGATCAGACGTCAAGGTTTAATTAAGCTGTTTCACCAATCGGTATAAGTATCGAGGATTTTTCAAACCAGGCTGCAAGGAATTTCCGTGCCTCGCCAGAGAGAGCCGTCGAATTTCCGGGCAGGAATGTCGTATAGACGGAAGTACAGGAAACGCGCGTGATTTCATTAAATTTCATGGAATTTATTATCTTGGAACGGGTCCGATCGCGGGATGCGCGCCCGTAAACGCGCTTTTATTCCGCGCCGAGGGAAAATCGTGGGCGTCGATGGCGCTAGACGAGGGGCTGGGAAAGTGAAGAGGGTGTACGGGAGGGGGAATATTCAAAAGTGAGGTAATGCGATTACCGACTTTAGCTCTGAGGTTCGTCACGATACGAGGGGCGGCCGAGCGAAAACAGATTATTTTAATTTAAAGCAACAAACTCTCTGATTCCCCGTATACTGTAATCCGCCCCGCAAATTTGACGTACGCGTGTATCCGTATTGTCACGGCCAGTAGTTTCCGGATTAAGCGTTAGGATAGAGCGGCGCCGTCGCCAGCGGTTGCACCGTCTCCCCTGATGGAAATCAAACAGAAGTTTCGCGAGTTTTTCGCGACCGTGCCGCGCAATCCCCTTATCTGGTCTCTTTCCTCCCTTTGTACGAAGACTCGCCGTTAACGTCGACCGTGAGTTAACGAAGAAAAGGAAACGAACTGGTGGGGTAAAAAATTCTCCCTCGAAATTCCAGTGGATTGAAAGAAAAAATAGTGGAAATTCCTACGGTAGGATTCTGTTCGAGGAAGTGAAATGGTTGAAGCAAAATCGTGGTGAAAGTCGCCGGCACATGGAGTGCATGGAATGGAATGGTAACACCGAAACGGATTGTTTGAATCCGTGAATTTCGCGGCGCCCGCGATTGAAGGGCAAGGGAGCGGAGATCAAAGGGCGGAGTCCTGTGACTGGGCCCGTAACGTTCGCCTGAGAACGGACAAGCAGCGCAGAATAAGCGAAAGAGTAAACGACACTGAGTAAGGGGCAGATGTCGAGCGAAGGCAGAAAATGTGCAAACATCCGACAGATTGAGCAGCTTTCACGGGAAAAGGGCGGAAATGTACCCATGGTAATGAAAATGGCAAAAAGCACTCCGCTGCTAATTAATGGAAGATCGTTTTGTTCCTGAAATCGTTCCCTTTGCGCGTCTAGGATTTCATCAGGCGCTACAGCACGCCTCGCTATTTCGATTCGTGTCCCTGCGTTTATCCACGGCGAATTACGTTCGTGATAGTTCTCCTGTCTGAAGACAGAAATCAGTTCCAGTTTACAGAAATCGTTTCAGCAAACAACCACCTGCTGGCCGGTTATTAAAAAGAAAACGGGCGAAATTTTTTCATCAAGTTTTCCTAAATTAAATCTTACCCTCCATTTCAAATGTTTACTTCCTGATTACACGACCCTCAAATTTCTTTACGACCATTTCAAAAGATTCTCGTGGGAACTTCTTATTTAGCCCCAAAGAGCAGAGATTGTTTAATAACAAGCTATTGATCGTCCATTCTATTATTACACTAAATACTCCATTAGCATGCAAGGTTCTAACGTCTGCCAACAAATACGACATGATAATAAATTCAATAAAACGGTTGAGCAAGATGTGGCTATGCGAGGGTATTGTCCGTCATTCATTTCGTGGCACTAGGGTATATTGCGAGAGGCTGAAGGCATATCCGTAACGGAAGACGTCCGAGCCACGATATCGCACGATATTCCCCAATAAAAGCGTCTTCGGGTCAATCGAACGTATCCTCGTCCATGAAACGGGTCAGGGATGTGTCAATCGAGAGGGTCCTTTTGTGCGACCGATTGATATACTTGCGACCGCAGCAAACACTGATCGACCGAAAGGGAGGGTATTATCGTCCTGCCTGCGGTGTACAGGGATAGTTCGGTAGAAGAGGTCAATACTTCGGGAAATAATAGCGCGACGACAACCCTCCTGCTTACCGTTAGAGGAATTTCCATCAACATCTGTTTCAATATGTTCCTGGTTCATCATGGTTTCGCAAAATTGGACTGTCCACGAGCATTGTTTGAAATAAACACTGGGAGCGATAAAATTGAAAGATACCATCGAGGTTTGAATTCGTTCGATTTAATTCCCTTTATTTCGCGAGCTCAGAACGTTATTCCTTTCCTTTTCTTTAACAGTAATATCTGGGATTTCACTGTACTCATGACTGACAGGTAGCAGTATGCTCGAAGTAATTTGAATTCTGTCGATTCTTTAGCGTTAGCCACTGCTGTCCCTCGCGTTTAAATTCATGTCGGATTTCATCGCATGCGAGGTAGAGCAAGATTCGAAGTTTTGACAGCGAATACGTTGTCTCCTGCCATTTCCCCCGTACCGATAAACGTTTCATTAATTCCATCGTTCCAGATACTCCGCCCGAAAAGCAAAGATCGTCGCGATCGATTCCCGCTGCACAACGGACCTTTCTGTTCCGCAAGCCACGTCCACGGATGTTAACCGAGATAAATGATCCGTTACAATCAGAGGGCGTGAAACGCGTCCGCGACGTTGCTCGACGAGCTTTCCTTCGCTGTTTATCGAGTAATTGCTATTTTCAATTAACGCCCGCCCGATCGATTATATTTCGCTTAAGCGAAGATTGCCGGGGATTGGTCGAAAAGTGCAGCCCGCTGATTGGGTTCCCGGTAATTAATTCTTCCTCCGCGTATCAAATTATCCGCGTCGCCGGGTCTCGATCGCCGAAACTCGTTCGATCCGCTCGAAGATCCTCCGTGCAGCCAATTACGGGCACTCGCGCGCGTCGCGCGCCATTTTCACTTGGGGATTCGAGCATCGAACAAACAAGCCCGCGATCGAAATTAGCGGCGTGCAACGAGCTGCCCCAATTCGCCCCGCATTACGGCTCGCTCGAGACGGGACAAAAGATCGCTCTGCGCCCGCCGTCCCTTCGTGCTGCTCGCGTTATTTCCACCGAGTAATGCCAGGAAACCAGCCCGGGCGCTGCGGGGGTGTGGTGATCGGGCCATCAGCGCGAACGAGCAGTCGACGTCGGTCTGAATGCTCGGCCATAAGGACGAAGGAAGTCGCGACAGGCCTTCAGATAGCCCTAATGGCGGAGAAGAGAGGCGTCGGACGAGAACTCAGATGACAGGAGGGCCAGCGACGTGGCAGAAAACGGCGGCGATCAAAGAAAGAGAAGCTCGAAAGATCGGGGGGCGGGAGGGAGGATGGCCAGAGAGTGCCAGAAGGGGGACGGGGAGGGAATCGGGCAAAGAGATTCGTGTAGAATCCCGATGGCTAAGTGGTTATCTTATCTTAACGGTGGCGGTGCAGCATCTCGCTGGTACGGCGCCCTAACGCTTCCTAAACGGAAATTAACACCCCCTACCCTGCCGTGCCCTTCTAGCAAAGACTGTCTGTGACATTCAAGCCGAGGGCGGGGAGGGAGGGAAGCAGGGCAAAAATCAATGGATATTATGTCGCGACTCTGGTGTCTCGTGCCTCGATATGATCCCCCTTATCGGGCAGGGTGGAGCAAGGGGTGAGAAACGGGTGCCTCTGGATGGGGATTGTTTGTTACAGTAAAGAGCCTTAATTTCCTGAGATGCCGCGTCGAATGGAGGATCGACGCGTTCTTTCCTCCGTGCAAGGGCGGCGATGCACGTCCTTCGGGGAAAGTCGCGGTCGATAACAGCCGACCAAGTTGCTCGGTATCTGGAAACTGCTGTCGCAACGGATCCCGTTAACCCAAAATCGCTGGGACCGTGATTTTAATTAATCTTCACGTAACAGATTATTGTCGGCCTCTCATTACTGTTCTTCAATAATGAAATGTATCGCTATCGATCATTAACGTAAGAGCAACGTATAATATCCCCGATATCCAATTTCCTCGAGCGCCAGAGCGAGCCGTAACTGATAATTACTCGGTGATACGATTGG
This sequence comes from Andrena cerasifolii, assembly GCF_050908995.1. Taxonomy (NCBI): domain Eukaryota; kingdom Metazoa; phylum Arthropoda; class Insecta; order Hymenoptera; family Andrenidae; genus Andrena; species Andrena cerasifolii. The sequence goes on from NC_135118.1 coordinate 7,853,396, forward strand.
ATTTTATTCGGGGGAATTACATAGTCTGTTCAATGCGTATAAATGCATTCCGCTGATTACGATATCGTATGATACCGATACCGACCACATGGCCATGCAGTTCTATGATTCTCTTTGTGCGGAGGGCAACGATACAGATACTGAAACGCTGTTCGCGACGTCTGAATTTGAGTACCTTGGAGTCCCTTAAGGGGTTACCGCAGTCAGTAAGGCCAGGAAAAGAACGATTCTTTGGGAATTTATTTGTGAAAGTATATGCATAGTTTTAGGCAAAGGTTTTTTTATTCAGATGAGGGACACTTTAACAGATTATTATATTATGTTTTGGTGTAAAAATATTTATTTATTGAACAATTACAACTGATTTCCCGGAAGCTGTTTCTAGAAATGCGTTTCGCGGTGACCAACATTATTCGGAACTGGGCTATCTAAAATCAAAAAACGAAGAAGATTTAGGTAGTACGATAGTTTATTTAGTCTTTAATCGTTCCGTTTTATAGAATATTAATCTGGGACAAAATGGTGGATGTTAAAGTGGAATGATCGAGTGTCGTTGAAAAAAACACTCATTTTTAATCCATAAAATAAAAACTATGCATTGGAATAACAAATGCTTCGATTAAAGACTAAATTTGAATGTCTAGAAGAAACCTACAAAGTTTCAGAAAGATTGGTGAAACGGTTCTTAAGAAATCGTGGTCACCGGAAACCATTTCGGGAAATCAGTTGTAATTTTGCAATAAATAAATGCTTTTACACCAAAACATAATATAATAACCTGTTAAAGTGTTCCTCATCTGAATACAAAAACCTTTGCATACAAATATGCATGTAAATAAATTCCCAAAGAATCGTTCTTTTTCTGACCTTACTGACTGCGGTAACCCCTTAATCCCCGTACAAACTTGGGGAAGAAAAGGAGATTAGTCAAGTCGTTTTAATCAGAAGAAGTTCCACAGTTCGAGTTTAAGCAATCACGAACTGTTGACCCGTCTACCGTTTCCCACTCGTCGTTGTCACGAAATATCATCCGCGGTAAAGGTGCGTCCTCCGAAGTACGCGAAAGGAAAGTATGCTACGTGATAAGCATTGAATATTTTAAAGCATGGGGTTGGGGCGAAGGTGGTGGCATAAAGTGACGGAAAGTTCCCTTGTAGCGTATCGCTTTTGCCGCGCGCACGATACACACGCGCGGCGTGTGTGCATAAATGTCAGGTGCATTAACGGGAACGTTCAATATTCGGCCGCAGGTCTCCGTGCAGGAGGAGGGCGAGGACAAGGGACCAATTTGCCCTCCGCTTCCGGCGCAGTACCACGCGGCCGCCTACACCACGACGACACCGCAGCTACACAAAACTATCACGGATTACAGCGGTTGGTAGCGACGTTAAGTGCGACACTTAAGCCTTTCGAACTCTGCCTGTGCATGCACGTTTAGGCCGATTTAAATTAATTCAAACACAGCTGGCTAGAGTGACTCGCATAACTCGATCACCGTGATTATTTCCAGCGTAAGCCGATTTAGTAAATCGATTCGGACTCTTTCGCCTTGGACAGTCTGCTCCAATAGTGTACATTTTTTATGAGTCGCCTCAGTTTTTCGAGGTCATCCAGCCTAACTATGTGATCTCTTTCGATGGTTGGTAATTTCGTTTTTGTAAGTAATGGAAAATTGCGGGGATTCGGTTAAAATGGTGAAGGACAGTATGAAATATGTTCGGAGAAAGCTTGGAGAATATGTTGGAGAGACCGGGGCTAGTTGTTACATTTTTCAGTTTTTTATGTTTTATTTTTTTTGCATTCCATATTCAATACTATCAATGACTCTCACTTAAAGTACGTTCTTTCCTCTACCGATGACCGCTATCGCATGTAATTAAACGAAAACCATGACTTTGAAACAAGCCATTTTCAAGATCGAGACATGTTGTATCAACGTGCCCCGACTAGGGGCTAGTTGTTACACAATACGGGGCAAGTTGTTACAGGATTAAATTTTACGAAACGAGGCTTATTAATAATTAAATTAAATTTAATAATGGTAAGAATCTATTACAATAAATATACAATAAAAAATCTATTTTAAAAATAATAAAAAAACTACTGAAATCAGTTGCACTAATTATCGTCGTCCGTTTCATACGGGGACTCGTGTCTATTATTTGTGGTGGTTTTATTTCTCATCTGCCTTTTCTTCACTGTATGTTTTTTTTTATTTTTCTGTCATCAAGTTCCTTTTAAAAACTTTTTCATAAAATATTTTTAGGTTTTGATTTTTTACTTTTCGTTTTTTCTTTTAACAGTTGTTCCTGTCGTAAGGATTCTCTTACGGGCGTGTTTGTTAAAATTTCTGATTTGATCGTCTTTCTTCGTACAATTGTGGTCTTTCTTTTCGTTACAGGATACGGTCTTACTTGTTCAGGAGTAACTAAAGGGTAACTAAAGGATTAAATTAATAAATTAATTACTAAATACAATGTAGAAACGTGCCCCCTTTCCCTCTGTAACAACATGTCCCTTATCGTATGTAAGAACATGCCCCTTATCTTGTATCACAACTTGCCCCGGTTGACACCACTGTGTATAAAAAGCTATAAGTTTATACCAGTTTGGTGTATTCTTATGTTCTTGGTACGAATCTGTAGCTAAAAGAACACTGATTCAAACATGGTAATATTAATTTACATACATTTATCTGTCTGTTCGGTAGAAAAGATTGAAGTAGAAAGAGAAAAGTTACTATTAGTACCGAAAACACAAAAAACTGTAATAAAGTGACAACGCGTGAACCGACTACAAACAAACAACATACACAACCGTGCATGGTTGAAACACATCAGTCACTTCATCGTCGAAGTGATAGTCCAAGCGAAAAAAAATTTAAACTGCTTTGTAACAACCTGCCCCTGTAACAACTAGCCCCGGTCTCCCCTACCATAACACTGTCCAACAGGCATTTTGGTCTGTTAGATTCAATAGCTGTTTCTTATAGATTTTTGTGGGCTGAAAACGAATCCGCAAACCGTTTGTCGCCATCACCCTCAGTTTTCGAGAAATTCGATTTTGAAAAAAGCTGCAAATTTTCAACTTTGAACATCTTTTGTGTCGAAACAGTAATAGTTGTTCGGTTGCTTGTCACGTCAAATTATTCTATAAACCCTCCCGAATACAACGATATAAGTTATTAGTGCATTATAAGCATTTAAATATATTTAAACAACGATCAAAGGAAAAAAGAACACCCGAAATTCATCCACTTCTGCAGATATCTTTAAATTTATTTCCCAAACTAAGGGTCTAGGAGAAAATCTGACTGCTTCACGCGACGCGGCAGATATTTTTCCCTCGGAAAGCATCAACAGAAGTAGTAAGACACATTTTGTTTTCAATACAGAAGCGAAATAAGTTGGCAAAACGTGTGACGTCGACAACGGTAGTCAACGGCGGCGCGCGATATAGTGTTTCGTCGTTAACGGCTCGCTGGTCGGGACCGGCGTTGAGCCTGTATCGTGAACAGAGCCCTAATTCCCAGTGTTCGTTTCTCGCTTCTTTCTGGCCGAAGGGGGGAGCGAGATGGAACACTGCGTGCGCTGCGAGCGTGCGCGGTAGTCACAAGCGCTTACCGTGAGCACAAAAACCGCTTCACAATATCTTGACGCAAGTGTCAGGTGTCCGAACGACAGAGCAAGACAAAACATCAACGCGTCGTCTGTATCGTACCGTCCTCGCTCGCTTTCAGTGCCTCTCGCTCGCTCTCGTTCCATCTCGCTCTCGCCTTCGCCGAACAAGAGTAAGACAGAAGTGGTGGGGATAGCGGAAAGTCCGTATCGTGTACACCAAACCGAGCCCGTAACGAGGAAATACTGTATACTGCCACTCAGTGTCACATAATCGCTTAAGGGGACTAGGCAGTCAGATCGCTCGAAAATGAAGTATTTTTTGCGAATTAATTACACGGAGATGAATACAAATTGTGACTAGTACTTTTGGGTAGTGTTTGTTAATACTATAAACAGTAAAAAAAAAAATATTTGAATAATATACACATATACATGACAGCGCTACAGTTGCCTGATATATAGGTGTTTTTTTTTCTGGAGACGCTGTAATTTTGCAGTGATTCTGACCGTAAGAAATTGATTGTGAAATATCCTCTGAAATTGATACTTTGCCCTGGCCCCCATTCTGCTCTGAACCTATTGAAAAAGAAGAAAAACGAAATTTTAAAAATGGCGGCTGTAAAACGGCAAATTTTAAAGATATGTGCTTTTCGCCAGGGAAAAGAGCCATTTTTTTTTTTTGTCAAAGCAGAAGTTTTCACAGATTTATGCTTAGGTTCAGGTCGTAACTTGACATGTTTCACATATGTGAATCTTTTTCCAAATCAATTTGTACCTCCGTTTGTTCACAATCACTGCAAAACGAACAGGAAATATGATTCCGAGAAAAACGCGTTTAAAGTTTCGAAAGAGGAATTAGTCTACTTGTATGCGCGCAGAAACGGTTTATGACGCGCTCCACCTTTTCGGCTGTAAAATCCTTAATTTTGCGAATTTCAACATCAACCAAACGGCATTTTACTCGGGAAGGGTGGTACTTTCGAAAAATACAACAACAACAAAAAATCGAGTTTCTGACTGCCTAGTCCCCTTAACGCGCGTGACTACTACTGTCGACAGCACACGTTTTGCCAAACAATTTCGCTTCTGTATTGAAAATAAAACGTGACTTATCACTTTTGTTGGTGGTTTCCGAAAGAAAAAATTCTGCTGCATCGCATGGAGTAGTATTCTCCTAGACCCTTAGTTTTTAAAATACATAGCAAGATATCTGCAAAAATTGGTGCATTTCAGATGTCCTTTCCATTGTTTAAACATATTTAAATGCTTATAATTCAAGAGGAATTGTAATAAGCAACACTGGAACTAATTATAGTGACCGAGTCATACGGCACATTCTGCGCATTACTGGAAATTATTAATTAGTAGAGAGCTTTGGCGGAGTCCATAAATTGCATTCGAAATTTTTGCTCTGTCAGTACAGAGTAATTTATTATGAGACCTTTTACTTAACCAGATAAATACATGTACATAATTATTACAGTGGGGGCAGTTTAATCTCGATTTAAAAATAGACTTTCAACGAGAAACTGAAACTGAACTACACAGTGTTTGAATTACGTACATAATTGGAGTAATTACTCGAACACAGGTCTGCGAAGTAATAGTCGGAATTATTTAAAATCTACTCTGCCGGTCTCGAACGTACTAGTTTCAGTTGCGCCTTTGAATTCATTTAAATTAATTCAAACGAAGGCAATTGGTGTGCAACGAATATAAACGACATACGCGCGTTAATATTATTGTGATTCAGTAATTGTAGAGTCTGAAATGGGCTATTGCAATTGAACTTGAATTTCGAAATTGCTCCCAACAACATTTGAAGCTTTCGGTATTCGTTCGCAGCGTCGTGTGCTTTAATTAAACAGAGAGAAAACTCGGAATGAGTGGCTTTATGGCGCGGCACATTATCGAGTTTGCGTTCGACTAAAATTACATAAAATCGCGGTAGACTATAGCCATCGGCCGCTACGATAAACGCAACACCTACCGTGATATGCAAGCATGCGGCGCTCGAATTAAATTACAGGCTAATGATCGACGGATTATTACAGAGCCCATGGCGCTTAAGCCAATACTTACAAGGGCATAGATCGTTATAAAACTCTCCGTAATTCATCGAACCGTTGCACATTGATAGGCTGTCTTTAGTCGACCTGAAAACGTATTAGAACGTTCTTCGCGTATCCTATAAATTCGAACATTTATTCGGCAGCCGAAATTGTAAAAAATTCGATCCTACTTTTCTAGGGAATATCGATTCCCGAAGGAAAGCTCCGGTGTCCCATGATATCGCGGTGAATAACTTTACGATGCAGAGGAAATTCTAACGAGCAAGTTCTGGTGACAGGGACATGTTTCCCAGTCTCTGTTCTTAGTTTCGCGACGTCGGTATGGCGTTGCTCGAATAGTCGATGAACTATTTCGTTTCCCCGTGCTTGCCGCAGTTTGTCGAGCGAAACGTCGAGCAAAAGACATACCACGAGCATTCAAACAGTTAGAATGAAAACGTACTTCCCTCCAGTTACCATGTTTCATTAAAACTGCAAACGCTCGAACGGATATCTCATATTTACTGCAAAACGAAACACACAGCCACAAGCAACATACACAAGTCCGACTACTAATCAGAGCGAAAGAATTCATTATAAAATCGCGCAGTTCGAATGTAATTTGGACGATCAACAAAGCTCCGTCCCACATAGATAAGGAAATCACCACGTTCGTATACGTAAGGCGAATTCGTAGATTTCGCGGTACCTTTAACAAAAAAAAAAAAAAAACAAAAGAAAAGAAGGAGTAAACGAGAAGCAAGTACTTGGTCGAAAGTTTCAAGGAGCATGCAACGGGAGAACGGTTAGGTCGTGGTAAATTCCTTTCCGTGCGCAGTGGCCATCGTGTCTCTAACCTTGTCAAAATTCTTTTTTCCCTTCGCTCCGTTTCGCCGGTATCACTGGACAGGGATCACAGAGGCGCAGCCGGTTATTCCGTTGCTGCTGAACACGGCGATCAATCTTGCCAGGCCAATTCCGCCGGTTCAAGAATATCCGTCTAATCCGCCGCCCATACCGCCGCCGCCGGAAAAGTATTACGCCAGTACGGAGATCCGCAAGGTGAGTGTATCAAAAAATGTACGGCAGACATGCGATCCGTGACGATTAGTCCTTCCCGCGGGACGAGGGAGGGGTATTAATGCGGGCCACTTCGGTCTCGAAATTGTGTCAAACACCGCTTCGTGACTCTCGGATCTTATGACGCGATCGTGGCAAGCGGCGCGAGCCACTTGGATCGTTTCCCTTTCAAGGATCGCGAGCTCGTGCAACCGTTCCTCTTAATTCCTCCTTGTTTCCTTACCGCCACGTTCTATCTTCCCCTGTAATTTTATTTCGAGGTGATTCGACTCTGTTCCAGGAAGCCTTTTCTTCCTTCACGACCATCAACAATCTTCCTTCGCAAATGCTCGACTGTTCTTCCTATACCTGTGCTGTTTCAAATCAATTTCAGCACCAATTAGCAGTAGTAAGATTTCTTGTGTTATCGACCTTTGTCTCGAAACTGCAGTAGGGGCGCATCTTCTCGTTAGAGTCGCGATCGATCCTGTTTCCCTCTCGCGTTCAGAGTTCGCCGCCCGACGGGAATAATGTCGCGCGTTAAAAGACTTGGCGCGAAGGAATAATGAGGCCTAATGGATGAAAAACAAGGCAACAAGGGGCCGCTATCAATCATAGCTAATGCGAGACGTCCAAGGAAAGCGTCTTTCGCGGGCGTACACAGATTACCGAGCGATAATGTAAAGGGTGCGGTTATTGATTACTCAAGTTCTCCCCCGCGGCTTCCGCGCGTATTTTCATCTGATTACACCATCATCCTTGGCTATTGTGGCCCGTAAGACGAACAATATTCGTCGGCGTATACGCTGGAGAAAGATCGGCCGTGATTCTTGTTCTCCATTTTAATTGCCACGTTAGACTGAGACTAACGTGGGAATAATCACAGGGCTCGGTTTACCCGAGGAAATATTCGTAGCGATTATTAGATCATGAATAATACAAACGCGGTTATGAAATAGCGAAGGGGGCCGTTGTGATAACTTAACGAGGCACTCTTTACGATCTTAACGTTGTAGGTTCAGAGCAAACACGGGGTTGCAATAAATGCTCCGTTCCCAAATCCGTTCTCGCTGACCAAATATTCCAGCAGTAAATAGCGGCGATGTTCACTTTCATAGCCGGGCTCCGCCGTTCGTTACAGAATTCCTTGCCGCCGTTGCCGCCATCCCCCACACCGAGCACACCACCGCCGATGAGCGCTAAAGCCTCCAGTAGCATGACAAGCTATAGTCCCGAGGATATGCTTACGGAGGAGGAGGACGAGGTGGCCGAGTGCATCTTCGACTTCCCCCGGGAGAAGCTCAACATCGTCGAAAACCTCGGCTGCGGATACTTCGGCGACGTTCACGTCTGCGAGGTCGACAGGTTTCCCGGCCACGACGAAGTTTTCCGGAACACCGGCAGCGACCTCGTGATCGTTAAGTCCCTGAGACCGGGATCCTCGGATGCGCTTAGGTAAGGATCTTGTATTATCATCAGATTCCTTCGAGCAGCCGTATTAGCCCGAAATTCGCCACTACTGGGCAAATAATCTCGAAAGTCGAGAACACAGTATAACTTGGCTTCGGGATCTCCCGACGTGGTTCAGGGGTGAAATACTCGGGTCCAATATCGTTCGCATAATTCCCCGGGGAAGCCTGAAATGTTGGGTATATTAAAGTACTTGCGAAACCCTTTGTTCGTTGATTTATTGGGTTGAATGTTGGGTGTGATCATTAATAATCAATTTACCGAAATTAACTAAATATTTCCAGTATTTTTTTCGTCTCGGACGAACATTTAGTCCCCCGTTTAACTGTGCGTCGTAACTTGTAATGCAAGACAAATCATTTCTGTGCCCATGTGTACCATGAATTCTCTTGCGTGCAATCAAAGAATAACGCCAGTATCGTATAAAATTGGGAATCGATAAAGCGATATCCATAATTAAATTTGCCAATGGAAATGAATCGAACAACACGTTATTGGAACGTTCGTTTAAGTTCCTAAATACAGAGGCCGGAACTATTAAGCGCCCGATATTTCACGGCGGGCGAAAATACGGGAAGTATAGGATAACGGTGGAAAATTATCCCGTCCGAATATAGAGTGCCACTCTGATTCATTTATTATCTAGCGCGGCGGCGGCGGTCGGGTGGAGGGGGCGAGAGAAAATAATGGAAATATAGGACATGGATAGAAAATTATCCCAATCGATTATATCTAGAACGGGCGCGTTAACGCGATAATTCGATAATGCCGCGCAAAGTGATTTCGAATATAATGACACGCTCTACGTATTAAGTTGGCAGGACGCGATAATGCGAAAGGTGTTTAAACGGTCGGTGACTGGCGTATAATTGAATAACTTGTACGCGACGGTACTGTTTCCCATGATGCACCCTTTAACCATATTCTACATCGATATCGTGTACACCTGCATTTACGATTGCCAGCTAAGTATACTGCGTTCCATATAAGAGCGTACCAACGCCCCCACCGATTTGCGACCGATCTGCGCAGCTCCCACGGATCTGACACGCGCGATTGGTCGTAGCACTTTCGCGATTGGTCGTAGCACTTTCGCGATTGGTCGTAGCACTTTTCCTGCCGGTTTACTACCGATCAACAAGTGTATCCCTGCGCGAAACGAGTATGCTCTAATGTGGAACGCAGTGTAAGTAGGTAATTGACTGTGTCGGACTGTCATCTTCATCTCGACACCATTTAATATTGAATTTACTGTGGCAAATGAAGTTCTGACAAGAGAGTAGGAAGAACTATGTTATGAATATTGTTATTGGTGCACACTTTGTATCGCGTAAGGTAGTTAAAAATCGACTAAAATTAGGCTGCGTTCCCTGGGATTCGCGTGCTCGCTTCCGCGAAGCCTGGCCGGATCCCGATTCGAGGCCAAGGAAGAACCCCTAGTGGAAGTACACGATAAAGCATGTCCCAGCGAGGAACACAGCGATGCGTTATCGCTGGCACAGTGAAAGGATGATCCGGCTAGACAAGATCGGGGATTACAGGTTTCGCCGCTAACGGAACGCTCGCGGAACCGTGTATCGTCGACGAGGAGGAGGCTGCTGAAGGGAACGCGACGTGGAAGTACGGTCCCGCTCGTTTATTCCATTCTTTTTGTTCCGCGACAGACCGCTCTGTGCCGGGCCGAAAAAAAAAGAAGGGTGGAAGTATCGCAGGGAGGAGGAGCGGAAAAACGAATAGGGAGAAAAATGGTGTAACTCTGTGGTGCCAATAAATCCGACGACGCTGCGATGATTTTTCGACGGCCGTTGCCTGCAGCGAGCCACGCGAGCTTCGCCACGGTGTTCCATTGGCTTTGTTGTATTTTTCATAGAAGTCGGGGAAATTCTCGTTAACGCGCCACTCGTCCGAAAATCTGATGATAATCTGGCCAGGCGAGCACGCGAGGCACATTTCGCGTACGCGGCGGTCGGAAGCGGTTTCCAGGCGCACGGAAAGCCCGCGCTTTCGAATGGTAACGGTTGAAGCTTGTGTGTCTGGAGCGTCGTGACGCGCTGGCCGCGGTAATTGCGCCCTTCATTAATTGATATCGTGGCGGCTCGCGATAAAACCTGCAACCCGCGAATTTCTCGTTATTCGCGTGGCCGAAGTTGCGGCGCCAGCTGTGTTGCTTTTAAGGTGGACATTCTAAGTTTCTCCGGGGCGACCGTGTGTGCATGCGAGTTCTACAGAGAATGAATTAAGGTACTGCTTGGTTTCTCTGTTTTCGCTCCTGCAGAAAATCAATTTTTCTGAAAGGATTTAACAGTATCACGCGCTCGTTGCTATTTTTCTTTCTAAATAAGTTCAGAGCTCCTTCGACGTCCGAACTTCTTAGTGTCCCGGCGGAAAATTACAGTAGTCACATTTTGTACAATTTTACACAGGTATAAATTACTCGACATCGGTTGGAAAGTTTTATTTTACTTCCGTTCTCCCGGAAGTCCCGGGTTGTCCCCCAGAGAGGCGCATTTTCTAGTTTGTCCGCTGACCTCCTGTGTAACGGCACTCGCCCAACTCCTTTGTGCTTCATAATTACTCAACCTAATGAAATTCAGTGATTAAAAGGGCAAAATGGTCGAGCCTTATATTTCAATAAAGTTACGATAATGCCTGCGGAAATACCATTGTTACGTTAATGTTTCCAGTAAAGTTGAGAATAAACCATTGAGAGTGTACAATCCCACGCGTCTCCTCGAAGTTAACAAAATTACTAGGTACTGCCGTTATCGCGATTTTATTATAAAAAAAAAGGTGAGATCATTCGAAGAATCGCCGAACATTCTTCTCGACGGCATTCCCTGCGGGCTGTAAAAACGCGTCGAATACCTAAGTACCTTCGCGTATAAAAATTGACTACCAGACGATAACCCTAAAAAATCAGCGAGCCGAGGAAAGGGGGTTGGGGCATTGAAGAGCTCAGAAACACCGACCTGCCGTCTTATCCGGCTCGTAGATATCACATGCGGAAAGCTCTATTAAACATGAAACTCACAAGCGTTCTTGAAACGATAATCTCTCTAGGAGCCATTATCCCTGGTCCCCGCGTTACCGTAGCTTCTGCCGGCTGCAATCCCTCTTCTATTCTTCCGTTGTTTTCCCAGCAACGTCCCTTTTTCTTCTCCCCCTCCGTCGCGCCGCGCGAGGAACAGAAAAGGAGGGAAACGGCGAGGGCGGGCGAGAGAGGAGAGGAAAGTTTCCCCAGGACAACGACACAATACCCAGAGACAGAACGCTCGCATTATTTCCACTATATATCCGCCTGTCCGTATTCAATACCCGGCCGGCCGGTAGGGCATCCGACTATAAAGATATTACTTCCGAGTGTCCCCTGTATTTTCCAGGATAGAATTTCAACAGGAGGCAAAAAGGCTGGCGCGGCTGGCCGATCGGAATGTCGCGCGGCTACTCGGTGCCAGCCTCGAAGACGACCCCATGTGCATCGTATTGGAAAACGGCGAGTACGGGGATTTGAATCAATATTTGCAGAGCCACATCGCTGAAACGTCCACCGTGCACACTGCTAAGACCCTCAGGTACGGCTAATTACGATACTCCAGCGACGGGCTGATTTCCGTTCGGTTTGCCAAGCGGATCATATTGGATCCGACGGAGAGGGACGCGAGGCTTGCTTTTGTATAACATACTTCTTCCAGTAGGCATTACTGTATCTGTACGAATTACATCGAGAAGCTTTGAATTTCATTTCACCGAGGATTCTGAGGACCTCGATGTTACGAATTGTAGATACTCTGTAAATTTCGTCGGTGAATGAATCGAATTATTTTTATTAATTGGTAGCGCGTTTGTTGAAATGAAAGGTGCGGTCATTTTACACGCTGCTGTGCGCTGAAACTGTGTTCGATTTTTTAATCAAGGGGCTTGTAACGTCCACGCTGAAGCTCGCATGTTCGATCGAGAGCGGGACAACGCTGGTTATTTTTTCACGTCGTCTTGTCGCATCGCGCTGGTGACGAATGATATTCCAGCTAACGATGGCTTTCGTCACGGCGAACAATGAACCCAATTTTTGCGATTTTATCGCTAGGGGAACGTCAGTTCCAATCACGTTCGAGGCGAGTGTGGAAATACGGGATGTCCGCGAATCGGTCGAAAGTGCTCGAAATACGAGAAATCGGCTGAAAATGAGAGGTGAACGACAGAGAAGATCATCGGTGCACGTGACAGCTGTCGGCGGAGCGTGTTTTTCTCGCGCCTCCGTTTTCGGCGACCGCTGCAAGAGAAACGACCGATAGGACTCTTCCTCTCTTTGTCCCGATCAAGAAGAACGCACCACAGCGAATCAACGGGGTGGTTTGCGAACTGTGCTTCCATAATAAATATTTCTTTTTGCAATTTGCTTTTCTCACCGGGGAAAACCGCAGCTAAATTACTTAATAGTTGAAGGTATTTTAGAAATTCTGGTGGTCTATAACCGAATTTTCTCTGCAGGTAATATTTAACGAGATTGTTGTTAAGAATTAATTCCCTAATTCCTTTTAGCGCACTATCAGAAAAGGAGTAGGTATATATTCCGCATTTTGTTATACAATTCTCGGACCACCCTGTAGATGCACACGGTAGATACTGCAATTTCCGTTCGTTCATCAAGTTCCATCTACAACAGTCGATTCCGCCGGAATCTACATAGAACGAATCGCTTTGTAACTGACGAAATTAAAATCCTATTCGACCGTCGACTAAAAGCTACTTGGTTCCGTTAATTAAACCTTTAACGCGAACAGAATGAGCCCCGCATTTTTCTATGCTGCCAGTAACCATGTTTGCAAAATATCGTTTCGAACTGTTCTCCCCCCTGGTCAGTTTTCACAAGGTTGATGGAACACCTTTTCATCGAAGCAACATACAAGCGGTTTTCCATCGGTAAATAATAGTCGTATCGCCGGCCACTGATTGAAAGTTTTCATCGGTTATAGAATTCGCATAGCGGGGATTGTCTCGCAAAAGTCACCGGCGGGATCAATGGGAAATTCGCGATGCATTTTTGTCGGGGACGTAAAAATATATCGTCCCTCCTCGCGAACAAGTGCATTCAACGATATTCACGCTCCGCTGATAGGTCTGTCGCCGTGAACAAATAAATCTGTTCCAACCGCGTAATCGCGTTGATGAAAAAGTTGACCGAAAAAGAGGCGGTCTACGGCGTTGTTTTAAACGAACGGGGGTATATCCTTCGAGTCGGGTCATACATTATCCGCCATTAAACGGGCGTTCGTCGCGCGACGGCGATAAGGGAGGAATAATGACGTTACTAGCGGCCGTATTCGTAAAAAAGAGTTCACCTGAACGGCGTCGGGAACGCGCTCTACACGCACGCGTCTCCAATGGAAATGGCAAAAAGGAGGAGAAGTAAAACCGTGAAGTTTATTTCCGCGACGGGCAGTAACGAACAGGGGAACGATCGATCAGCCTGGGCTTTTGTTGTTAATGCAAATGGCCGGCCGACGTTGCGTTCCACTGTACTTTAAAGCGTCGTCATTTGCGGTATTGCCAGCCGATGCAAACGACCAGGCGGTGTATACATTACGCGATACCTGCACGTACAGTCGCGTGCACACAGACACCGAGTTTCGAGGAGCAAACTTCAGGATGGAACTCAGCCTTGGTTCTTCGTGTTGCAGTTTCGGCACATTGGTTTACATGGCCACGCAAATAGCATCCGGGATGAAACACCTCGAGGAAATGGACTTCGTGCATCGGGATCTCGCCACAAGGTAACGACAGGCGGCTTCTCATAGATTACTTTAAGGCAAACTTTGGCGATCAGTCATTCGTTCGACGATACGTACCTTGCTCTCCGCTCTACCCGAACGCGTTTTCTCGCTGCTGGGAATGATCGCTACGGGGACGGGCGCGCCTTCTCCAGGAGTCTGTCGATGGCTATGGTTGACTTAAGACTCTCAGTTACGGAAGTCTTGTGTTTAGAGATACGCTGCTATTCGGATCCAGTAGCAGACATCGGTGCACAGTGGCAAGTAGGGGAGACCGGGGCTAGTTGACTAATTTTTAACATTTCTAATTTTTATAAATAGACCATTGGTATTTTATTGACCTGTCGCACGCGAAAAGTTTACAAATTTCATTAGGTATACGGGCTTAATTTTTAAAATTGTTTTGATTCAGCCTAGGTCGTAGTTTTTATTATATTTACAGTAGTGAGACGAATATGTCAACAAACCCCGACTGCGGGGTTAGTTGACAAATATGATGGGGTTAGTTGACTCGACATTTGCTTTTCAGTTTTAACACTTTGCCTGCGAAACGCGTATGTCTACACTGTCACAGTTCCATCAATACATACGAAAGGCGTATATATACGCAGTCAATTCCATCAATATAGTATACGAAAGGCGTACATATATATCCTACGACCAACAATTTTTAATTTTCCACTCCTTCACACTGTTATTTTTTTTATTAAGTATCATCGTGTTAGATACTGTAATTATTTTCTACTTGTTTGTCATGGTCCCACAAAATATTCATGAAAACACATCAAGCAATACTTAGTGGACAAAAATTCATAAATAGTCGAAACAGAAATATTTACTTCCCGCCGACCTTTTTAGATTTTCCATTCTCACTGATAGAACTCGCAAGTTTTTGTCACGGTGACACGTTAAATGGCAAGCTGGTCATTCATCTGCTTCAATATCGCGAATCGCAGCATAATTTATAACATAAAGCAACAATTAAAGGGAATTAGTCAACTAACCTCGTTAGTCGACTAGCCCCGGTCTCCGCTAGTGTTGCGAGCAAGATAAACGAAGCTACAAACTTTTGTGAAATTAATTGATGCTTCTTACAGCTATTATTTACGCAAAGTTACGATACCTATAACCTTATAAATCCCAATGGAGTTCCTAATCGGTGCGCTTCTTACACGCTCGAGCGTCTTCAAGGCTAATGTCAAGGTTTAAGTCGCAGTTCCTACGTCATGGTGCTCCGTTAGTTTAAGGGCAGTTCCCAGCCCTTCCCAATTTCACCCAGCCCCAGCTATGATCCTCCACCCCACCGCAGCTTCGACTCAGAAACCCACGGGGACCGAAATCGCTGCCAGCTGAAGGGGACGTTGAACGTGGCAGGGCCATTAAAACAGAACAGGTGGGGCGCAGGATGGCCGGGTCACGTGTTCGAATTATTAACTCTAATCATAAACTTTAATCGTAATGCCCTCTCGGCGCAGGCGCCGCCTCCGCTGGCACATAAACGCGGTACGCGCCCGCCGCCCGATGAAATTAATTGCCTGTTGATTTATAGAAACGGGTGTCGAGCGAAACGGCCCAAAGACCGACCAGCCGACGGCAAATAAAACGGTGAATATGAAACGCCCGGCAGCCCTTTGACCCGCCACGAATTAAACGACGGAACCGCGGACCGTTTGCGCGCATTATCGGCCGCGACACGGTGCGAGGTGCTTTCCTTTTGTCGGCCGACATTGACGACATTCCAGGTCCCTGTCATTACCAATTCACGGTGACGCGGCGCGACGATCCCCCGAAATATAATATATTCCCTCGCAGTGCGTACATACCAGCTCATTAGCGATCCCGATGCGTTACGATTATTCGTAATTAATATCGTCAACAAAATGCATTACGCCGCCGGCACTTTCCGTCATTCCGGTGGCGTGTAATTGAATACGGAAAACGTTCCCGCGTTGTTCACCGACGGCGGGGGGAGATTAATTAAAGCGCGTAATAAAATTTTTAAGCGCCCCGCGCCGCGTCACCGAGCCCTGTGTTTAACCGATGGCGTAAAAAAGTTGCCGGCAAATCTACCCGCGGCCCGAGGGCCGAAGGCACTCCGCTGGGCGCGTAAAATAAAAGCCTGGTAGCTACTAAACCGTTCTGTACCCCCCTCCCCCTCTGGCCCTACCTCCTTGCCAACCCTCTCCACGGCGGGGCGCGATAAACGCCCGGTTTTACGTGCAAATCAGCGCGCAAAACTTGGAGGGACCATCGCTTTCGACGCGCCACGGAACCTTTCCGCCGCGAGCTGCTTAAAAGCGGCGCCCCCTTTGCGAGCCTCGAAACGGCCCTTCAGAATGCATCGCCGCCAGACGAAGCTCTAAAACGCGCGGAGAGCGCGAAACACCGCGATGTGGACGAAGGAATGCCTTCTGGGGAGAGAACTGTTACAGCCGCCGTGAAAGGTACTGTCGATTAAAACGCAGAGCTTCGGTACAGTCTGAGGTTCGAGGTATTATTTGATATTCTAATGTCCTCTGGTGATGAGGGACGGTAACGAACCTACAGATCCCGTAAAAAGTAACTTCCCCTTTTGCATATCTTCCTGCTTAACGTGTATTGCGGGCAGTGGCGAATTTAAGAAAAGAGGCCCGACTGACAAGCGTTCTGAGGGGATCATTTTTCCGAAAAATGAAGAGGTAACGTAAAATGGGGGAACATTGGCAGGTTTTTGACACATTTTGTTATATAATGCAAAAATTAAAATGTTTACAGTTCTGCCCTCCTGAGTTAAACTGTCCTATCTAGCATTTTTTCATTTTTTCAGATATGTTGAAATATTTGAAGTTCCACACGTATTTTACCTTTTAAGTAAAATTAGAAAACTCTACGTGCTTCGTAAAGGTTTATAAACAGTATAATGTATTTAACCTAACTTCTTTCCAAATGGTTATAATATCCTATCTAAAACAATTAATCAATTGGTACGGTAATAATACATCACCTTCCGGTTCACCTATTACAGAAAATGATATCAGGCTGTTACGAAATAATGACAACATGTTTTAATTTGAACGAAGGGAAATAAGGACGGTACGAAGTAAATGATAAAACTTCAGTTTTCTTGGTTGTTTCAAAATGTTAGATAGGACATTTAAACTAAAGAAGGCAGAGTTGCTTTAAGTATCCTATCATAACATTGCGTGTTTCGTGATTGTACTACAAGTGTTAAAATGCATAAAATTTTTGTCATTTTCTTCTTGTATGTAATTTTAATTGGACTAGTAAAATTATTCTTCAATAAATACTAAAATCGGAAACAAATGTATTTTGTATTTATGCTGCTATTTTTGAATGACTTAACACTATTCGTACCAGACCTGTCAATTTGACCGCTTTCAAACTTTGGCGTACATTTTCCCATGTACAACGTTATCACATCGCTATTTATCTTTACGACTTTTCTTAAAATATGTATACAATGAATTTTTCAGTATTTACTTCGACTCTTATTTACTTGTTTCCGAGAAATATATTATGTAGCCTGTCCAACCTACCGCGACCGGTCAATTTGACCGGTCGAAAGATTTATCATATTTACTCTGCTAAACCTATATAATCGGTAGAAAAGAAATGCTATCTGAACGTGGCATGTCCAACTGGAAACGGAACGAGCCTCTTTATTACATTATTCTGAAGGAGACGCTATCAAGTTACGCACGTGAATTGTTGAAATAATGTTTCATAGCAGGAGTGTACCCCACAAGCCGAAACGTCACAGGGGCAAGACGAATCCCCAAACCCCTCCAAGAAACCTTACTTTTAGGTTATTTGTCCATATCCGCGGTCTGTCGCGATTTGTTTTGTTTACATTCTTCGTTACACAACGGACATTGTTAAAGGCCATTGAGCAGCGCGACCTCCCTCCGGCTTCCATTAGTACGCAGATCGCAGAGTTGAGTGACACAGTTGAATTTTATAACGCGAAGAGAGCATCGCGGTATAAAATTTCTGAAGTGTTTGCATTTGCATTTCAGATACACACGTACGCAAAACTTGCCAAGTAAGATATTGTAAAGATAACAGAACTACAAAAATGTGTTCGAAATACAAGAAATACGTGTGCGGCAAATGTACATTTGAGAGCTTAATAATTTGTAGAAAATGCAGTCCAGACGAACAAGTATATAAACAGACAGAAAAATGAATAAATAAATGAAAGAAACAATATGACTACCGTTTATTTATGATTTCTTTTCAAGTGTATAATTAAACTGAAAAAAAAAATTATTTTGTTATTTGGTTAATGTTGTTTCATTTATTATTACGTTCAGTACCAAATTAACTACTATCTACGTTCGATTGTAAAAAATATAACTCTTTTTCGAGGACCGGTCATTTGACCGGTCACGGTAGGAATAGGTATACATGAAGTGTTGGTACGAATAGTGTTAATACATGTTAAATTTTATCGAGATATTTTTTTACTTTCATGTCAAATGGATTTAAAGGACAGCCCCATGTAGCCACCGCCAACATTGTATTTACTATAACTTTTTCTTCATCAGCGCTTAAAGTAGTTGGATGCCCCACACGCTTGGTACAAGAACGTTTCAAATGCTTTTGAATAGTACCTCTACTTATATTATATTTTTGACTAGCTTGCTGTTGAGACATTCCAGTTCTAACATCAGCTAAAGCTTTATCAAGATCGGAATCTACAAATGCTTTATACTTCCCGGTAGTCGCTGTATAAGATCTAGGCATTATTGCGATCTAATGTTATTAATAATATAACGTATAACGTAACAAAGTTATCTATTTGACAGGCGATTATTGGATATATAACCGCAAACGTTGAAACAATTGAGTACCTAAAATCTCGATCTCGAATGCGACTTTTACATGTTCATGCGTATAGGTGCCAATGTAACCCCGGCATGTGCCAATGTTATCCCCAGCTGCCAATGTTCCCCCATTTTACTGTAGTTTAATAAAAACGAGCTAAGTGTAGTACTACAGGTAAAACAAATACAGTGTTTGGATAAGATCATAATTTTCTCTTCTTTTTTTTGAAGATGGGGCCTTGGGGGGCATTCTAGGCAGGGGCCCATGTGGCAACTGCTCATCGGCCGCTCGTTAAATCCGCCACTGCTTGTCTGACAAATTAGAAATGTTGATGCGCAGAGTGACGCAGGGGTTGTAGCTTTTTTGATAAGCAGGCTTCGAGCATGTCGACCTTGTGCCAGTCGTCGGTGTATAGGGGATACTTTTATCAGATTACTCTGATCCTGTCAGAAAAGCTCGACAACGGTCCTTTAAGCACGTCTGCTATCGACAAAGCGGCCCTGCATGCTTAGTGACAGTACAGGGGAGCCTAAATAATCCGCTCGACCTCGAAGACGGATTATCTGGCGAAATCTACTCTACTTTTCTTGTAGCTGCGAAAGCGATTCCGTGGACGCAAGGGTCGCAGGTTACAAGGGAGAGTTCGGGCGACGGCGGGAGCCAAATGGAAAAGGAATTAACTGCCTAGAGATGGAATGAAACTTCTGCGTGTTTATTCGCTCGTACGCGCGGAGTCGTGAATATTGAAAAAGTTAGCGCTACTTATGCGGGTCAGCTGAAAAAAAAATACATGAACGGGCGCAGCCGTTAGCGCGCCAGCTGTCGTAATAAAAAAAATGATGAGAATATACGATGGAAGGGATCGGGGGCTTGTTGCAGAAACTGCTTGGTGAGCCGTGGTCATACGGTGAAAGTGTCGGATCTGAGCTCCGGAAGAAGCGCTTACGCAGCTGACTACTTCCGAGTCGAGGGTCGACCTCCATTGCCCATTCGGTGGATGGCCTGGGAATCCATGCTTATGGTGAGTTGCTAATTATTACAGTGGACGGCAAAGTCTGGGATTTTCTTTTCTACTTTTACGTTTCGTCCTCGTAGTATTACGTAGTATCAAGTTTCGTAGCTTAATGTTGTAAGCTCTTGAATTTCGACGAAAATGAACCAATCTATCAATCTCTATTCTTTGGGAATTCTTAGAGGTGGATTTCGTCGCCATACTTATTACAAACACTTATGTTCCTTTTCGCGTGATTTTGGACCCCGATTGACCGTTGCAAGATTAGATTTAGAGGGTAGGAATCTATTATATAAATAGGGAATCAGAAGCAGTGGCGCACCCAGAGGGGGATGAGGCCAAAGGGCCTTGCCGCCCCCCAAAGAAAATGAAAAGCGAGATCAATGTAACCGCGACTTAAGTAATTCAAGAGCTTTGTAAAAGGGAAGGAAACTGATTTTTATTCTTTAAATAATTTTTATAATCGTCTAATGAATTTTATTAAATTTTCATTAAATATATTTTCTTCCGTTCAACTCGGCTCCCCGAAGATGAAATCCTGAGTGCGCCACTGATCAGAAGAGTTCGCATTACCTACACTGTCTACACTTGAATAAAAAATTTGATAGATTTTTCTCTGCGGAATTTTATAACTTTCAGACTCTATACCTCGGTTAGTGTCGCACTGTGAGGAACGAATTAAGTTTCCTCACAGTGGAAGCCGCGAAACAAATTGTAAACGCTTTTTGTCCAGAAGCACGGTAGACGGGGAAAAACGAAGCAAACGCGATCGAATGGTTTTATTTCGTACCGCTTCGGTCAGTGATGTTTAAATGGACCGTGGCTGCGCATCCACGCGATGAAACTCGGTTTGGTTTTCGTGTATGCCCGTTGCCCGTTGTTTTCCCCCGCGCTCGAAATCAAAGCCTCGGTTTTCGCACTCGTGCCCACCGTCGGTTCAATCCCCCCCTCAATATTTGCCTCCACGTTGATCCCCGTTTTCGGTAACTTAAAACAACAGCAATCATCGTTTAATGGATGGCTTTCATACGCGCCTCGACTTGCAACCTAACCCTATATCTCCCATGATCCATTTTAACCCTCCTCCTCACTCTCGAACCCATCCACGCTGATCCACGTGGCTCTCGAGATACTCGAAGCGAATTCAAACAGTTTGGAGGGAGTTAAGACGAGCGGGAATGGATTAACGCGATTTAGGCGACTAACAACGTGAAACATTCCCTTTTTAACGAGAATTCGTACAAACTATAATTTTCATAACAGTTCAATTTACTTAACTATTGACACACTCTGCTACTCTTCTGCAACGCCAAAGGGGAGGAAAGTAACGTGTCAATCTCAATCAAATCGTCCTCCAAGATCCCTGCGATGCCCCCGAAGTGTACCAGCATAGTCGTGATCCGTGAGTTGCATGTTCGATGAAAGTAAAGCGACTAATAACCGTAAATATCTAATGTGGCGTGTGGGAATCTTCCGCGACTTCCCTGTAGCTGTAGCAAAAATGATTCCGGCGTAACAGGGCCGCCGGAATCCTGCATAATTCACGAAGCGGCAGATCCTAACAATTTTTGTTCTCTTCCTTCGCCGTGGTATTCCGGCGAATTGGGGCCGATAGTTATCGCGTCGTTTTCCCAAAGAAATATGAAACGAATTAGTATCCGCGGTCCTGGGCTCTCGCTCGGGAATGAAGTCTCGGAACTACGTATTCCACGTAGCGCCGCGGCCACGGTTAAATTTATTGGCAGCGCACGTTATGCCAGTATATCAGTGTAACGAATGGGGGCGAGTTTCGCGCTGGACGACGTATTTTATACGGCGTATCCTGTTTTTAATTTCTCGTTCCCGCGGCCGTCGATATCGGTCTGTCGATCCGCGAAACCGCGAAGCGTCAGCCCGCCAGAACTGTCTGCGGTCGCGCGGCATTAGCGAGCAGAGAGCTTCCACGTTGTTCCGCGGCCCGCGTCATCGCTAGTACCGTGAAAGTCCCAGGCGGGGTCGATCCACCCCCGTCTAGGGCTACGCTCCGAGCGTCCAATGAATTTTTCCTGCTCGACAGCTCCGTGCAGCTTCAAGCTCAAGAAGTTCGGTAACTCGGGAATTCTGATTTTTCCGAGTCGGTGCGGATTTGTAGAATATTTAATATTTATCCCATTATTCCGAGTTTAAAACGGAAATATCATTACACCGTATGTCTACTAATTATCTGAACAGCATGGCTCGGAGATTAAAAGTCGGGCAATCAGATTTCATTATTTCTAGATTGAATTTCTTTCCCAGAGGGGATACAGTGCAATTTGCCGAGGACAAGCCCGCGCGAGGGCGTTCGCCTTCTCGTACCTACCTAGCCGTCCCGCTCTGAGGTCCGAAATGTCGATCGACTTATCAGCGGGGGCCATTACCATCGGAAATCGCGTATGAATGAAATCCGTGCAGCGGCAAATTGATAGCTAAATGGTAATTCGACTAAATGGGAAACGAGCGGGCGATATAGTATTTTGCCCGGTCGTTCCCGCAGTCATTCCAAATTGACTGCCCCGTTAATGTTTCATTATTGCCATCGTTTATCCGAGCTACGCCATTGTGCTGCGTTAATGAAACGGGCACGGCCCGAGCCGTGGGCCCGCGCGGGCGCGAAACGACGCTTCAAGAATTATACGGAATTAGCGTCGATTTAATGATTTAACGGTAGACTTTATTAAGTTGAACACCGGGGCGCGAACTAATGTCGCGCGATTGGCTGTCGTAAAGTTTACGACAGCGAGCGGGCGAGCTCGACTTTGCGCACCGCCCCCATATTCCACTCAATACTCGGTCAACTAAATGAATAATGAAGAAAGGCTCTCGGCCGGCGACCGAATTTCCCTCTGCAATTATCGAGTAATAAAAGGAGAATGTAGAATAATAGAAGCTGGCTCGATCGAGCCAAAGTAATTGCAATTAAACCGGGGGTAGGTATTTGAAAATAGCGCGGAGCGAGTGGAATACAAAGGGGGACACTGATGACGAACTTGCCCCATTGATATTTGAATATGTTAATGAAAATGTATTTACCGCGAGGCGAGGTAATAAAACATTTAACGAACACTCTCCTGGCAGGAGCTTTGTGCGCTGTTGAAGTAATTAAGTTCCGTTTATGAGAAATCTTGATTCAATGTGACGTTGAACCTTTAATTATGACGCCGCAGCTCCGAGCTAATTAGGCATCGAAAGTAACGCCCGCGTACCCGCTCCAGTTTACAAGGGAGTGCGTTTATAAGGTCCCCAGGACACGCGTGATCCGTACACTCGCTGGCAGCCAGCGCAGTCTTCGCCGGGACGTAGTAGTTCGCGGAAATTACGTAACTAAAGCACTTAAGTTGGAGTAATTTCTCGTCAAGCAACGATACCACCTGCCGCGCTCCTCGGCTCCCGTAAATCGGTTCTAACTTCGAATGCCACCTGTGCGGCAAGGTGTCGAGGAACTCGTCTTCCATCCGTTGCCATCTCTGTTCCCTGTTACCTGCTTCTCCCCCTTCATCGATAGCAACGTAGAATCAAGAACGAACCGTCGAATTCTCGCTACTTTATTTCCGACTTGAATATGCAGATTAATTAGCAACGAATCGAACGCCACTTTCTTCTGGTAATTTTCACTGGGGAACTTAAGAACCGCTCGAGAGTGTTGTGTTACATTTCCGAAACGGTTCCTACGTAAATCGGTTTTTCCAAGGAGAGTTACGCGCGTGCCAGCCGAGGGAGCCGCAAGACGCGTCACTGTCAATGCGGAGGAAAGGGTAAAGACGTGTAACCGTTTCACGGTGGTGCATTCGCGCCTGAACTTCTCGTCGAACTCGACGGGGCGCGCACAGTTTCCATAAATTACTTCGCTACACTCGAGACTTAAGTTCCGCGTCGCGCCTGGATCCCCCTGCTGTATTCCGCCGAAGCTTTTCCTACTCGCGACAGCCAACCATCGATCGTTATTCCACGTTTCACGGGTTGTTGTCTGGTTAGCCGGCTCATCTGTGCCGCGGTGACGCGTTAGAGGGAATTCAATCTTTTCCGCTCGGTGGTAAATGTCCGATTAGGAGGACGCGCTTCCTCTTCGGAGTTCCAGCTGTATTCCATTTTGCGTATCGTTACTGTTTCGTGATGACGCTGCATTGCGGTGTGTAGGATGGTGCGGTTGAAATTGCATAAGTAATCGCGGGAGTATTGTTCTTATTAATAGGTGGAGATCAGTATAATACGTTCATGTACGTATGTTGTTCCCTTTTCATCCTGCTTCGGTTTACAATCAGTATTCGCATTTTATAGATCACAAGCTGACTCGTTACCCGGTTTCACCCGGGAAGCATTTATTATATTTGGAAAATAAAAATAGCATAAACAAAAGAAATAAATAGCCTATAATCTAATCCAGGACGTATGTAATGTATATTCAAAATTTAATTGAAATTCGTTCAGCCGTTTAGGCGTGAAAGAAGGACAAACAAACAGACAACGTTTCACTTTTATATATTAGTAAGGATTGTGTAAGTAGATGTGAATTGTTGAGTTTCGGTGTTGCGTCTTGTGACATTTTGTTTTAAACGATTTTATTCAGCTTCGATCCCCTGCTTGGTTGTTTGTATGTTTGCTTGATGTATACATGGTTCAAATATGGCAACTCAAATTTAACTCAACTTCCAACTATCCAATTGTCTCGGAACTTTGCAGCGTGCGTAGTTTGGATGATAGTACAATATTAAAAAAAAAATAACCCTAAGCGGGTGAAAATATTACCCAGTCATCAATAAATATAACCCATAACCATGAACCCAAACGACTTGAAATCAGACACTCGCGTTCTTTACGGATATGACAAAAGGCCGCTGCGTTCGGGACGCTAGTCGCATCGCGATTACCGAAAATACACAATTTATCGAGAAATAATCCGTCACGTATGTACGAGTAGTGAAACTAAAACTTTGCAGGCGTTCGTAGTATATCACCATCGAAATTGTAGTACAAGAAAATAATTATTTTTTAGTGGCAGTACTCAGCAATAAGAGATATTTGTATAGAAGTTTAAGCTGTGAAATTTAAATCCACAAACACTAAAAACTAGAAAATAAAGAATATATAAACAAATAATTATGTCAAACGATTTTATTAAAAACGCACTTAAAACTAAATTAAAATGTACTAAAAACTTAAAAATAATTATTTTCTTGTACTACAATTTCGGTGGTGTTTTTTCACATTAAATGATTCACTTTAAATCTTCGTGGTCACACCTTCTTATAATTACAAGTTGGTCAGACGGGGTTCACTGTACCCCAGCGTCATTTTTTGAGTTACCATTTTCGTATTTTTGAATCTTTTAACTTTTCACTGATAATTGTACGTTCGTAATACTTATACACTCATGGTCTAATAGTCTTTTTCTAGAAATGTAAATTTGAAATGATAAAACTTGTAGTTGAAAATCAGCGATTTTCCACGGTTGTGGGGAAAAGGGTTTTTTTAATATTTTTAAAAAATTTATTCTTGCGATAAATCCCCTTTGGAAGTCGTATAGACACGACATTTTAACTCGAAAATTATTCTTGGGGTACAATAGAGCCCGTGTGACCATGGTTAATTTGGTTTTTAGTGCATTTTTTAATAAAATCGTTTAACATAAAATTTATTTTTATTATATACGCAAAACATTTGTAACACTTTATTTACAACTGTATCGGTATAACGAGTATGTTGAGTAATTCCGAATACCTACATGCCTTGTTCTGTAGGCATCCAATTCAGATCTGTTCCATTTTATCATTCTTGGATAATGATTTATCACGCTACTCTTTTGCGAGCATACACTCGGTGTAGTCAAGTTATAAGCCGACGTTGTGCGTCGTTGTTTATTTAACGAACCGTTTCGTGATATTTCACGGCAATCAGGGAAGACACACGTTGAAGAGCGACGTCTGGTCTTTCGCGGTGATGCTCTGGGAGATCCTGACTTTCGCGAGAGAACAGCCATTCGAGGAGCTTCCTGACCATCGCATCGTCGAGAATGCGACTTACTTTTACCAGGAGGACGAGAGAAGGGTGAGTATTCGTTGATATCCTTCTTTCATTTTCCTCGCATACTTAACTTAATGCACGCGGCGAATAGCTCGCATTAAATGCCCTCTAAACCTTTCACCACGATGAATGCTGCCATTTGCACCGTCTTTCAAGCCTTCGACTACTCTTCTCTCATTTTTACGACTCCCCCCACCAACGGGTCCTCATTAGAAATGACGGATAATTCCATCACCCCCACCTACAGGGACATTGAATTCAATTGGGCAATATAATTGAACGAGAAACTTTCAACTAAAAATGATGTCACTTAACGACTTGCTTCCTTATTATCGATGAAATCGTTCAATAATTGAGGCATTGAGAATAAAAAGGGACTAACGCACGTTGAAAAAAAATTATTTTTTACTATTTCATATGATTAGTACAGCCTATTGGAATACATTATTCCTAGTAACTCAATTTCGCGAATAATGTGGGTTAGTCCGCTTTGCTCTCAATTAGTGTTCCTGATTTCTCCATATTTTTTGTTCCTCGAGAAATCAGAAATGGGATCATATTTCTTGAGAATTCTCGAGAGTTCTCGAGAAATTGAAAAGAATATTGCAAAAATTATATTTTTGGAATAATGTTGATAATATTTATCATAAACACAAGAAAACTTTAACTAAATTCCTGTCTAATTTATACAAAACTTGTGCAAATGAAAAAAATAGATATTAAATATAATTGGTAAATTTATTTATATAATACAAAATTTGTATAAAGCGAAACTTTGGTTTTAAAATTTATTTTTAAATAGTTCAATGCGTCTAATGCAGCATCAGCGAATCTATTTCTTTTTTGTGGCAAAATCTGTTACTGTTATATTTTCACGTTTTATATATATCTATCTTGGCTGTTAAATGAAAAATGTGTCTTTTGATCCTTTTGGAAGAAATTCTGGATCATGCAAAAATTTTATACGAGATACAATAGTCTTATCTCCTCTTTTCTATATTTCTTCTTTAATAGCCACAAGAAACTCAATAGGTACTTAATTCAGCATACAATTTTTCTAAAATTTTAAATAAGAATTTAAGAGCACCTTCAGCAGTTAATAATATCGAATCTTCTGTACTGTGATTTTCTATGGGAATTCATATAGGATCTACTGTTATTAATAAAATGCATTATAAATTGTGGTAGATGTGTTTATACGTTCGCGATTAATACGTAATACATTCATTTACGAAAATGAATAAGATTTATAATATTTTCCCTAAAAATTATAGTATTTCTCAAGAAATAACAAATAAGCAATTATAAAATTTCTCGAAAAATTCTCGAGAAGCAACACTACTCTCAATGCCTCAATTCATCCTCGCAACGAAACCCTGCCAATTCCAGTAGTTCAGTGCAATATTTAACTTGCATTGATACAATTTTCGTATAATACATTAAAGTCCGCGGAAGTTACCCATCCGCTCAGAGAATAACTCGCGGCGGACGACGCTGTTATCGTTCGCAGATCATTCTTCCATTGCCGAAGAACTGTCCCAAGGACATCTACGACCTGATGCGCGAGTGCTGGCAGAGGAACGACGTGGACCGGCCGTGTTTCCGCGAGATCCATCTATTTCTCCAACGAAAGAATCTCGGCTACAAGCACGGGGACTCGAACGACACCTGATACAGAGAACTAGAAGGCTGGAACCTGATCCGGCTTTCTATGATAGGCGAGCTAAACGGGAATTGGTGGCACAGCCCCTTGACGACCAAGCTGCACCAAGTCAGACCAAGTTAGTACATACGGTGACCGATCGTTCCGGGCGGCGATCCGTGAATCGTCGCGGATGAAAGGTAAATCGGTGGTTATCCCGTGACTGTCGAGCTGACTCCCGCTGGGAGGCCGACCAATTCGTTCCCCGTTTTTCGTTGGCAATTAGACGACATATCTGAGATCGGCTCCGAGAGGACTTGACACTGAATTCTCGATCGTTGGTTCGCTACTACGACCTGCTACTCTCTCGCGATGATTCTCGGTAAACTAATTCAATATCGATCGAATAAGAGAAGTTTCACGGCCACTTGGCCGCTAGAATCGAGGCCAATTGGATTTAAGAAGTTCGAGAGCCCGAGTTCCTTCGAATGTTTGCTTCGAAAACAGTCGCGGTTCGATTGTTTCCCGGGGAAGAGGTAGCGGCTATAATTAGTCTGTTAAGCACCTTTCTATCGGCGAGTGGCAGCAAGGGTCGCGGCAATAATCGGGGGTGGAAACGGATTTGCACGGCGATTCGATACGAAATGGAACGTTCCTAGCGCGGGCCAAATAGACAATGAGCTCGTTCGATGACTCGCACGTACCTACGCGGTTCTGAAATTGATACTGTCGGCAAACACGTTCGCAGTGCCCACCACCGCGGCACTTGTATCACGTTCGAAATACACGTGGCCTGGACCTCGAAAATCGCGGGCGACAGGTTTTTCTAGGGGTGACGAATGTTCTTCAGCAGCCCTCCTCCGCGGTGAACACTTGTTTCCAATGATTTTGGGTGCTACGAAGTTGAGGGCAGAGATGTAATACGAATAACGGTGTAAAATTGATATAGATGAGAACAACTCGATTCCCTAAATCAGTAACTGTGATTGCTGCCTGGTCTTTCAATACCTGCAGAGATCGGACACTCGTATAATAACGGTTTGAGTTTAACGCGATTCAGAAGCGATGCAAGCAGCTACAAAAGCCTTGGCAGCTAGTCAAAACTATTCGTTACGTTCAAAGGACAGGGCCGAAATTGCCACGCGCGATCCTCCTTTTTGTAAAATTTTAATTAACCGCCGCTGACGAAGAGGAAATTCAGCGGGTACAAGCGGGCTTTGTATCGGAGAAGTTCTGGGGCGCGTCAGAACTTAGGGTTGTCGATTAAGTTCGATGGCGAGGCGTCCGCTGGGGCCGTATCCTGTGACGGGGCAGGTTTATCGAGCAAGGAAAAAGAGAAGAATGGGAAAGTGGGGAGGAAGGAATTCCTGGAGCCGCGGGCTTGCGTTAAGTTCCCTAAAACTACTAATAAGCTTAAGGATGCGCTTTAGCCGAAGTGCATAAATGTTTGACAATACCACTAGAGGTTGCAGTATAAAATTCGTATATACATAATAGCGTGTAAAGAATGTTAAAGGATTAACCGATAGACATGAATTATATATTAGCGACGTCGTTTTAAGGCTTCGAATTCCTCTCGGCGGTCGGGCGGCCGTTTTGCACTCGTTACGCCTATCGATTCGCGGAACTTGGTCGCCGTACCGAGAATCGAATCCGACAAAACCGCCAGTCGGATGCAACGTGATTCGACCTGGGCCCGGGGGAAAGGGGATGGGACGTAGCAGGAGAAGCTCGTGTGACCTGAAGTTAAGTTTATAGGAAGGAATAGACACGGTCCATTTACCCGCTGGATGTTCTCGTTTGCTTCTACCTCGGACGAATTTTTGCCCCCGGAAGATCGACGGCTGCCCCGAAGATTGCTTTCGCGGATAATCGAACATCGATTCTCGTTTTCATTGGGATCAACGTGGCTGTGCGTTCGGTCACGTCGCTGGAGGAGCTTGTCCATTACTTGATCCCGAATTGAACGACAGTACAGAAATTATCCCTTTCTCGTGGCAAATAATTAAAATTGAAGGGAAATTAATATACAGTCGCATCGGACAGTAAGTTGGCACTCTTTAAAATCGCATACCTTCTTTAAAATTGGTCCAAACGACTTGAGTATTTTTTTTTTAAAACGACGAAACACGTCACCTAGAAAATTAATTCCTCTAGCTTCTAAAAAAAACTCAAGTTGTTTGGACGAATTTTAAAAAAGTTATGCGATTTAAAAGAGTGTCAACTTACTTTCCGATGCGACTGTGGTTGACTCGCTTCATTGTGATCGAGATGGCATATTTACCGTGTCGAATACATATCATTAAAATCTGCAAGAGCCAGCTACCGTTTGAGTTCCGCAACATTTTCTCGCGTTTCGGAGGAAATAGATAGCAGACGTAGATACGTGTACGTGGCGGATGAATATTCATCGGGTGTGGACCGTGGTCAGCGTGGAACAATGAGAAACTTATAATTGTTAGAGTGGATCGTGTCGTCTAGAGGGCGACGGTAAAACAATGCGTTGTTCTGGAATTTATAGCGTTACTCAACCAGACAGTCACCCCCATGATCTGTGAAATATAAATCGCCGTAGGAAGCGTGAGTGATAAACGTGCGCGCGACTGGAAGTAGTCCGGCGAGAGGGCAATCGACTCGTCGATAATTTGCCCATCGTTTCGTATAAAGAATCGGGGGTAATTCGATTTAACGAGTAATCGAGTGCCGGCTTTAATTGAACATACCGGCAGATATCGTATAATAGCTCGCCCTTTTGCGGGACTACGTTCGTCGTTGCCGAAATTAATTGTGAGGTTTCAATTTTGAATATGAAAAGTCTACGATATTGTCTATGACGCGACGTTGGTAACTTAATATAACATTAAACTAAGATCGATAACGGTAAGGAATACTGCCACTCTATTAGGGAATCTACGATGTCGAGTGAGAGAATTTCATTTGGATCCCGTCTCTCGAACAGAGTGACGATGGATTATTCGCGTTAATTCGTGACGAGCGTTATACTATCACGGGAAACAATAAGGAAAACAATAAGGGGCGAGAGAGAGAGAGAGAGAGAGAGAGAGAGAGAGAGAGAGAGGAAGAGAAATCACGGTCGATCGTGCAGAACTCGGCGAGTCGCGTTGGATCGGTGTACATACATATCCATATTGATGAGCTTAATGAAATATTACTGGTGGCAATTTTGGCCGACTTTACGGACGTCTTCTGCGCGATCGAACGGAGTGGAAGTATGCACACAGTCCTTCCTACAAGTGGAAATGAAATGAAGTGCGTTCTCTGGCGCGACATGTCGTCGATGATAGTGCAAAACCGCGTATGAGCAGTTTGTAAATACCGCGGATCTGCATTTTACCGATTTTACAGGAGGAAGAGAAAACTTAGTATTTCAGCCATTTTAAGGGGGTAAACTTGTAATAAATACTAACATCAATTCATCATAGAAATGCTTAATTTCTGTGTAAAGTCAGTTTCACGCACGAAACGTGCCGCCACTTCACCTGATTCCTCTGTAAATGCGCGGTTTTGTCGCCGACTTGCTAAGAGAGACAGATTCACGGTATCCTTGAACCTGCTGGTTCCGTTGGTAAAAAGGCGGCTTCCTACTGGCTATTTCACATGGCGTGACTTTTAAAGAAAAGCGAACAACGTTTGGCAACCGCGGGCGCGAAATCTGAATTTAAAATACTTTTGCAGATACGCGGTATTTACAAACTGCTCATACGCGGTTTTGCGCTATCATCGACGGTATCGCGTTCTAATAAGAAAGAGCAAATAGCATTTCGCGCATTCTCATTGGAATTATAAATAGGATCGTTACCTTCGGTAAATTCGTTGAAATGTTATCCGTTCCGCCAATTAATTTGCTCGCTTGCAAATTCGGACGAATTTATGACGCCTACTATCAAATTCACGTTCGATCAATGTGATAGGGATAAGCGAGCTCCTTTGGCATAGTTAATTATCGACATTGATGTTGTTAATTAATTAGGAGAAACGAATGTGAATATTTAAGAGTCGAATATCGTATCATTGACATATCATTCGTTCGACGGGAATAATTTAATCCTATTCAAGGGGAACGTGAAAAATACGAGGATATCGATACGAGCTACATATCCCCATACTGGGATTTGAAGGATATAATATACGAGGAATTTTATTATGTAGTAAATATCGCGAAATCCAACACGCCGGGCATATTTCGTTTTTCTCGCAAAATGTTTCTCTTTGTAGGAAGAATCCCTACAGTGTGAGCCGAATGCCTGAAAGTGAGCGAGAGAGTGAAGAGACAGAGAGAGAGAGAGAGAGAGAGAGAGAGAGAGAGAGAAGAAAACAGGGAGAGAAATAAATATATATAAAAATATATATATATATATATATATATCATAAATCGTTGAACATCAAGCGGCGAAGAGAATTCATTGGACTAAACGATTCCATCGTTGCGATAATTCTTACGAGTCGTGAGAAACACTTTGTACAGTTTGTAATAACGGAAACCGCGAGTATAAGTACGTGGTGTAATTCATTCATTCACCGAAAAGAAATGGTTAATTAATTGTTATTAGGGCGCCTTTTGGTTTTCAAAGACGACGAGGTCGGTTATAAAACAGGGTTTAACGTTTCACGATACCGTTCGACCCCTCTGAGCCTAACAAACGGAGTTCCGCTTCATCACTTTTATCTTGAATTTCATTTTAACTGAAACACATGAGGCACAATAAGATCTACGAAGATTTTTAACCCTTTTGCACCGGCACCTGGATCTCGTTGAAGGAGAAATATCCCGTTTTCTTTTTATTGTTAAAAATCGTTAAAATCTTTATATTTTTACGTAAAAAAAATTCTTCTTTCTTTTTAATATTTTCAGTGGTTTTCAACTTTCTTCAATGAATAAAACTATTCTAAATCTTAATCTGGTGCAGACAGCGCTAAAGGGTTAATAACATTCTTCGATTTCTGTAACAGAGCTATTTCCTTTCGAAATTAATTCATCTTCTCGCTCAATTAGGATTGCCACCTTTCTGACTTTCAACGGAAAATTTAGTTCTTGGCCGTTCATTTCTGTTCTCCGCTTAGAGCCATCACTGTTTGCTTTTCACAGGGTGACTTTGAGCTTTAAAATATGTTAACGGTTCCGCGTGCATTCCTCCAGCGTTGGCACCTTCGATATTCCAACGAATATCCAGTTTTTGTGACGCAAAAAGATGGCAGTCCTAGGCTCGACGCGAAGCAGGAGGCTGCAGGTTGCAATACCCAGGATTCGTAGTGCTGGGTTCTCAAAGGGACCTCGTTTCCCCGTTTCTTTTCCGGAAGAATTCGAGGGGTTCCCCCGGTATCGAGCATATGGTTTTTTGCTTTCACCACCTGAAAAACCGATCCCCGTCGTTCCTTTGGTAAACGAAGCTTCCTTTTCCGCGTGTATTTACGCAACGGGAATGTTCGGGTTTCGTCGGACCGTCGGTCGCAAACAAAAGTCGTGAACACGGAAGTGTCGCGTACACGAGGGAATTCCGCCGTTTGCCGATGGAATTTAATATCCGCTGCCTTCGTTATGAAACACGATCGCGGTTTTTCTCCACCCTTTTCCCAGCGGCCGTGCACGCGCGCGCCGCCGACCGAGCTTTCGCTTTTTGCAGCCCGAGAGCGGACCGCAGAAGCGAAACATCCGAATCGATATCTACATCCGTGAGTTGCCTGACGAATTTTCACCAACAGCAATAAACCATGTATCAAGCGTCTGCCACTGAAGACCCTTTTCCGTGGAATCTATCCCACGCTGATTAAGAAATTCCCCGCGCTGTGAATTTCGCATCAAAGGAGCCAATAAACACTAGACCCGCGGAATTATCAACCTGCGCGTGGCATTTAATCAAAGAAATCTAATCAACGGAGATCGAAGGAAGCTGAAATAACTAAATACAACGCCTCCCCATTAGGATGGTTCCGTGGCAAGGAAAACGGGTAGCTGGTTGTTCAGTTCAGATTTTCCTAACTTCCGCACACTTCCCCAACAGTGCCGCCTCGAAACTTCGAATGATACAGGATCCACCTTGAAGGGCGTTCGTTCTCAAAGCTCTAGATGTACCTAGACCCTTCTTCGAAAGATGAGGAACATAGCCTCCTTCTCTGCTTGTCGCTGTTCGTGAGAATTCGCTGGCGAAGGCGGAGGAACGCGGCCGAGCATCGTTTAGGCAAATACACGTCGCGGATTCGTGGTCCCGCGTATGACACGACGCAACTGCCAATCTCCGCGTGCAAATATAAACACGGCGAAATGGGTTGCAAATAAGCTGGCCGCGCACGGCCGCAGGTACGGGGCCGGTTATCTATTGTTATCGGCGAGCGTATTGACTATGGTGCGTGGTTGGCACTCGGAACACCTTCGACCTATCCCTGTATAAATGTCACACAGAGGCACACGTGTATTTAATACGTTTGTACATAGCGATTCGTTTTCAATAAATACTCAGCGCTTCGACTTTTATACCTGTTGTCCTCCCTTCTGACCCTAAACCTGCTGGGGGCGCGCGGCGACCATTCACGTGCGCCCTGGCAACAAGAAGACAACGTGGCACGCGACTACTGTCTTCTCTGACTAATTCTATATCATTTGAGCGCTCGTGCTTCTTTCGTTTGGTTTGCTTTTACTCGGACTGTGTGCCATTTCGGAGGTTTAGACGGGGAATGTTCCAGCGAGCCGAGTCTTCTGGGAGAATCCTACGGAGGGAACGTCGCAGTTGTGCGGATGGGAGGTAAGTCAGTATTAAATTGTATGGTACTTCGTTTTCTGGATTTCAGATGCTTGTTATTTAATTTAGACCACGTAGTTGTGGGTCTGTGGTTATTTATTAAGTTAAAAGATCGGTCATTTTCGGCTGAACATAGCACAGCTACCTTGGATGACTGTTATCACGTTTAGCTGACAAGTTGTAACAAGTGACAAAATTCTAAATTCCTGTCGATAGCGGATAGTTTTTTGTTCCCCGTCAGATTTTAATCAAATATAATCCCATGAGTTTTATTCGTTATATGCTCCGGATTCCTATGCGAAACAATTGTCAGGCGTCAACGTTCAATCGCCATCGGGTCAATTAAGGGTCGAAATAAAATACCGATTTCTC
The DNA here is from genome assembly GCF_050908995.1 of Andrena cerasifolii. Lineage (NCBI taxonomy): Eukaryota > Metazoa > Arthropoda > Insecta > Hymenoptera > Andrenidae > Andrena > Andrena cerasifolii. The sequence continues at coordinate 7,888,011 of NC_135118.1, forward strand.
TCGAAAGAGGGATTGATTTAAAACAAAACCCGGATACGGCGCAAATAGGAATCAAGTAATCCAGAATCCGCTTACAGGCGAATCAAATAGCTGATACACGAGTTTATAAAACTAAAGCTTTTTGCGAGGAATTTCGCAGTAATAGTCGCAAAAAAATTTCATTTGCAGCTGTCCTCGTTTTTCAATCAAACGCGCCATACCTTCATCGAGCTAATCGGTAACGCCGGCTGAAAAACGAATTTCCGTAAACCGTATCCGTGAAAAATTGTTCTCTGTGCCGATGGAGTATAGAAAGTTTAAGGAATCAGCCACTGTAGCGACAACTGCAATTGGTAAAAACAATCTACATGTTAGAACTACCAAATGTTTATGAAAATTTAGCTTCCAATGTCAACTGACATTTTATATTTCAAGCTGCGTCTATGCTGCAGCTAAGCTGACAGTAGGTATATTATTAGTGTTTTATTACATACAGATTAATAACATTTCAACAACTGGTCAATCTTCGCACACAGCGACGCGCTCAGCAAATGCAACAGACGCGTTAGTGGGGACTATCCTTTCTGTGGCTCTGAGCAACAATTATTGACTTTCTTCCATCTATAATAATAAATGCTACATTGAAAATAGACCTCCCCGACTCACAGTGTCGCGGCACGTGTTCAAAAAGCAAAAATTTGAGTTTTTAAATTTTGTATTTCATTTCATGGAATTAATAGTAAACAGTCCAGCGATATAAGAGCATCATAGCTTAGTAACATAAATAACGGCTTTAATGTTAGCAATTGCATTCAAAGTCGAATAACGAAACGCAAGCTGCTACAGACTACACGTAGGAAATATTTACCCACTGCATTTTTATTGTATTTATAAGTTTTCTTTTCTTTTCTTTTTAATTAACCAACATATACCCTTTATTCGTTTTATTAATTAAAAGTCTTTCATTTAAATATATGGATACGTGCCAGTGACTCAAATTATTACTTTTGTGTCGCATTTTCGAAATTCTGGAGAGAATTAAAAAAACGAAACGTATCGGTTCTTTCATTTTTTTTACTACACTTAGTTCCTTTTATGCCCTTTAATTTGGTATAAATTTTATCCGCTCCTGAGTGCTCCCACTTAAGAAATAATACACATTCTTATGAATTCGTTTTATTAAACGAAAAAACTAGACAAATCTGTGCTCGAATATTTATTTTTAAAAGACATTGAGCTTTGAATTCCTTCAGATTCAACTGATAGCGATGAGGATATTTAATACGAACGAATAATTTAAAATTTATTATCAATACGAATTATTTAAAAAAATAATTTTATTTTTTATAATTTGTCTCATATGTTTGTTATTAATTTGTGTTTAAATGTATTTTAAAAATATATACTTTATTTGTTTTACTTTTATTATGTTCAAAACTGTTTTATGTTAAAAATTAATTTTTTGTGTATAAATATGATTAACATATCAATTACATGTAAATAACTGTATCTTAATGGAAAATTGATTTTCGATTTGTTTTCTCATATAACTGTGGGACTGGGCTAAACAGAAATCTAAACCGTTAGCTGTGTCCAAAGCGACAGCAGGTAGTGTTCCACAAAACGCTTAATGGGAATGAAAATAACGATCGATTCCCAGCCACGACAGTTCCCGCGTGGTTTCGCGTTACTTAGCCACCGTGGACGTGTCTCTCGATGCGTGTGCGACACGAACACCGTAGCTGCTCCTTCGAACGGTCATTATCGACGCGCTATCTCGATGGATATGTACGATGTGACCGAGCATCGGATAAAGCTAAGGGCAGAGAGAGGTAAGGGAGCGTGGAGTGTGCTACGCTAAAAGGGAAAGAGAGGAAAGACGGAGGAAGAGGGTTGTGTATTGCGTGCCCTTCATGACCCTGCTGCAAGGGAAGCCGAAGGGTGAGATACAGGGGTGGGGTCACGACTGCGACGCTAATCCGATGTGAAACACTCTCTTGACCCTGCTGCCACTCGAATTTTCCGCGAGGTTACCTACACCAGTAGCTGGTCACCTTTATTTTCGAGTATTCTCGTTCATTAACGAGGTGCTTCTACAATTTATCATCGTTTGAACACGGTAGAATAAAAATACGAAGATAAAGGGGTTGTCTGTTCGGAAAGGACCATCTTCAACGAACGATTTACATTTCGCGCAAAGTCTGTGTCAACGCGTCCACGAACTCGGCGGGAAGAAAGTCAGAGGGTTGAATGTGCCGAGGGTTGGATTCGGGTATAACACGTTAATCCTTCGGGACACGTTTCACGGTATCCTACCTAATCCTTCTATCGAGAGAAATTAGCATTCAAGGGTAGGCATTCGTTTCGAGGTGAAATACGACGTTCCATTTTTTTTTTCACATCGCTTTGAAGTAATAAATCTGAGTGTGGAACGAGATCCCGAAAAAATCTTGAGGATGAACGGAATCTTACCTGTCTGTAACTGCATCTATTCTTGGAAGATTCTACATAATAGAACACTTGAATCAAATATTGAACCGCGATTAAAAGGCAACGCGCTCGAAGATGATTACGAAAATTGCAAGTGTTGTAAGAAAATTATTCATTACATTTCTATTTCAGCCAGTAGAGAACTGGTAATAATTTATACAATTATCGATTAGCTACGTGCCGGTATTAATTGCCTGTAATTGAATTCGTTGTTAATGCAATAGAATCATTGCCAAATTACATAGAACTCGACTGGTGAGGCTAATTAATTTTGATTAATTCCAAATATTATTCTCCTGCTACTGGAGTCATATGGAACAAGATAGTTCGCCGTAGTTAGAAATGTTTGGCATGGTTTACTGAATTCCAGAGACCAGAACTGTTATAATCTAAATTTTAAAAGTTGTGGCTTAAGAATTAATATCTCTCTGTATTTTGGTTATGCATAACCATTATTCTCGACGAAAATATTTTTTGGTCACTAATAACTGTTATTTACGACGGAAATAATTGTTTTCGGTCACTAGTAACTGTTATTGACGACGGAAATTGTTTTCGGTTACGAATAACCATTATCTATGACCAGAATTTTTTTTCGGTTACGAATAATCATTATCGATGACCAGAATTTTTTTTCGGTTACGAATAACCATTATCGGTGACCACAATTTTTTTTTTGGTTACGATATAACCAATGTCTATTGCGGGATTTTTTTTTGGTTACGGTATAACCAATATATCTTGCGGGAATTTTTTTTTGGTTACGGTATAACCAATATGTTTTGCGGGAATTTTTTTTTGGTTACAGTATAACTAATATATCTTGCAGGATTTTTTTTTGGTTGCGGTATAACCAATATATCTCGCGGGAATTTTTTTTGGTTACGGTATAACCAATATGAATTAAGGAATTTTTTTTCGGTTACGGTATAACTATTGTACTACAGAATATCTGTTGTCTAGTAGGACAATAAGGTACGTATGTGCCCACAATTATAATAAAAGTATGGGTAACGTGAAACGAACACGCGAGCGAACCTATGTCCGAGATTTTTTCGTTAAGTTTCCCGTTCGCGTGGAATGTCGCGTTAATTCAGCTTGTAACGCGTGGAAAACATTTTTATCCGGCTACGCAAATCGGGGATACAAATAATATTGTTTTCCTGCGAAATACCTTGCTCGCGAGCCAATCATTATTTCCTAAAGCAAAGGACGTTAAAACGTTATGCAAAATCGTACGCATGCTTATTACTCTGATTAGAATAATTTGTAGGGCAGGTTTCTGGATAAGAGTAGGGAGTGAAATAAATATTAAGAAGGAAAGAAATATGGTGCATGCAATACAGCTGTATATTTATAGTCTTACAGAAATACATTGAATGGCCAGCTTACACAGCACGCTGAAGTTTCTAAATTATTTCCGAGCCGGGCGAAGGAAATTTCAGACTGCTCCGATTAATTTTTGCATCTCAATTTCTAGGAGAAGCGAGAGGTCTAAAAATACAGAAGGTAAACCGAAATTATTGTCGAATCTCAGGTGCCAGCCGCGGTGTCAATTTGAAAAGGATATTTTTATTACAGCGCCGTCCAACTACCGCAAATATTGAATTTCGCGTTGCCCCCTTCAAATCGCGACAGAGATTGAGCCCATTATACGTCAGAAATCTCGTCCTTTTGTGATTGAACATTATTTGTCGCTCAGGTGCCCCGCGAGTAAAACCATCGCTGCAGAGGCAGATCGTCGGCCCCCATCTTTACCAGACAAAATCGATAATCAGTGCACCAGCTTTTGCCGCGAGAAGCGTACTAACATACTACTTGCTGGCTTTTCTAATTGATTTGCATTTAATGTCAGATGACACTCTCGTTACATTTATTTTCACGCTGGCTGCCTCTGCAAGCTTCCTTTAGCCTCCTGAACGCTTCAAATCTTCAGATCCTTCAGCATAGACCTCGTTGAAAGTCTGCAACAAAGATATTGCTGAGAAATGAGGGAATTTTACGGAGATATGACTTTGGACTCTTTCATTTGTTAAAAACGGTTCTATTAACGCGCGGTGAGGAATAAGCTTTCTCTCGCATGAAAAATTTCTGTCAAGTTTATTTATCGCAATGGCGACTTGAATTTTAGATAAATAGGAGGCACCCTTCTGGCGCACATATTTGCAGAAGGAAGTATAAAATCGTGACACTCTGAATGGTAACCCTAAAAAATCCCCATACTTCTCAATGAAGTTCTGAGTGTTCACGCGCGTATGATGGATTCACTCCTGGAATTTAATTGCTAGACTGTGTACAGTCGGGGGGGCAGGGACCACCGTAAATTGGCGTGTCCCGTTCCAGCCTCGTAATTTCGCGTTTGGTGAATATACGAGAGGCATATTTCGACGGGAACCGGTAGATCCCTAACTGCATTAATCCTTTTAATATGAAAGTAACAACGCCCTGTTCTGCCGCTCACACCTGGTGCTTTGCACGAACGTTGGGGGAGCAGCGAGGAGGACGGAACAAAAGCGAAGGGAAGAAATTATTTATTGCGTGTGGCTTACGGTACCTTTAAAATAGTCCCAGTTAATACCCCCGAGGAGATCGTGTAATAAGTAAAATCGCGATGCCGAGCGAAGGCGGGGCGTTATTTTATGAAATTTCGAAGCCGCTCGTTCGAAGCTCGCACGCAGGCCGTGCGCTTGGGAGGGGGTACGAAAAAAAAAAAAGAGAGACCGTGAAAATGCGAGCTGTGTGTCGAAGAAAAAATTGTTATCGATCGGGCACGGCGAACGCGCACAGGTCTAAATAATAATCGAGTGCGCGCCGTAATGGCTCTCCCTGTTGTTCGTCAAACAGAAGAAACTAATCGATCAATAGTCAATTTACAGATAGAACGGGGCACTCACGTGATTAACCGGCGCGCATTGTTACGTTTCCGTGCCACACGCAAATTGTTTATAGCCGGGTTTCGTAAATTTAATGGACGGTGTGGCTTGTTCCGCCCGACGAGCCGCACAACACTTTTGTTTCAAATAAATCTAAATGATTGTTTTTCATAGCCGAAGGGAACGGGAGTTTTCCCATCATCGCGGGAAATTCACGTTAGTCCGAGAAACAGACCGACGACCATCAACGCACAACAGGTAATACGCAGGACTAGAATGAAATTTGAGTCAAGCTCATTGAAATGAAATACACGTTTGGCTCTCTGACGTTTACTTTTTTAAAATGATGGTAACAGTTCTCCGAAGTGGCTTGCCGTGAATAGATTTCAGGATCAACGCGATGCCTTATGGCACACAAATCTTGACTCCTGTATAGACACGCGAGTTTAACGTTTAAACAAGTCCCAGGGGAAGTTTGAAATAGTTCGGAGTTCAAAATAGTTGCCCGCGAAGTGAAAATGTTTTGGAATCTTCGAGGGCTACCGAGGCTGTTCTCGTTCGAGTGTGCTTATGGTTTCAAACGAATTTACCGCCTCTCCTCTCGAGAGGCTTTTAAAAGCTACGAAGGTTGGAAGATCACAGTAAGAAACCGACAGAGATTTTTCGAATGGTTTCCCGAATCCCTCAGACGCGCCGGGAAATGACGGCGTGAAACGGCCGTGGAAGTCTGAAAGCACGCTGCTATTTACAAGTCTTGCAAATCTGACGTTTACACGAATCCGCGATACGTCGACGAGATGCATCGCGTGTACTCGAGCCAAATAAATAGGTACTTATTAAAAATCCAGGATTCTAAGTAGTTCTTCGTGAACTACTCGTAAGTAGTCGCTCAGAGAAATGTTGAGGTCTTTACGTCGGAAGCTTTAACTTCCCAAAGCAATCGAGCAATCAGGAAGGATATTAATTTATTGCGGACGAAAGAAAGCTTGCAAATTCTTGCCAAAAAATTATTGAAACGTCTCAGAGCGTCCGGATGGCATTTTGCTCTCCCCAAGTGAAGCCGACAGAGGAGAGGCGGTTGAATTTCTTTTTCTTCTGATCAAGGAAGATAATCATCCGGGATATTCTTCAACGTCCCTATTTGAAAGTGGCAAGGTCCGCCTCGTCGAGAGTAATTGAGTCCTTACGAATCCACCTTAACTGCAACGCCTCGCTCCGCGGAAAGAAGCACGAGCAGAATTATTGGATGTTTGCTCGGCGAGGAAGTAGCTTAACGGATGAGGACGTGAGCAGACTTCCGACGGCCGGGAAATAAGCGAAAGACGGCGGAATGTTCTTGTTCGGTGTCGCCCAGCTTGCTATATTTTCCGAACTTTTAAAGGACCGCGGGAATTGTCCCGGGAACGATCGCTGGCTCCACTCGAGTAACGTCCTTTCGTGGTCTGAAATTTCTGGCCCCCGCTGGCCACGTTTCCCGGCGCGAAGCGCATGAATCTGGCACGAAGGTGCGCGTGTGGTTTAATTATGATAACAGAACGGAACTGCGGAGACTATTTCGCGTTTGACGCGAGGTGGTGTTACGCTTTGTGATCCATGAAGGATTTGAAAGAGGGCGTTGATTACTGAGGCAGTGATACAAGTCGACGAATGGTGCTGCAAAGGGAAACTAGAGTAGTGAGCAGTAGCGATCAAGAATCGAAGGCGTGTATTTGAATACTAAGTTTTATTAAGTAAACATATAAGTGTTATTATAGTAAACATATAGGATAAGGTAACTATGGTAATCGACCCAGTTTTCTACCCCAATACGTCTTGAAGCACTTCTTCAATGGGACGATATTTTACGATCGAAGCAAACCCCGTTGTGGATGCAGCTATCGTAACGAATCGAGTCGATGATTGGAAGCTCCCAGGTCGACAGTCGCATTGTTGCTATCGAAAGAGTTCCCGATAAACGTCGCGATGATGCTGACGTTGACTTTGACGGGAACTCTCTATTATCGGGTGGAAAAAGTGCAGGCCCAGAGTAAAGCACACGTATCCTCTTGCCTATCTGTCAAAAATACAGGAACAAAAAGAACGGAAGAGTTTTCGAAGCGGACTAAAGACCGTACGACAGCCACGCCAATTTACACATGTGCCACGACGCCCCATCAAACGTAACGATTTCATCCAAACAGCCCTGGGTTTCTCTGGCCGGCGCAAATTCCAATTAAAATCGGATAAACATTATACGATCGTTTCATCCCCTCAGAGCGACGGGTGGCTTTTCATCGGGCTTTCGCGATATTTTTCACCGATCCACCATTATATCCATGGCTATTCAATTAAACTAATCGATCCGCGGCATAGATTTTTCCCCGGTGAAAATACAAAAAAAAAAAGAAGAAAAAAAAAACCCCCACGGTCCGGCGTCCATTTCCATTTCGCCGATACTTCCGTCCCAGGCCGCTTCGATGGGAGCATCATGCATTATTGATCGAGCCCGATATAAATGCCGGAAGTTGGCTGAACCGGCAGCAAGAAATCCATGCGCCCGAACCCCTTCGAGATGCTTCTCGTTTGGATCGTCGCGCGTCACCTATCCTTCCCATTCGAATTCCGTTTTCCTGCTGGCTATAAGCGAAGCAAAGGGTCATATTGGCTGCTCGAGATTGCTCCTTCAACCCTGAATTAGCTTTCCGATCTTCGCAGCTTCCAATGCCGTGATGTAAAGTAACATAGCGATGTATACGCAGCACTGAAAGCAGCAATTACGTATTGGGTGAAGAAGGATACCTGCAGTAATAATATAACATTCTTTAAGAAGCTCGGACAGCTCGGTTCAAGCAATGTGGTGAACAAATCTCGGCAAACGAAAGATACGACTTTGAATCCCCTTTCTCTAGAACGATGGATTCGTCTGCAGTGAATAGGGATTGTCAATTTTCTGAGACTACAGCAAACCGAAGACCAACAGTCGTAAATGGGAAACTCGGAAACTTGAAAACTCGTCTGTTATCCCGGGAGGATTGGAAGAAATATTCTTCGCTGAAGCTTGCATCGAGGTTACTATACGCGCATGATGGATGCGTCGGAGATTACGCTCTAAGGGGGGAGCGTTCTTTGCGCTGCTGGTAACGGTGGGAATAATTGCAAGCAGGGAAGCTGGTTGTTCGGGTTGATCAAACCCGATGCTCATTGATCACATCTGATAGGAATATTCCGAAACTCCGAATGCATTCCGTTGAAATAAATGTTATTTACTTTGATAAATTGATCCCGAAGGTAATATCGCTTGTATGATGTAGTTAACTGGCATTTGTTTAGCAATGAAGTTAAAATCTTCTAGAACAGAGGTTTTCATCATTTATATTGCCCCGAAGTGCAATAATGGCGGTAATATTGGTATTTATTAACATGTTGCATCGCTTTAATCCGGGGGGAAATACACGCGAGGATATAAATAGGGTTTAGCGAAGAACGTAAGTGCTCTCCTGTCCCAAATTTTTATGTAGATTCTGTATAAATATTCAATGAACTGTCCTGCGCGCCGTTTCACGTTCAAGCTCTCGTATATTACTCGAACCCCGGTAATTCCTTTTCTTCCTCCATCGCTTCGAAAGCGGCAGGACAGAGAAGAAATGTAGGAAAATAATTCCTAAACGTTTGGTATAATTTGTTGTTCCCTCTGACAAAGAACTTTGCCATTCCTTCCCTGCGCGAAAAGAAATCATGAGGACGTATCGCAGAAAACCGCGAAGCATCGCAGAGAGAGGGCAACTGTCGCAATAACAGGAAACATTAAGCAACTGGAGCCAAAGCATCGTTGTACGCACACCTTTCCCTCCAGCTGACGGCAATCGCGGGGCACAAAAGGCCCCAGGGTTTTCATTGAATTAACACGAATTCTCCCCCGACGAACGTGTCAACGGGAGCCCCGGAGCAAGTCGAACAAACATTCGAAGACGCAAGTTCGCCAAGTGCAAAATAACTTAACGCGCGGCGGAACTTCTGCCAGCGCGATACCGTGTGTTTTATCGCGCCGCTTTGGTAATTTATTCCTGCAGGCCCGTCGTAAATTTAAAGTCGCTGGAGATGAGTGCGCGGAACATATCGAATTTACGATAGCGCATTTACGAGCTCGCTGGAATGCGTCCGTTTCAGCCTCCGTTTATTACGGGGCGGGCGAATTAAAATCGCTAAAGATCCGTCCAATCACTTTGCGCGTGCAGCGCGTAATAATCCGTGTTCATTTGCGCGGAGCGCGTCAAAATTTCATTCACCCCCGACACAATCAAATCGGGGGGAAAGAAATGCGCGAGCCCGTAACGAGCCGCGATACAGAAGAAAACACGCGCGGCCCGTTGATTTTCAATTCACGACGCCGACGGCCCCGAATTCCTTACACGCAAATTAAAAGAGATAATTCCCGGTGAAATAAAAGGGAATGGAGAAGAAATTTCAAAATTTTAGGTACAATAATTCTGGTTTGCTGTTCGGTGGAGGACCACGCGATTTCCGCGATGTGAATTTCGTCGAACGGTGACTAGGGGAGACCGGGGCAAAGTGAACCTCGGGGTAAAATGAGCTTCCTTAATTTATTCTTTACCAACAGAATATATTTACAAATTTTGGTGACGAAATAAATGTCTGTAATACCACAAGGATAATTATGCACATTCAGATATCGAAAAATAGAAATTTATTTAAAAAATTAAAAATGAAGTTTTAGAGACTTCCAATTGGTTTTCTTTTCGATTTAGCTTTTTGGATAAATGAGTCTTAAATGTGTTATTTTAACTCCAAATTTTTTCTGCGTGTTTATAACAAACTTATAAACATACACGTACACGCGTTTGAGTAAACATTAATCCTAACATTATTAAATAATTAATTTCCCACTGAGTACACATTCGGGGCAAAGTGATCGGGGTAAACTGAGCTGCAAAGAAAAGATGCGCGAGTGATGTGCGCAATAACCTATCCTGTTAACTAGCTGGGAAAGCACGCGGCGTGATGGAACAGAATCTAACCTAAAAAAAAACGAAAAATCTGCACAATTTTTGATAACCACGGTTAAAAAAAAAATATCAGAAACTGACGTGCTACACACGTCATCCCAGCGCAAGGGGTTAATAATTATCCATATCCTTAATTAAAACTCGTATTTTATTTCAGCTCATTTTACCCCATATATAAAGTAAAGTGGTCGTTTTGGCATTTTCTTTTCAAGTTGAATTTTAATATACTTTAATTTTATCTTAACTATTGCTATTCGTCATTTATCAATAGTAACGTTCAAATTATATTATAAATCTATTTCCACACATTTTTATTGAAAGGAAAAAATTTTATTCGACTTCAAACTTTTTTCGCGTCACTTTGCCCCGGTCTCCCCTACTTGCCGCGTGCGTCGCCTTAGTTCGTTGATTTATAACCGCACTGAATGTGAACTGCACGCGTGTACAAGTGTTAACCGTGGCGTTTTACAGAGAACAAGCTAATGGCCACCGCATTGGGTTCTCCGTTCCTCCGTTGCCGTTGCGACGACGCGAGCGTCTCCCTCGAACCCGTCCCAGGGCCTGTTTCATTAAGAAATTACCCTAATAGTGGTCATTGAATTTAAATGAAACTCCCGCTGCATGTTGAGGCGAATGCTGTGAATTTTTAAAACCCTTTCCCCGTGGCGCGGACGAAAAAGATACTTTAAATTGACCTTTCATTTTTTGGAAGATCCACCTGCGAGCTCCCGCTAAATTTCATTCCTTCCCTTGCTAACCGAATTCTCGCGGCCGCGGACGGCGTTCTCCACAAAGGGGCGATCTGCGAACTTTACCAGGGGTTCGCCAGGAAATTCTGTAAATTTTAAAGAGGCCAGAATTCGCCGGCAGTGGGGCGATAGTATCAAGACCGGCACAGTTTCTTTTACAACGGCTTTATTAGCTCCCCTAATGAACAGCGCGATGCTGAATAACCAATTTCCCGAGTCACGTCTAATTTATTCCACGCATTCTTAATGCAACTGTACCGCGAGTCAGCGAGCGTATTCGCCGCAATAAGGGCGGTCTGTATTCGTTTATATACGGCCGACCTCCAGGGAAATTATTTCAAGTACTCCTTTCTTGCCCTTGCTTAAGAAGCTGTCGGTCAGGAGAGCGCGCGGCAAGGTAGCGGGTCCGACGACGACCGCCGCTTCGAAGTTTAAACTTTAATCGCAAAAGTGGCCCATCGCGCGGCGAGCTGAGACAAGAGCAACGAAAACGAACCGTCGGTGGGTCGGGGAGGCCGGGGGATAGCGGACGAGTTTTCACTGGTGCGCGCCTTTCTCTTTGCCAGGGAACGGTTTCTTTTGTAGCGAGGGGGCGCCAAACGCGGGAGCAAGAACTTAAAGGGTAGGCAGTACACAAGCTCACAGCAAATGCGCAAGTTGCATTTATAAATGGTGCATCTGTCAAAGAGGATCGGAGAACTCTATGTCGGACAGAGTTCGAGGGAATTTAAATACGTGGCAACGAACTAATTCGTCATTCACAAGACTCACAAAGGAACACCGCAAACCTGGACTCAACGATTGGAACGCAACTTTGTGGGTTTTTAGAGTGACTCAAAACGAGAACAACGGGGTGTTTCATTTGGGCCCTAGCGCCCTTTAAGGGGGTGGAAACTAACCTCAAAGCCAAACTGGCACTTCCACTTTTTCGCGTATAACTCTCAAAGTGTAACAGACAGAAAAAAATGTTTCAAACAAAAGTTTAATGGTGCAATAAGCGCTACAAACTTGCGTTAACAAAATTTACAAAAGAGTTTTTTTCGTCAGTTATATATATATATATTTTAACTCTTTTCAAAATTTTGTTAACGGAAGTTTGTAGCGATTATTGCACTATTAAACTTTTGTTTGAAACATTTATTTCTGTCTGTTGTACTTTGAGAATTATACGCGCACAAGTGGAAGTGCCAATTTGACTTTGAGGTAAGTTTTCACCCCCTTAAAGGGCGATAGCGGTCAAGTGAAAGACACCGTTGTTCTTGTTTCGAATCACTCTAAAAACCCACAAAATTGCGTTCCAATCGGTGAGTCCGGATTTGCGGTGTTCCCTTGTCAGAAAGAGTTTCTCGTTATGTGCCGATGGAAACTTAACGCGCGACAGTATCGCCGATAAACTGACCTGGATATGTATATCCTGCAGGGTGTTTTATTTCGCCGCTGCTATAATTCGGTATATTATATCGATAATAATTTTAACGACGGAGGGCCAGCGAACTTATGTGCATTGACCGGTGACTTCCAGTTTATTTCTGCTACCACCACGTGCCCTTAAATTCTTCGACATCTTTACATGATGCTGCATGGCGAAGCGGTACCTTTCGTAACGCCGGTTAACGATTCATGAACAAATTCGTCGTCGTAAGTCTCCGCGCTGGAGACGTAAGGAAGTTTACGTGAATCGTGGTTTCGATGCCTCATGACCGCCGGCCGATCGATGCTCGAGCGAACGTGACTATACCTTTTTTTTTGCTGCCGACCGAGAGGGTGAGAAACGAGAGACGCCGGCATTAGCGTCCCTTCGCCGCCTGGCCCGTGGTGTGGGTTGCAGGTGCGAAAATTCCATTTCCTTCCGCCTGTCACACGACCAGGCCACAATTTTCGTTTTTCGCGTACGTGCGCAGACCCGGCCTTTAAATGTTCCAACGGAAGGAGGAGGAGGAGGTGGCGACGGGAGGGGGGTTGGGCTCCTATGGTCCCGGGGGAGCAAAGCGTCCTCCTGAAGCCTTTCACCCCATCCACCCTCGGCGGGGGAGAGACGCGATCGGAAAGCCTTACTGGCAACGTGCTCGAGATCAATGACGAATTTAGTCGAGACGCGTGTCAACCGACACGCCGCCAGGTATTTCCTCGTGACGCGCGAGATATCGCAGCAAAATGTTGCCATTTCGATGAAATTCAGAGACGAGCGCTACGCCGTCGACGCATCACGGAATTCTAATGCCGCTTAAGACCATTCGCGGTTGAAGTGCGCGTGCTGACGACGTTGCTGATCCCGTTTCTGGGCATGTGGGATAGAAGAGTGTCTTATGATAGGAGTAATAAATGGGATATAGCGAGTCGTCGCGTAGATCGAGGGAATCGTCGAATAGAGTTGGTATTCCTGGTCCATGGTTTTCATAGAAACATATTCCCTTGCCATTAACTTAGATTAAGAGGACTATTACGCAGTCGAAAAGTTGATATTTTTTATTGCATTTTCCGAAAGTATCATCTTTTCTGAATAAAATCCCGCTTGGTTTATATTAATATTAGCAAAATTGTTGATTTGGCAGCCAGAAAGGTCAAGCGGTAACTTATAGCATTGACTGTGCCCAGAAACATTAAACGCGTTTTTCTCGAATCTTTTTTACTCTCGGTTTTCGACTAGTTGCGAATGAACGGAGGTTCCGGTCAACTTGGAAAAAATTAAAGAATGTGTAAAACAGGTGCTATTTCGTGCCAAACCTTTGATATGGTCCGTAAACATTCGAGATTTTCATAAAAAAATTACAAAGTTTTAATTTTAGTTTTTATTGGTTCAGCGCGAAACTACGGGCGTTACAAACAAGAACCACACCTTGAAATTCGATTACATCGCTTTTTAAGACCAATATTACCTGAAAACCACAGAAGAACGTTTCAATGTTTACGAGTCAGCACCGCCATTTTTAAAGCACATGTATATTTCATACCAACTTTTTTTCAATCTCTATGATAATAATAAACATTGGGTAAAAGGATACATCTGAATTTGCATTCATTTATTTTACAAATGCATTAAAAAGAAAGTGTTTTTTTTTCACGGAAAACGACTGCCTAGTCCCTTTAAGGGGAAACAACACCTTGAAGCCCGAAAAAAGTGCAATTTTTTAAAAAATTTTATTAGATATCCATACTTCGTAGGAGAATCATTTATATGGGGATTAAATGTGCATGTAGTGGACAGTATTTTAGATTTTTGTCTGGCTGAGAAAAAAAAGGAAAGCATTTTTTAAATCTATATTAATATAGTTACAGTAAAGCGTACGGAAATTAAAAATAAATTATTTTTACTATTTTTTCCACCCCAAAATGTATTGATTTTTTCCTTAACCTGACTCGAAATTTTTTAACTTTCCCCTTTAAGCTCCGCCATTTCTCCAAAAATTATTATAATTAAATTTCCGTACGCTTATCTGTAACTATATTAATATAGATTAAAAAAATGCTTTCTTTTTTTTTCTCAGATGAACGCGACGCGAATAAAGTGGGAAACCATCAGATCGTGTTCGACGCGTCGCGTTCTACGACGACCTCTATAACTTGATTAAAACTGTATATTTTGTCAGAGAAAAAATCTAAAATACTGTCCACTACATGCGCATTTAAACCCCATATCAATGACTGTCCTACGAAGTATGGTTATCTAACAAAAAAGTAAAAAAAATACACTTTTTTCCGGGCTGCAAGGTGTTGTTCCCCCTTAAATCCACTTTAATCTATCATCCAAATCCCCTTCACCAAAACATCACTAATTGTAAGAACTAAGAATACCTTTCACGCTACTGAACGAACCTCAGCCCAGTCATACAGTCTCACCAGTTACCAAGCGCCCGAATAATCCTCCTCCTATTCTACTCGCCCTTCCCTTCAGTGCCGACCATAATCCTCGCCACCCAGTTGCCACATCAGTCCGCTCTTCTCCCTCTCAGCCCCGGGTCGTACTGCTTCCACTGCTTTCGCATCAGTCACGTGACGCGTGACGCGTCGCGACGCACACGCAACTCGCGTGACGCGCCGCGCGTCGCTCGCGTCCGTGCGCGGACGCCTTAAATCACTGAATCGTCGCGGCGCCCTGCACCGTCTCGCGGCAAGCAGGAGACGTACCCGCGATAATGCACCAGGCATGAAGGTACGATCGAGCGGAGCCGTGAATTTATGGACGCGACGCGACGCTCGCTTACCGGCGCGCCGCCTTAATTTCCAAATTGCCCGGCACGCACGGCGCCGCACGCGCTACGCTCTCCTACAAACACCTAGCGTATCGCAATTCGAGGCGGCCAGTGATGCGACGCAGCATGCAATAATACGGGGGGACGCGCAACGTTATCGGGCGAGATAAATTGCTCCCCCGTCGCCGCGGAAAAAGTCGTTTAAACAGTGTGTTCGGTAGTGGGGGGTTATTAAACGAGAGGGGCACGAATTGTATCCGGCTTTGTAATTAATTTCGCGTTAATCTCGTGCCCGGGACTGCTGTAATGGCAGCGTTCATGATGAATATCCGGTCTGATGGTCTTTGTGATAATTTTATTTTGGGGATGATAGCAGGCACCTTTCATTCCTTTACCCGTGGTCAATGGAACGCTGCGGCTGCGAGGTGAAATATGAAATATGTGAAAACGATGCGAATTGACGATTTCGAACCGTTCCAACGAATTCTTCTAACGTAGACTGGCTCTACCCTGAAATCGAGGTGAAACAGGGCATTCGCTTAGATGAGACTCGCTACTGTATTCTGAGGCCATCCCTGAACTGGGCCCCGCTGTTGCGCACGTTACGCTGAGCGCTGGGATTTCCACAGACACAGATTTTTACCTCGGTAGCATAATTAGTAAGAAATCCACTCGCGGTTAGCGTAACGTTATCTTGATGTTACGGTAAAGTGATTACAATACTCTTTCCTGGTTCTCAACGCTTCGCAGCCGCGCACTCGGGCATCCTGCTCACGGTAATACTCCACTAAGTGTGTACTTACACTAGGCTGTTAAATTCCTGAGTGCACACCGACCGCGATACCACTGCCTTAATTTTAAACTCGCTGGCCATCTTGTCGTTGCCGGAGACTTTAAATTCTGCGCGAATCTGCGACAGTACAACGTAACGACCGACGATGCGTACGCGTCGCTGACTCTCCACAAAGAGCAGGGAAGGTGGTATAGGGTGCCTCGTGCGAAAACTGGGTACATATTTCGGCTCTCAGGGTCCATTTGACACCATTCTACGATCGAAGGGTCGAGTCAATGGATACACTTTCTATTTCGTTGGAAATTACTGTCGCGACATTCGTCAAAACTCTCGCTTTCAGATGGAACCCAGACGCGGAACGAACCCCTCGAAAATCGAGAAGTTCCATTTAGCGGATTTTGTGGGACGATGGTTCTTGAACTTGAGAAAAGGGGAGGCAAGTGTTCGCGTATTTTTGGGAATTTGGATGAAAGAGACGCAAGAGACAGGCTGAATTTTGAGACGTGTGTTAAATATATCCGTGGTTAAGTTGTTGCGACGGATTTTATTTAAGGTTGTACTGTTCCCCTCAGGTGGTGAATATTTATTGAAAAATTAATTATACGTAATTATTTGTAATAAGCTTTACAAGTGTCTTGGGAATGTTGGGACATCTTGCGGTTACAATTGGACGAGATCTCTGTATTACCAGAAATGTGTGTAAGAAAAATATCTAACAAGTTCACATCACCAACAGTAGTTTCTTTTTTCATTTTACAGCCATGCACTTTCCCCTTTAGCTTTGTCAATTTTCTTCGGCACGTACCAAACATTTCTTCGGCCCTTTGAATCGCTCCACCTAAAGGACATTGGACGCCCTTTCGCCGAGTAGAGTGGTAAATGATTAAACGAATGGTGGTTTAAGGACTAGAGTCGAAATTCGACGACGTGCAACGTCGTAAACATCTTTGCAAGGATAGCCAACGCAACACGAGCGTCTACTCGGATAACATGTCACCGGGTACATAGCTTTTTACGACTAGTGCTCGATTAAAGTGTAGTGAATCGCGGGTCAGAGACTTTTATCGTCTGTTGAAAGTGAAAGTGAGGAAATAAAAATGTTAGTGTAGAAAAATTCCTGCTACAAGTGCTATTTCCCCTCATTCTCACTTGTTATCGCAACGAATTACGTTCTTCACGTTAAAAACAACACAAATAGTATGTCACGAAATAGGTAATTAAGTTTACTTAATGAAGACCTTACCAAGACTGCACCTACGACACGCTCTTCTTTGTTTAGAGTTTAGAGCTTCGTTCTACTTTGCAGTCAAAGATACCTATTGTACACCTTTGTTAGCTGTTCTAAGATGAGGGGCAATAAATAAATACACAAAGGTAGGATACTTCAGAGGAAGTTCAGAAACGATGCAATCCGAGCATGCTTCTATAACTCACCTTACAGGAATTACAGACATTATTTAAAACAAGAATCTCTGATCTACTAATCATCCAATACTCAAAACACTGCAAGCCTTTTATTCGATATTACACACCCAGCATTCCAGAATACGGACTTAATAATTTCAGGAAATTCTTTTTCAGTTATCCAATTGCTAAATGCTATAAAGCCAAAAGGCTGCAGCCTATACCTCTATACCTATACCTATACCTCTATGTCCTGTACCTCTACATATACCTGTACCTCTATGTCCTCTATACCTATACGTCTGTGCCTATTCCTCTATACCACTATACTTCTATACATCTATACATCTATACCTCTATACCTCTATACCTCTATACCTCTATACCTCTATACTTCTTTACTTCTATACCCCTCTATACCTCTATACTTCTGTAGAGGTATAGGTATACATATAGGAATACTTCAATACCTCTATACTTCTATACCTCTATACTTCTATACTTCTATACTTCTATACTTCTATACTTCTATACCCCTCTATACCTTTATACTTCTATACCTCTATACCTCTATATCTCTATACCTCTATACTTCTATACTTCTATACCCCTCTATACCTCTATACTTCTATACTTCTATACCTCTATACCTCTATACTTCTATACTTCTATACCCTCGGTACCTCTATACATCTATAGAGGTATAGGTATAGGTATAGATATAGGTATACCTCAATACCTTTATACTTCTATATCTCTATACCTCTATACTTCTATACCTCTATACCTCTGTACCTCTATACTTCTATACTTCTATACACCTCTATACCTCTATACCTCTATAGAGGTATAGGTATAGACATAGGTATACCTCAATACCTTTATACTTCTATACCTCTATACCTCTATACCTCTATAGAAGTATAGGTGTAGGTATGGGTATAGAGGTTATTAAACGGCTGCAGCCCGTTTTCGCGGGAATTCTGCGTGCAACACAAGACCCTCCAATTCTGGTCAATTATTCAAGCTCGAAAGGTCAAATGCCGGCTGGTGTGTGTTAGTCATTAGCGGATACGCGAAAATTTCGCGCGTGCAAGCGATGCAGCTACCGAGGCTGGCGAGCAGCGTTATATAAAACGCCGGGCCCCCGAGTGCTGCAGCTGAAACAGCGTTATACGTAACGACGATGCCCGGCCACGTCGCGCTAAATTCAATTCTGAGTATCTTTTCATCAGGATTCCTTCCATGCATACGTTATCCTCGGCGAAACGAAGCCGCCCCGTTGCCGCAGCGAACCCTCCAGGTTCGCGTGTCGCGATCGCTTGACACCGGAATCGAGATACACGCGCGAGCCTGGCCCGTCCAATCAGAATCTAGTATCACGCGTGGACAGACACGTATTCCGCTCGTGATCCTACACCGTGCACTTCCGAAGGGAATATTCAAGAAACCCCTTATTTGCCTGGAGCTTGTGAGGAGTGACCTTATCGAATTGCAGATATGCTAATTCGGTCGCTTTTTGTCTCAACGTCCAATTGAATATGTGCGAGGTCACCCGTAGGCGCGTATGTATTTGAAGTTTGCAGCACTGTGTTTAAGCGTTGAATTAGTATTTGTGGTACAGAGAGACACTGCTTAGGTGGTGTTTCACCTCTGTTCCTGAAATAGAAGGCACTCGATACTGGCGAGTTTCATAACAGAGCCATCTATGCACAGAAGCGCGAGAAATTAAAAGCATACTGGCTCACGATCCAAACCAAACATTTGCCCAATGATCTCGCGTGGTTGGAGAAAAAATTCATTTTCATGTGCCGTTTCCTTCAAACCGTTTCGCCTCTACGGCGACCACGGTCGTACGGGTACTGGGAAACTTACGCGGCAACGGTGCTGCTCGATGACGCTCACCCATTACAAATCCAGCTCGTTCGCTTGTTCAACTGCTCTGTATTTACTCGGAATAGATGGAATTGATGCTCATCCAACGGCGCTGCTCCGGCCGGGGCACGTTTCTCTGCGTTTTCGACTTCACGGTACACGTAGTATCGTTAACAGGGATCGCGATATACGCGGTGACCCGTTTTCATCTACGAGCGTGCATACAGTTCGGACATCACATTGAAACCGACAGAGCTGAATCAGTGAAAATTAACTGGAAGTTGGTGGCAACGTTGAATTTCTAAGAATCCAAGGGTGCAAGTGTATTTGTTCTTAGGTTCGTCTTCCAGTGATCTTAATTGATATACTTCAATCTCATTTACGTTCCACCGAGTCATCGCTCTTCGACTTTATATAACTTGGGAAATGTACAAATGTCGCAGCCTGTTGATTTTTCAGGGTAATGGACCCGTAGAAATATAAATTTAGTGGAATTGGGAGGTACGAATAAGGGTGGAGGTTGTGCTTGAGTTGCGGAGGGCCTTTGGGAGGCGATATTAATATTAAGAAGCACTTAAGGGTACTAGGCAGTCGTTTTTGTCGAAAATGAAGCAGCTCCTTTGCAATTAATTACAAAAAAATAAATTGCAGCTGGGAAAAAACATGTTTGTTTCACCAGAAATATCCATTATGGATGACGCTACAAATGGATCGTTAAAGAGGCTTTTTAAAAAAGTTCTTTTGTTTTGTAGCGATTTTGGTAAAACGAAACGAAATTCATCGATCTGCTTGTAAATTCTACTTCAGAATACCTCTGGTTCTGCACTAAACCTATAGAAGGAGCAGAGTTATGAAAATGGCAACTACGAAATGACGATTTTTAAAAAAAGTTTAGTTAAAAAGTTTCTTTTAGTTTTTATTAAATTCAATTTAGGTTCGAGGCGAAACTACACATTTTGTGAACATGCTCGAATTTGATTTGAGTCGATTGCAACCTCCGTTTTTGAGTCGTCACTGTAAAACCGAAGAAACTTTTTTAAAATGCCGCTATAATAATTCATCTGTAGCGTCATCTACATATGTATAATGCATATTTTTGGCAAAACAAACATTTTTTTTTAAAGCTTACTACTTATCGAGAGAATTTTACTACTTATACACTTTCGTCAAGGATTCATTATTTGTCGTTGTATGAAAGAGACTTATACAACCGTGCTACGTAGACGGTTGCAAGGTAGGAAGCTTCGATCATTTGAAACAGTTGTTTGAACAACGGGGATCCTCTTGATCCAGTTTCTCCAATAAATCGAGCTAATTGCATACTCTTATTCCGCAAAGATAAGTTAACTGAATGGAAGATCGCAAAAGAACCCTTCGTTGACCTCGTACAAACACCCTTAAGGGGTTAAACCTAGTCAGGCGGCCGAAAAGAGGCGAATGTTTATGAATTTTTTTTTAAATAGCGGACGCATATATTCTTACAGAACTTTTTGCGCTTAAAAGAGCAACATTTAAACAACATTTGGTAATTTTTTCGTAGGAAAATATTTACGTTTATGATAAAGTAACAACCGACATCCAAGAAGCATTTTTAAAAAATTGATTTACGGTGAGCACTACCATTTGGAATCAGATTATCTAAAATCAAAAAACAAAAAAGATTTCGTTAGTATATTAATGTATCCTCAGGTTGGCGGAGAGAATTTTCCGAAATATTAATTTAAAACAAAATGGTGGCAATTTAAAGTTGTAATCCTGATTTTTTTTGCGTGATTTTTGCAGTGATTCTGGCCGTAAGAAATTGAATTGTGAAATATACTGTGAAACTGATACTTTGCCCCAGTCCCCATTCTGCCCTGAACCTATTAAAAAAGAAAAAAAATCAAAATTATAAGTATAGCGGTTGTAAAACGACAAATTTTAAAGAAACGTGATTTTTTGCCAGGGAGAAGAGCCATTTTATTTTATATTTTGTCAAAATAGGAGTTTTCACAGACTTATGCTTAGGTTCAGGTCGTAACTAGACATGTTTCACATATGTGAATTTTTTTTCAATTCAATTTGCACCTCCGTTTGTTCGCAATCACTGCAAAACGAAGAGGAAATATGATTCCGAGAAAAACGCGGTTATAGTTTCGAAAGAGGAATTAGTCTACCTGCGTGCGAGCAGAAACGGTTTATGACGCGCTCGACCTTTTCGGCTGTAAAATCCTTAATTTTGCGAATTATAACATCAACCAAACGACATTTCACTCGGGAAGGATGGTACTTTTGTAAAATGCAACAAAAAATCCAGTTTCTGACTGCCTAGTCCCCTTAAACATAATAAAGAGAAACAAATTCTCGCGATTGGATAAGAACGAATGGAAATTCAATACCTCCTCCTGCCTCCGTTGCAAACGCACTTCTCTGCGTTCGATCAATTATTAGAACGATAACGCGAAATTCAGTGTGCAGTGGGATCTTAATACCTACTCGTTTATATGATACATTTTATAAATGACGTGGGGGTATGCGTGACACATGTGTCGGGGGTGTAACGACGGAACGTATTGTAATGTTTCTTGGATGCTGGCCAGAATGCAAGTATTCATAGTGGCGTCGGTTGCCAAGAGCACAGAAGCGTCTAAACGTTTCCCCTGTAATCTATACTTTTCTTACGTACCGTGGAGTCGTTTGAATATTCAATTGAACCCAGCATCGTTACCGAGACGATCGAAATGTCGTGAGAAGGTAGTAAGGCATTGTGGGAACTGGAGGAGTTTGTGGAGTACAGGTAGTTTATGTCTGAGTGCTTTGCTTAAACAGATCAGAAATTTCCCAGCAAAAAATTCCTTTCACTGCGAAATGATTATAAAATCTAGAGGCACCAATTCGGGACGCAGCGCCAAGTATTTTGAATAAAATGTTTATTCGTATTAAAATATTTATTTGTATTTATCATTACCTTTATGTACGCACAGCTCATTTTGATTTCACATCTTTTTTTATTTTATAATTATTATTATCTTCTATTTTTTTGTGATTAATTTGATTTCATGTACTTGGCGTAATTTTTTTACTTTTCTAAAGTTTTTTACGGAGATTCCATATACAATCAGTGAACTCGTGACTTTGAAATTATTACCCATGAGAATCCTGCCGGGTCTCCACTGTTTCATTTCCCCCTTAAACACTGTAACACAGTTTCGTGTACTTTTTATTCTCCCACTATAAAGTTACTTTGCCCGCGCACGCTATTCAAATTGCCATTCAGGCTCGCGCGGGCACGCAGGCGGGCCCGTGCGTACCGCTCTCGAAATCGCGGCCACCTCCAAATGGACGCCTATTCGATTTTCCCCCTTTCTGCTCGTAAAATCTTTTTCTCGCTTGTGCAGCACAAACTGAGTCACAACTATGACGCTTTCGTTCCCATCCGCAACGCTCATTGGTATGCGTGCACACGGTTCCGGTGAGCATATCTGGACTGGCGGCCGCGAAACGGCGTGTACACGTTCGCGCGAGCTGACGACTCGGCTGCTTCGCTACTGTTTGGCCGAGTATGTGCCAGACACGCTATTATATTGTGCCGCCAGTAGCTCGCGTTCCCTGATAACGTATCTCCACCGTAGCGCCTTTTAAGTCTCTCGAATTTCTCGTACCCTAGTTACCAGCGGGCAATAGAAGCAGTTGTCGTTTATTGAAATATCTTGGCCTACCATACTGCATTCGCGCAGCTTTTAATTATTCAGTCGAGGCCAGATAGAAGGTAAAAAGTGGAAAAGTCCTCCCAGACGAGTTGAATACGCGAGCACGTGGAGCGGCAAGTAGAACGGGTCCGTGGTTGGTCAGCCAGGCGTAGATTGTCTGGCTACGTGCTCGAACAAGCAGAATACGACCGCGTGTAGTCAGGCGAGCAGAAGAGATTAGGAACAATCAGAGGAGGAGTTACCTCTTGGGAAGAAAATCTGCAGTATCGTTCACAATTTTTAGTTTCTAAATTAGCGACTTATTCGATATGTGAATGAGTTTTGCGGTGCCTCCTTGTCACAGAAGTGTATAATAAAACGAAGCAAATCCTGTTACAAATTAATTCAAAGATCTTTTTATTCATCTAATTATCAACAAGCACACGTTGTACCTTCAAGCACAGTTGCTGTAAGTATTGAAACCAAATCGTATTCGAGTTCTATTGCTTTTATAACTCGTATGAATATTTGCAAGAAAATTATGTAGACCAAGGGTATGGGAATCGCTTTGTACGGTATAAAACAATTTTCAATAATTATATTCACACCGATTTGTTTCCTCCTGCCCCCCTCGTCTCTCCCTCTCTGTGTGCGTTTTTATCGAAATTCCATGTAGGCGGAAGGCTCTTTTGTGTCACGCAAAATACATCCTCCACAACGAAACGTTGTCTCTCACCTACGGCGGGGCGGAGAGAGAGGGCGGCCGTATCTACGGGGATGCGTTTTAATTCCGATTTATCAAAGCAGTGACAGGAACGTGAAAGGATCGGATACGTCGCACATGTGCGGAATGTGCGGTCCATCGTGTCACCCCTTAATCCTTCTGCAAGCCCCTTGGGTAACGGCGGTTCGTGACAAAACTAGTGGACACCGACAGCTTTGTCCCACGGAAAGCCCTTGATACGACCTCTCAAACGTAACTGATGTGATTTCACGCACTCGATAACATAATAATTTACAAGCTGCGCCCCTGATAATATCTTTTAAATCCGACCTGTCGGCCCCTTCCCCAATTACACTCTCTTTTCCTTCTGTTTTCCAGGAAAAGTGTTTTTAACCCGTGCCAAGTTATAAGACCGATGGAAAAGTGTAGATCTTAAGACGGAAAGGTGCGGTCTCCAATAATTTACAAATATTGTCAGACTATCTGCATAGAAGTTTCTAATAGAGATGGATACGTGCACACTACTGCCATTCTCAAAGGCGCATCATCGCTCGATCAAGACGTTTATACCGCGTCCACAGTTTTTCTTCTCTTTCGGGTTCTCGTTAACCCTGGGCGTTAATTAAAACGTTCCGATTCCAAGTGGTCGCATTAACTCAGCACTACGTGCGAAGCACCACGGGCTACACAGTTCGGGACAATAATTACGGTAGACTAGTAGACACCGGTGGCCTCGTCTCATGAAAGGCACTTGACGCGTCCCTTCGGACGCGCAGCCCTGTTGCGGTCGATGTAATTCAATTAAAACGTTATTATTGTCTGCGCGCAAGATACGCGCGCCCAGACGATTGTTTCGCTTCAGGTCGCGTTTCTATAACGAAACGTTCGGGTCCGTTACGAATTCGGAAAGTGGAAGAGGCTTCGTCGCGTGACGTCCCAACGGGATCGATCATTTCCCACTTTCGATGGGCGAAGCTCGTTACGATACAAGAAGCAGTCTGGGTGGAGTTCTTCACCGATTAGCCTGCAACTAATTATTCGAATAAACACGCTGGAAATGGAACAGATTGCTATTGGAAACGCATTAACGCGAGCCAACACAAATGGGGAGTTTGCATCCCTCACGGAGACATATGTGCTCGATAACAGCGCATTCTCTCCGGCCCCTTCCCGCCCTGTTTGGCTTCTGTCGTTCCCTTAGCCTTCCACCTCGTTTACGCGATAATCGTAAGTCTGACGTGCTCGCGGGCGAGCAAAGCATAATGTTATGGCAGAGCGTCGCACAGTGGATCGAGCATACTACATGCTAGCTGGAGAAAATTATTTTTTCGCGGTATTGGGTTTATATGGGGTTCAAATTGTTAGAAACAAACCTGATTCGTACCACAGTTTATTATTTCACTGAAAATATCAATAAAATAAAAATATGACTAATTCAATAAAGGAAAAAGAACCAAACGACAGTATTGTACTTTAACTATAATTATCAGTTGCAACATTATGTTTATTCCTGTCACTTCTGAGTTTTCTGTGGAGTTTTAAAAAAATTTCGAGCCACAGTTGACTCACCTAACATAAAATCGCTATTAAAACAGTGTTTTGCTATATGTTCCACGTCGTTCCACGCAACAAGGGTTGAATGTACGGAAAGTATAGACCTTCTAGTTTTTTTTTAATCACACGATCGATCTGCAAAAATGTGCAAAACTATATTTTGTGAATTTTTTTCGAGTGCGACGCTCGGCAGAAGAGATAGCACTGTTGTTGTATTTCAGACTCTATAATGTAATGTAATATAATTAACAAGAAATTAATAGTTATAAGAAATTAATAGTTATATAGTTATAGTTAATCTATAATACGTATAGAGTCTGAAATATAACAACTGTGCTATCCCTCCTGCCGAGCGTCGTACTCGAAAACAATTCACAAAATATAGTTTTGCAAATTTCTGCTGATCGATCGTGTGATTAAAAAAAACTAGTTTAAATTTTAATTTTTCCTACTATTTTTAAGTCATTATGAAATTTCCTATAAAAATTTGACACATTTGGTACTTTCGCCCTAAAGCGCCCAACATGCTTCCCAGCGACGTTACTGTTTCCTCGGAGAGAGGGTTGTAGGAGTCGTCCCACCTTAGCTGAAGGTGCACCGGTGGAGGGAGAACCGAAACATCTGTTTTAGGAGTGCATTTCCCCTACTTGGGAAGGCCTGCTCTACATAAACATGACAATAGGCTGACGGCCCTTCCTGGCCTCGATAGTGTAACGTTTTAACTTTCTCTTCTCAACACGTAATGTCGTCTCTGTTGCCGCTAGCTGCCGCGGATGGTGCTGAATTTTGGCCCAGAGGCTTATGGAAGAAAGTCAATGACCATTGTAATCCTCCCCCCCCCCCCCAATTAATTGAAATCCAATGAGCATTAATCAGATTTACTTTACGAATTATTTACCGCCGAAGGGTTTACACGCGTTATTATTTGAGCGCGAACAAACGCAGCCGCGTACGCGACGTGATTACGCGTTGGACGTGGAATCATTACGGTCCCCCATAGAACGTCATTCCATTCCATAATTCCTCGGGTAAACCGACGTGCTTTAGCCGTGCCGAATTACGAACGACAATCATTGTGCATTTATAAAACTAAACATTGAAGCATCCCATTATTGAAAATCGAGACGCGGTGTAATTAAATGCTTCGATCAGCGGCGAGCGCATCAACGTCTGCGCCGAGGAGGATTCACGATACTCGCCTCGCCGTGAAATCGCGAAATCCAACTGTTGATTAGGAGCTGATACCTTGCGCGAGCATCAGCGTCATCGTACAGCTACGAAATCTTCGCTCGAGTACCGCTTCCCGACGAGGAAAAATATTCATCATCCGAAGGATACGTTTCCAGCAGGCTCCCATTGAATCCGCCCCATCCCTCGCAAGGGATGGATTCTTATTGGAAACGTATCGACACGGCCCAGCAAAAAAAGAACGACCAACGTTCCAACGGTTAGATACACGTATCGAATCCTACCCCTTCCCACCCTGTGACGTCCCAGTTCAATTGTTTGCCAGGGATACAGAAGCTACGAGACAGGGCTGCTCCCATGAAAAGCACTCGATGCGTTCCATCGAAGGGGGTGCCCCACATCGGACGTGCCCGTTCCAGGTCCCCCCACGTTTATTTCCATATATGTTGCGCGTGCCAACATGCTGCTTACTTCGCCGCGGGACAATAAAGTACTCCGGTGACCCTCCAACAAGCTCCCTCCACCCTGTCGTAGCCGAAACTCCAGGACCCCCGTGCCACGGTGTCAGCAGCCGAGACATTTCCATTTTATTGGAAGCCTGGAAACGAGTATCGCGACGAGGAACGACTCGTTTCGGTGGAATCCGAATTGGGTGACGTGCGGGCACTCGGGGCGCTTCTTCTAGGGCCCACGAGACATCATCTGCATGCGTGGCCTAGCCGGCTGCCCTGGCACCAGGAACATCTCTCGACGGCCATGCAGCGACTCCGTATGCGCTCCGTGTCTTTCCCCGTGGCTGCAGGACGCGCGCGAAATTTCTGCCCAACTGGCTGGTAGCTCTGATGCACGTTTATGTGGAAATTAATATATTAAGGAGAACGATGGCGAGCTGGAGTGTTTGGATACAGGGGGTTGCGAAAGTGTAGGTTAGAAAACATATGAGAAATGTGTAGAGTATAAAGTCTAATACTGGGGCTGCATATAAAGTCTGCAAAGGTACGCTATGAAGAGAACTCAAGGAGTTTGAAGTTCGAGTGGGTCATGAGGATCGAATGCGTCGAACGTGAAAGAAGTTCCGTGTGTGCAGTGTCTAAGAGTTGATGGACTTCTGTTCTTGGGAACTAACAAGGGGACCTTCAGGTTTGGCAATTTCAGAAAATTCTGAGACTTAGTGTACTTGAAGGTCTTCACTCGAACATTAATTTCTCAAAGCAGTAAGGCGCGCTTTTTAGCCAAATTCGAGTCGAAAATCAGCAGTGATGAAATTGCGGTAATGGCTTCGTTTTCGAGAAAATTGACTTTAAATTTCACCTAAATACGCGTGCATTGTAGGCGCATGAGAGGCACGCTTGAAGGGTACGCGCCTACGATGCACGCGTATTTAGGTGAAATTCAAAGTCGATTTTCTCGAAAACGAACCCATTACCGCAATTTCATCACTGCTGATTTTCGACTTATTTTTGCCTGTATAATCACCCCCTAGAGTATTGACCATAGGT
The DNA here is from genome assembly GCF_050908995.1 of Andrena cerasifolii. NCBI lineage: Eukaryota > Metazoa > Arthropoda > Insecta > Hymenoptera > Andrenidae > Andrena > Andrena cerasifolii. The sequence goes on from NC_135118.1 coordinate 7,916,000, forward strand.
AGAGGAACACCCTGTATATAAAGGACCTCAGAATTTTTCAAAGTCGATTATCTCGAATTTGGCTAAAAAGCGCGCCTTACTGCTTTGAGAAATTAGTGTTCGAGTGAAGACCTTCAAGTACACTAAGTCTCAGAATTTTCTGAAATTGCCAAACCTGAAGGTCCCCTTGTAAGGTCGGTATCAGATATATCGGCCGGTGAGTTCGTTTTCGGGAACAGCGATTGAGGAGAAATCAGCCACCACCACCTGACGATCGTGGATTTGTCAGTTGTAGTTGCGCGGCCCTCGCAGGGTATAGTGGGGTAACGGGAACGCTGCTCGGCTCCGCCTGAACCTAGTCGTTTGACTGTTATTTATCCTTGGCGTAATAGTTGTGTGCATTACGAAGCTATGCGTAGACCAATACGAGATGAAACTATCGAGAAAGTATCAATGTTCTGACCAACAAAGACTGTCGCCCGTTACGCCGAAGCGAAGCGCGGCGGCCGAAGGGAAATGTTCGTCGACGCTGTTCTGTCATATGGGTGATGCGTAGTCGCTGCTGTTCTGTCATATGAGCGATGCGTGGTCGCCGCGCTTCGCTTCGGCGTAATGGGCGACGACCTTAAAGCTCCTGAATTTTTTCGAAGGTAACGCACACCTATTCTGATGAGTGCATTTCTACGCTGACAGCCCGGTTTGGCCTACTCGCAGAGTTCGGAGGGATTCGGCTGCACTGACGGAGGGGGAAACACCTACAGGAGCGGTGGTAATGACTGACGCAGGCGCCTGACGCATTACTACCTGTCCTGTAGGTGTTTCCCCCTCCATCAGTGCAGCTGAATCCTTCCGAACTCTGCCTGTCCCCACCACTTCTGGCTCGCTCTTGTTCCGCGAAGGCGAGAGCGAGATGTAACGAGAGCGAGGGAGAAAACGTTGAGAAAAAGGAGCACCGAGGCAAGAAAACTGTGTGGTGGGAAAATATCCCTCACGAAACTCACCGGCCAATATATCTGATACCGACCACAGCTTGGTGTTTCTTTAACGTTTGGTCATTGGTTCTATTGGTACGCTACTTTTAGACGAACCTTCTGATTCGAGCACATTTTTATATGACCCGTCACAAATTATTTAGCCTCCGACGAGCTTTCGGAAAGCGTTGAAATGTATAGAATAAGAGGGAACGAGGGTAGTATCGGTATTTTACTTTCGCAGCCGAAGTGCGACCATAAATCATTCCCGTCCATCGTCATCGCGAGAAATATCGCTCGGCCAGCATTCGGAATTCATAACGCGCGTGGCAATTCGCAGAAGACGGTTTACGATGAAATTTTACCAACGCCGATCGACACGGGGCAATTCCCGGGGAAAAAAAACCAATGTCGCAGCTCGTACACGGCTTTCAGAAAGTTTCTGGCGGATATTCGCGCGAGGGTTACGAATATAACGGCTGTGTAAACGCAGCTGCCACTCTGCCAAAACGCGAAGGTAATATGTAACCCTCTGGGAACAAAAACTAAGCTAAATTATTTAGACTCTCGTGATATTTCATTTCCACGTTCCCGTTTGGAGTTGAAATTTTATTTATCGCCCGCGCCGAACCTCCGGGGCAATTGTAATTTCGCATGTTACCATTCCGAGATTATTGAGAACGGAAAGCAAGAGGAAAGAAGCGTTTGTGTATTGCCCTGTTCGCGACACTGGATTTCAGATGCGCGTGTCAGCCTCAGTCTCGAGTTTGATTATCAGGAACTCGCGCTCGCCGGTTTACCTTCTAAGTCAACGGCTCCTTTCGCGACTACACTGGCGTTTAATTAAAATTTTAATTATTACTTTGTGCCCGGCGTTATTCAGTATGTGACAGGGGACTCATTGTTCATCGCGAAAGAGCGCGAGTAGGAATAACCGAGCTTTGAGAAGACACGATTGCGAAGTTACAACAGCGCACGGAATACCAAGTAAAATTTTCAACCACGCCCGAATACAGATAGGGGAGCGCTGGCTGGGAAGTTTAAGAATTGTTTGCAGTTCTTCCCCGAGAAATCTTGCCCACCTTGTTTTCAAGCGTTGCTGAACAAATACTTTTACCGCCTCCGGATTACACATTCTCCGAAATTCCCCTTCCCTACTGTTCTCTCTTACGGATACCCATCTTTTCGAGCCTGAACAGACATTCGCAAACAAACTAACGGCGTGCGAGCCTTATGTTCGGAGAATGAAACACTTCAAAGCCTTCTTTCGTAAACCCTGTGCCCCACATTGCGGATGAATGGAATTCAGGGCACTGCTACTAATTGTCATCGATATCAACTTCCATTTCATCCGTTTCATATGGATGAGAGGATCTGCTTACCAAAGGAATCCGTTCCTCGATTTTCCACCTCGACCTGAAAAACCACCGCTCCCATCCACTATCTCGGCATTATTCCCCAGAAATGCGTTCGATGTGATACCACGAGACGCGGAAGCGGTTCCGCGATGATCGTTGCGAAACGACTGTAAAATACGCGGTTGTTGACCGGCGAGCAGCTAGCCAACGCGCATTTCCAGCGCTGAGTACTTTCTCCTAATACAACGCAATCATGTCGCAATGGACTCGCGCGGGGATCTGCTTCTACGTGATTAACGTTTCAGTACAATTACTAGTCATTGATGCCGATAAACCGCTCGCGCTGTGCCGCCGCTGGTGATTGCGCGCGACGTGCTCTGTCGCGTTCGCATTTAAAATCCTCCTGAGATTAAAAAATATATATATATATATATATATATATATATCCACACACACATTCACGTGCAATTCCAGTTGGGACGATGTTACGTGAAACAAACAAATTTCGATTGGCTATACACGCGCAAGCATCCAATGGCGCTCCCTTTTTCCTTCAAATTGAAAATGATCGTTTAACGAATTCGTATTTCGCGCATTTGAATTTCACGCGGAACGAAGGTGATTTAAATTCGATACGTTCCTGCTGTGGCAGCATTAAGATGAAAATTTATTCAACGATCGTGTTTAATTATTTTCCCCCTTTCGACATATGAAATCTGTTACGCGTTGCGGGGTAGTTAACTTGGAAAAGTAATGTGCGTTTATTATTTTTTTTAGTACCTATAGGGCGTGTGTAGAGAGACGAATTTAGTATTATAGACATTGAAACCGAGGAAAAGATCTTTATATATATGAAGAGGGTAGGGAGACAAACTGAGAATGTCACAAAGCAGCGTTATCGAGAAAATTAAATTTTAATACTTTAGCCGATCAGTAAAGAAAGAAGCTTAAATGAATTGCATTTTCTTATATAATTTTCTTCTTAAATAATTAAACTCAAAGAGTAGGGACATTCCGAATATTGTTCCAGTGCAGAGTAGACATTTCCTGTCACTAATTAGCATATCAAATCTTTACTGTTATCTTAAACACACCGTAGGGTATTTGAAAGTTCAAATAAAGTTATAACCCTCTGCGCTTCGACAGTTCTGCAGTCCCAGCTGCCAGCACCAAAACATACTATAAATCCCAAAACCACGAAAACTCGACATTCCCAGTTTTTCCCACTGACCCTTTCATATATAGATCCGCAAAACCACTTGCTTTGAGGTAGAATCGATTTCGATTATGAATTATAGAAGAGGCAACTGTTAAATGAACACAGCAGGCAAAATGCGAAGGAAAGTTACGAGTAACTTTTAGGGATTACTATTTATCGTGCGCATTTGCATGAACGTGCGAGGAGAAGCGGTCCAGGGTTCGAAGATACGGGAAACGAGAGGAAAGTGGAGCAGAAGCTGGAGAGGAGCGGAGTGGAGTAGTAGCGTAGGACGGGAGCCTCGTAAATCTTAAGCGAAATCTACGATCGGTGATCCCTGCTTATGGGTTTACACCTGTAGACGTGGCAAAGTCTGCCGGGAACTTTGCGAGCGTCCTCTGCGAGAAGATTCGACGCCGCGTGCCTATCGAAGAGACACAAAGGGCGTAATTCCACGAAGCTTTGGTATTTGATGGATCAGCCTCTGCTGGCGAAACCAGAAGAGAAATATACCATGCTGTTGCATACACACTCCATGGGACAAAGCATTTAATGTATCGAACTTACAAATATACGATGCTCCCTTTCCATGCAACAGGACATTAAAGCTACATCAATATTAATTCAGAGATAAGGAACAACAAGGGACAACAGACCGAACGGTATATTGGCTAAAATATTCACGTGCCATCACTGACGCGTACCTGCCTATATCCTCCCCAGCTCTACCTTCTTATTCAAAAAGAGATTCTACCTATAAAACAGAACGAATCTGCTACAAATTTGGCACTGTTCCTCGGTGCCCAGATTACGAGCGTACTGTGCAGAATTTATACATTAAACGTTGGATGTAGACGAATCCGCTGCTGCGGAATGCTCTCCGCTAATTTCTAAACGAAGCTATTTGTTCCCCCGTCGGAACCGAAACAGTGACCGTCTCGCCATCAGCCGTCAAATTTACAGCGGACACGTCTAAATTCGGCAGCGAGAGTATCCGTTTCTGCCGCACGCCGCGCCCCGTTGCTCTACGTAATATCCAGCAGAGATTTGAAATAATTACATGTCTCGGTAACCCCGCCGTCGGTAAAAAGAGCTCGCGGATCCGGGACCGTAGCGTTTCGCGTGCCATTATCGTAATGAATCGTATTAATTAACCGGGCCAGCGTATGCGGGACAAATCGTCGCCCCGTCGGCGGATAATAATTGAAATCACCGACAACGACGCGTCAGCGAACCTCCTCCAATTAGAACGGCGGAACTGATAAGCAGAATTAATCGATTTCTGGCTGGTGGAAAATGCGCCATTACGAAATCACCGAGCGCAGGGGGCGAGGAGGAGGAGGACCACTCTGGAGCCCGTTACCATCGCGCTAGCGCGCCCGCGCGCGCGCGCCGCTGTGACTGACGAATTTTTCACGATATTAATTCTTCCCGCTCCCGACGGTACATTCTGGCCAGCCGGATGAAGCTTCAGCTCGCTCCGGCCTCGGAATGGAGGGATCATTAATACGAATCCCGACTTGCCCCGAGACCGGGCCCCGGCCATTGTGTTCGAGCCGCGAGGAACGAGGAAACGGATTTATAGAAATGAAGATTTAAGGAGACGACCGACATAGCGCGGCGGAGCTACACGCTTTCTTCTGGTGACGGCGGTCGAAAGCCTGGTGGCCAGAAATCACGGCGTCATTTCTGTAGGGACAACGGTGCAGCACGAAGGTCCTCACCCTGGAAGGCTCGTGCCTCGACTCACGCGAACTACCACCGTGGACTACTAGCCGCGGGATCAGCTCCAGTGTGCAGGTACTAGTGAGTACGAAAGTATGAAAACTCAATACGCACTGTTCGTTCAGCGAGAATCGAATCTACTTACGAAACGCGAAGCACCGAATTCGTGGGACACCTCAAAGGAAAATGGTACCCACGTTTGGGAATAATTCGATCCTGCGGAATGAGCTTTCTTTCATAGCGCACTGCCGCGTGTAACGCGCAGCAAGGAAAATGGATTCCGTGTGACGGTTGACCGAACGAACGATTTTTAGGAGAGAAAAAAAAATGCCACAGGGTGAAGAGAGAAAGGAAAGAGGAAAATTCCACGGCTGCTCTTATTAGCTTCGGTGGCAACAGCGACACTGGAACAGTGAAGTTCCTCTCGCAGCTATTCCATAGAAATTCCGCGATATCGAGTCCCCTCCCCCCCCCCCCACCCACCCTGTCTTCGCCCTTCTCCGAGCCGCTATTTTACAAAATTCCGGAAATCTTATTCCGAGCAAACACGCTAGAATAATCTAGCCGTGGTTCCCATCGTTTCCCAGCGCACGATCGGTCTTATTCATCGGGTAATAACGTTATCACGATCCGCGCTCTGAATATCCGCGTCTGACCCAAATAACTGTCGTTTTACCGCGGCATGCATTTTCCATTTAACCGTTAATATCATCGATCGGGCGACGCAGGACAACGTACTCGCCGCGACTACCGACATGAGGGAAATATCGCCACCGAGCGACGTTTATTTTTTATTCAAGGGACGTTTTTAGCGTTTAGCCAGTTAAGGGCTGCTGAAGTGTTAGGTGCGAGGGAAGCGTTCGACATTAGGGAGCCTAAGAAATTGTAGTGTGTATTAAGACTGTGTGTGTATTCGTTTGCTTGCGCAGCTGAGGGCATTCAAGTGCGATCAATGAAGCAGGCAAATTAGAGTTTTTGAGAGAATGCAGTGGGTTTAGAGAGGATATTACAGAGGGATTTCTGTTGTAATTAAAAAGAAATTCAATCTTCCACTGTGCTGCTTCCAAACTGAGCAGCAGACAGGTTCATAAAACGATCGTTCCCGTGGGGTTATTTTCGATGGGCTCTATCCTGCTTGAAACAACTCTTTTCGTAGAACAAGTACATCATTTTCATGATACCATGATGCTTGAAATAACCATGGATAAATTCATTTACATACGTCGTGCTCCAGTTCGATTTACTTTGACGTGTCTATATATGGGACATTTTACGTTCTTAAACGAAATACTATTTCTATTATGTGTCTGTTATGAATTTTAACTCTGAGAGATTTTATTTTAAACACTGATAGGTAGGTGTATCAAATATCCGGTCTATGTATAGGGAAACACGTAGTTTCTTTTTTAAACACGTTTACGAATACACGCCAACCTTTGATTGTGAAAATATACAAATTTATTCGTTAAGCTAGAATGGATCCAGCAAAGAAAATTCGCAGCTTCTCTGTATTCCTGCGATTCCTCCGTTCAAAGGTTCACCGCAACGCACTTGTCCATTAATGTTCAGTGATAACCAGATCAGTTTTCACCCCTACCATATCACGATTCAATATCTGGTTCCACGGTGCGCGCTTAGTTGTTCCCAAATATACCCCAAATACCATGCTACAGACCTCTCCTCATAGTGCGTCTAGGAGCATCGGAACCAAAACGCAAGTAAATGAGGCGTAATTCACTCGCCGCGCTGAGTAATTTGGGGGTAAACTCATCCACTTGCTTTCACTAACTTTGATATTAACGGCTTAAGCCTTTGAATCTACCACATCCATATACGAACATTCTATTCCTCCTTATTTTTTTATTACACAGACTGTTCAGAGACTTGAAGAGTTTTAACACGATTTAATGTTGGAATGTTAATGAAAGCAGGGGGAACCTGTACAAAACCGTATACCATACTTAATCGTGAAAATAAATGAAAGAAGCCGACGCGCGTTTTGCAATTGTTTTCCGCCACATTGAACTGTTAGTTAACAGATATTCGTGACGAAATACGCACGCTCCAACGAATTATTAAATTTATTCTGTTTCTAAGTGCTCTGATTTTATTTTCAACTGACTATAAGTGGATTGTATAGTGCTTTGGTAATTAGAATGTAAGTTACACGAAGATATCTATTAGCAGTATCTATTTCTATTATATCTTGAAGATCGGGGCCGATTGTTGCCATTTTCATTTTTAGCTGTAACCGAAAGTGTAGATGCTTACGTCTTGGGGTATCTACAACCGTACGGGGTAAAACCGTATCCTGCTATTTCAAGCAGCAAGAAGAAGAAAACGCCTACTCTGAATATAGAACAATCCGCAAGAGTTAAATACCAAAAATTAACGAACAAAAAGTGCAAACCAACGAAACGTAGAGAAAATAAGGTTGAAAATAATTGTTGTGTATACATGATGAGCTACCTAAGACAAGCCACCTGAATAACTTCTATATATTTTGAGATAGGAAGAAATGTTTGAGACAAAAGTTGTTTGATTCCGAGGGGCTCATTACGTCGTGGATGGAATTTAATACTATTGTTGTTACTTTGTGCATACGGTTTTGCCCACCCTATGGGGGTAAAATAGGAAAAAGAACAGGTTTTGTTTTATCGTTAAATTAAATAGCCTGTTTGGACTTCTCCATTATATGTTTGTTATTTTGTGTTGTTTACGAAAACATTTAATAAATACTGCTTTCATTACACAAATTGTTTTATAATTTGAAAAGTTATGGACACGAAACCTTAAATATACAGTTTTGGACAGGTTTCACCAACCTACTGTTTTATGGAATACACAGTAGTGTCACCATTTCTAAAATTGCTACATGACATGCAGGACGCTTCAGTTGAAGTTAATAGAAATTTTGCTTACCATAAACTTCTTCTGCAACTTTTCCCGTTAGAAGCAGCAAACACCTTTCGGGTACACACTGTACCTAGGTCGGTTAAATGAAACGCCCTGTATATCACTTCGCACACCCTCCCCTGTGGTTGTTTCACACATATATGTTTATTTTATATATGAAGGAATAACTCGATCGATCGATCGCCGTCGACAGCGTGTGTCAAACGTGCTCCTAGCGCATCGCCGATGCAGCGCACGGTTAGCGTGGCCGCAAATTCTTCGCATGCAACCACCGCGGGGCATGCAATCGTCCATTTTACGTGGAAACACCCCCATGACAGCTCTCCGCGCCGCCTCGCCCCTCCGCCGGCTATATTCTTGCTTCATTATGACGTTCTAGGGACTCTAAACTCGCGAAACTTATTTTCCCGCTTCTACCTTCGATTCCATCCCTGCGTACAACTTTTACTTCTGCGTGACAACGAGGGAATGAAACGAGGGCGTGAGTATCGAACTCGGCCCCTTAAATGGTGAAATAAATGCGTTCCCGAGAACGTGACACACTTTTGATGACAACTTTGTCATGGATAAATATAGGGACGGCGAAGCATGTGGGTGGAAGTATTGACTCGTACTACTGAAATTTCGAGTAGGGGCTCCTGTAGGTCATTCACGAGCTCGATACCTTCTCCCGAGACTTTTGCGAAACAAAGTAAGGAAACTGCATTACGGTTATAAATATCACAAACAACTATTTCGGATGAGAGACCTGCAGGGAGTCGTGCAAGCAGTCACATATATACATAAGGGTAACGTAGCCGAATATGATACCTCTCCTAACACGAGACCCCAGCTTATCTCCGCCACAGTGTTCCGACGCGTGTACCTGGATTGATCCCATTAACGGATGTAACTTCTGTTACTGGCGACCACGACACTACACGTCCGGATGTCTCACGGCAACTTAATGATGTCAGACCGATTCGTGATATGGGATAAAAAGTCTTTAGTCAGTTTTAATAATAATAAAAAAACAAACGTATATTATACTACAAAAAAACTATTAAATTTAACGTAAAGGAACGAGGTGGTTCGTACAATTCTTCATAAAATCTTCGGTGGGGGGGTAAACAGAGTCGGTCGAGGAAATAAACTCGTTGCTTATTGGGCGGGTTGAAATCAGTCGAGGACTATTGGTGATTTAGAAAAAGGACGGGGATGGCAACGAGTGACCGACTACAGTCACAGCGGACACTCTGCAGAGCGAAAGAACCGGACCGCTAGCCCTTGTAATTTCACGGTCAGCGGGAGATTTCCTGGCCACGCGCGGGTAATAAACTCATAAAGTCCTTAGAACTTGGGAACATTTTGGTGACTGCAAAGAAATTTCGTTAATAAGGGGTAAAGCTTAGAATTTACAACGGCTAAAAGGTCGGAGTGCTGCGACGTCTGTTGACCTTACGAGTCTATTATCCCGCTTCGAGAAGTCTTCAAATATTTTTAATACGCAGATGGGAAGTGTACGCACGCAACACACAGAGCTATTGAATGTCATATCGATGCTACTTCTTTACTAACTAACCGTGTATTAGTTGTTTCGTCCGCACAGTGGCATTAGTAATCAATTGAGCGTCTTGAGCAAGCACATATTTCTGAAAGACATTGCAGAAAGTTTTTGAAGTGGGTCGATTAAATTACAAATACCTCTAAAGTGGTAAGTGTATAATGACTTTCACAAATACTGTTGTATAGTGCTTGCAATGGAGTTTAAGGCTTATTAAGTAGTTGTATATCATTAAATGACGAAGACTTAACTTCGAAGCTACTTAATAGTTATCATGTTATTGTTTCCGAATATGAGCCCCGTGAAAGTTCTACTGATGAGAGTGAAGAAGAAATTGTTCTGAATGTAGATGAAGAAAGAAAATTATGATACAGAATGCTTGTTTTGGACAGGTCTTTATTCTTCAGATGTGCTAGGTGAACAATGGGTTAAGTGTACGTATAAAGTGTTACGATGGGCGTGGTGGGCCCATGGAGACTTCGGTGGTGGACCCGCGAAGACTGCGGTAGCGAAGAAATAGATTTCACATGCCAACTTTATAAAGAAAGAAAGAAAAAATCAGTTTTAGGACAAAACAAACTGGGTCTCATATTAGGAACCCATTTCTTTTTATCTGCGTACTTGAATGACTTTCGTTTTTATTTTATTATGAAGGAACCGAATCTTCGTTAAGTACTTTGAAAGTACTGTAAGTACTTTCCAGTAGGTTGCTAAAGAATACATATTCTACTTTTAAAACGTGTATCCAGGGCCGGCGCGAGGGTGGTTGGCGCCCTTATGCAAGAAATTTTCGGCGCCCCCAAATTTTTGCACCTGTTTTCTATTAATATTTTGCCTTTACGAGGTACAATAAAAAAAAAAGAATCACATTTACATTTTGTTTATATGGGAGTTGGATTCCTTTATATCAAGTCTCCGACACAGTTGTTAGTAAAAGTACATTTTAGTAAAAGTGAATTTTAATAAAGTTGTTCTCAGTCAAGAGTTATGATGTTTTTAAGAAACGGGTTACTCATATTCGGCTACTTTACCCTACTCATATCGAACAGAAACTGCTACGGTACACGTGAAGTTCCTTCGTTGTGCCGTTCAGAAGCAATAATTATTTAAAATCAGCCGTACGAGTATAAAATCCCCAGGCAAATCGATCTACCGTCAGACGGCTAATACAAAATGGTCGCATCGGTTTGTTAAAAGGCGGCGAATGAAAGATCCGTGTCCGAATCCAGCTGCAGCAATCCCGCCAGTCGATGTTCGTTCTCCTCATAATCGGTTTATGTTAAGAGATAAGGCCGGGAAATCGATAGCTCGGCGTGAATGTACCCTTCAACGGGTTTCATCCCCGAACTCAGCCTAACAGAGCATTCATGCGAGTTCTCCTCACCCCCAGCTCCCTCTGAAACTTCTATAATTTCATTCGTGCCGTGCCGCGACAAATCCACTCCGGATATAAGAAACATATTCACCACCGAAACGGTTAATTCGCGCGAGGACGCGAAGCGAGGAAACTTTCGATCCCCCGATGAGAGCTGGCGCAACGACGAGCTCCTCCGTCGGCGACGCCTGTATTTATAGACCGTCGAAATTACTGATGCATACCTGCCGTCTCGAAGGAGGCGCTCGTTCCACGGAAAAAGGAGAGGGCTCGGAACAGGGAAAAACGAGGATCGCGTACGCCTGCGAGTAAGACGCGTTTATTTGCGCCCGCGGGCGAACGAACAGCCGCCCGTTTCCCGCGTCCCTCTGCACGCTCGCGTTCGGTAAATTGCGTGTACGCGTACTTATTTACTCGCCGGCAAGATTATTAATCTACTTAATTGTGTTTTGCCGCACCCGTGCCTGCTTCGCCCGTAGATCGAACGTTTATTCACCAGATATTTATTCAACCGCGGCTAAACTCTGATGCGTTCACCACTCGCCGCGAATAAATATTGCCGTAATTGAGTATAATTAATAAGCGATCGGATGGGATTGAATTAACACGGCTGCTTTCGATTATACTGCGCCGTTATTCGATTAATCGCAACCAACGAGCGCCAAACTTTTTCACCTGCCCTATTGCAGAGTTTGTAGCGGAGCTTGAAACACGGTTCTCATTCTGCCCCGAACGTATATATTATTCTCGTTATCACTGAATCTGAATTATTAGTAGAACATCGGGTCGAGTAATGACGAATGAAGGACACCTGAGCTCCCAGTTTGGAACCATTCGAAAACCAATGGCCACGTTATTAGTTACTTCCAGGTTCCAAGGAATAAAATAAACGGAACATGAAGAAACTGGAAGCTCGTGGAAGGGACGGGGAAGAAATGTCTCGCGGTTACATGCAATTCCGTGGTCGCTCGTGCGTGCGTACCGTGTCACGAGCGGCGAGTAGAGGAGAGGATGTAAAATGCGGAAGAATCGCCGGTCGGGAATGGGAGATCGACGAGAAACGAGGTCGAGGGAAAAAATTGAACCCGCGGGATTTTATTGGCGCGCCCTGCCTACCGCTGCCACGGTCAGTTTCCGTCGGGTTACTCGCTTCCGGGGCCGCGGATGGAAATCATGGAGAGGCTGAGAATCGCAGGGAAAGGCTTTCCCGCGGCGAGAGTGAAAGTAAAGGGTGGGCGATGCCGAATCGGAATTGACGATCCTCAATGGAACACTGTGTTGAATTTAGGATCTCGTGCTTGCAATCTACGTTCAGACACTTCAACTTTCTGCGAGGTCGTAATTGCTGACGGGGACACGGTTGGCTGTATCGTAGAATGACTTTCGTTGCTATTACTGCCGTTGGTATGCAACGTGGTCCCTGGTCGCTTCAGGATTTATCGAAATTCCGAGCGAGGGGAGAATTTTCGGAAACAGAGGCAGCGCCGGTGAATACGCGACGAATTCGGACGAAAAATTGTTTCCCTGCGTGCTGAAAGTTTGGAAAGCGTCAGCGGCTGCGTTGTTTGGAAACCGGCGCGCAAATTGTCGCGCAACGTTTGACACGTTGCCGTGATCGATGGTCTTTTAAACTATGGTGCCATTTAAGACACGAATTTTCCACATTTTTTTTTCAAAGCGCCCAGAAGGCTTTCCACAATGAAGACACACCAGAAATCTATTTTGAAAATCTTCATTAGGGCGCTGGCCAGCCGCCTTAGCCACCTCGGCTACCGCCGACTCCCTCCCCCCCGGTCTTGATTATTCCGTGCCCTATCTTATAGTACGGGGTTTAGTTTCTACAGGTGAAAATCCTCAGAACCAAAGCTAAATCCGTTTTGAACTTGGGAATACTTCTCTACCCTTCAGTGGCCGCTTCGTCGTTAAATACATTCTATACGGCGTTGTTTCGCGAAACAACGATTTCAAGTATCGACTGACATCGGGGCGGTGGAAATGGGGTTGACAGCGTGATTTCGAGGCGAACATGTGTCCCCATCGTCCGATCGTGACGTCGCGATAGGAAGTTGGGCAAGTCCCGATGAGGAAGGGAAAGAATCGGGGACAGGGAAGCGGCTGACTCGTGGCGAGGTCGTTTAAAGTCGCGAACAGCGTACGTTGTAAAAAGTCGCGGGCTAGGCGAGAGTCGAGTTGCCAATATCTTCTTACGGATTTGTGGGTGCGGTGGGCCCCTTCTTCTTCGCCATTCGTACCACTTCGCCGAGATATCACCGGTAAGTTTTCAGCGGGCGTACCTGCCGGCGATAAATAAACGCGGGGCCGCGTTATACGCAGTCGCCTTGAGCCATCTGAATCGAGGATGGATCGAATGGAATTCGCGAAAAATCCCCGCTAAGAATGGAATTCTCGGCTGTGGATTTCCGCTTTATCGGAACCATTCTCAAAATCAATCGGATACTCTGTAATCATATTCTGTTTACCCTAAGTTTTCTGGCGCTTAAAGCTTTGATTCGTTACAAGGACAGGTTTAATTGGGCCTAGTTGTACAGAAAGCTACCCAACCCTCGATGATCTGAAACTGAGTACATTTAGTTTGAAGATTTTAATTGCTGAAGAAAAGTAGCTTTATTTCCATTGCGTAGATTTTATTTCATGATATTGTTTCACGAGGGTTTTTAACCCTTCGTCGACACTCTGGGTGTGAGCCACCCATAAGCTAATTTTGACGTTCTGTAGCTTCTATATTCAAACTAAATTCCTTTTCTCGAAAACCGACTTATAAACTATTTTTTTCTCTGAAAATATTATATCTGAACAACAACTCTGTAGATTTTTAGCTTTTAATTTTGAAATTTGTAAAAGTTACATTTTTTTAAAAGATTTTCTTTGTTTTTTTCTCGACATACGGTAATCTAGAATTTTTCCACAAAAACTGGGATAAAATTTAAAAAAAGCTGTTGGAATACATTTTAGAGACCTTGAAAATGACCCATGATTTTTTTCATAACTATTGGATTCCTTAGATGAGAATGGCAGTCGTTCAAAAATTGCTCTGGGTGTGAGCCACCCAGATATGTCAAAGTTGATAAAAAAAGGGGTGTGTCAACAAAGGGTTAATGGGTTATTTAATAGTAAATAGTATAATTAATATTTTGTTTTTTAAACCTAGATTGGAAGTATGGCTTGGCAGTTTTAATAATTTTATAATGTAAGAGTTATTCTATGAGTTGGTAAATATTCTTAAAGTGAATATCACAAAATCATGGGGTCCGTACTGCGTTTAACTAATTTTTTTGCCGTTTTGAGGGTTGGTAGCTTACTGCATAACTAGGCCCAATTACTGTCGATCAAATACACTTAATCTTTCGCCTGTACCGAGCAAATACTTCACTTATATAAACACAGAGACACTATATAGTTTATGTCACTTACGGGGGCGGAACTGTAGACTGTGCTATGCATACCACGTATGTATATCCGATAAGCATAAAAGAATGTACGAATGGCGAAATAAATACTGCTACTACTATAAACACAGAGACAAGTTTCAAATTGAAACCACTGAGTACCGATGAACACCACTGAAAGATTGGTAACATCAATTCCCTTTTCCTGCTACACCCACTCATTGGTTCCCCACAATCGTATACACCGAACGTACATCGAACACATTTGGGGAGTGAAAGATAGCAGGTTCCCTGTAGAACCCAGTAGTAAACCGTTTCGCGTCGCAATCGCTGTTAAGTAGACTTCCTGATCGCGGAAAAGACGGGACACGCGAGGGGTACGGGCTAACCCTAAGAGTTAATAGAGATACGGTGTTAACTAAGCGCCGTAATCCCAAGGGCCACAAATGGTTTAAGAGCCGCAGAATACCCCTTCGGTCATATAACATGGGCATTTATTACGAAAGATTTTGGAAATCCATCGAGCGCTCAGGGGCGTCGCAGGCGCGGCACGGGGGTGGCACAGTGGTTACCCGTGAACCGTACGATGGGGCATCCATTAACTAAGCTCGTAATCCCTTCAGTTAAGTTAGCACATGGTGCGGCCGACGGTCCATCGTTCGTGCACCAACACCTAAGCGTAACCCTTAGCCGCCGGTTGATCTTCCTCTCCCTCCACCTTTATCATTCTGCCCCGATCTCTCCCTCCTGTATCCGTCTTCCTATACACAAGGAACTAATTACAAAACCCTTTTTCGCCACGATCTGTTCAACCCCTACTTTGCATTCCACGCTGGCCGAGCATTAGCCCCAACGCGGCCCTGCTAAATTTCGCCAGCCTGCTTAACCAGGGCAGAACAGGCGCGCACTGTATTTCGTAGTCGAATAGAGAGCGGGTGAAAATGAAATCGACACAAAGTTTTAATAAAAAGTACCCTCGAAAAGGGAGGATTACTTTTTTTTTTTAACTAAAGAATCCCCTTCTTGGTGCCCGCTTCTGTTCGTCGAGCTCGAGAGAAATCTTCCCTTCTCCTCTGAGCTGGTTTCGTAAGTGGTGCAGTTCCGTGGCAGCGCCTTCGTTCCCCGTTGGACAGGGACGATCAGCTTCGTCTCGATCTGTTCGTGCGTCCCAGCCTCTCCGTCTTCCAGATTAAACAGTAAAAGAAGCATTGTCGGACCTCGAGCGGCTCCGGTGGACACCATGACCAATGACCGCGTTCAGCTTTGAATAATGAAGAGACGCTCGTCTGCCGCCCACGGAACCCGCCTCACCAGCGGCGGTACGGCAGTTTCTCCACCTGCTCCTGTGCACGGCTAGGGAACGGAATCCGGGATAAAGGAGCAGTTGTTTGGCCTTCAGAAATTGCCACGGGATGCGGGGAACAAATTTGGCTCGTGAGCAGCGCCGCGAGAACAAAGAAGCTGTATTGAAAGGGAAAGAAAGGAACACGCGGGCTATTGAAAAAAACCTATGAATGGGAAATGCTTCGTAATGCTACAGTGGGGTAATTAAAATGCATTTTAATTCTGACCTTCGATTTAGAAGAACAATGCAACACCTCGATAAACATCCGCGGCTTCGATAGTATGCGTGTAACGTTGAATGATTTCGTAGCGGGGAACAATGACCAGCATTCGTTGTGAATTAATCGTCAAATTGGCTGGTCCAATTTTCTCCTAACTGGCGCTGCCAATGGAAAGCATTCATATCGCCGTTTCCCCGCCGTCACGTAGAATTATACTGCCGTTATTAATATCGTATGTGCATTTCACCCGATACCCTGCTTGATACCGGAGTATGACTTAATGACGCGTGGTCTCTTTAATGACCCAGTGTAGTGTTCCCTGCTAATGTAGCGACGATAGAGAAGACCAGCAGCATTGTATCAGCGGAGAAATTGATCGTAGTAGCCATGCTGCTACGAGACACGTGCGATCATAGAGACTCCGTGGCTTGATCAATACGCGAGGTCGACCGAAGGCGTTCGTTTCGTGAATTGTTTGCGAATAATTCCCTGCGTTGCATTTCAATTTTAATACTCAGCGGGACTCTCTAATAATTTCTGGGGAAAACTTTTCCAACATTTCTAGCTTCAGCAGTTTCGCGTTCGTTTCTGAAATCTGTCCATTAAAAACGGATTTCGCCGTATAAAACCTGCCGCGGTTACACGAAATTATTTCGCGATATCCTCGTCCATGTGTAGACCTCTAAAAAAATGTTTCACCCTCGAACATCTCCCCTGAAACCCGCTATTCCCCGATTGGCGAGCAGTGGCGTATTTCGGGAACGGTTCATTTCGCAATAAACTTTAATCCCACCCCCGGAAAAAGTGTTTCTGGGTAAGCATCATTAATGCCGCTGATCACCGTGTATGGGACGTCCAGTGTTGTTTTCGTCGGGTATAAATATTTTACGGAACGCTTCGAATTCCCCACCGCCGGCTGGGTGTGGCCAATGTTTCCCCGCGCCGTTGAGGTAATTTTTAATTTTCCTATCGAAGCTATTCGAAGCACGGTGCGATGGTGCAATCGTTGCGCGACGAGGTCAGAATAGATAACAGATATTGTCTTTCATTAGCATCTCGCAGGGAAATCGAATCACATTGTAAGAATTAATACAACCGCGTATCGTGGAATAAATATTTGCCTTCCACTGTATTTTCCAATCGTTCTGCATGGAGCATTAACAATCACTCCCGGTCGCGGTTCTTGCTAATGCATTCATTAATCGATACTTTCATGGAAACGCTGCTCTCCGGCTCCCTTGGCATTATTTAACGCCGCTCTGTTCGAAAATCATTTACATGAAATATCGTGGCACACGCGAACGTGCACCTGTAACAGTGAACGCGTAACGTGCTTCTGACGAAGGTACGAATAGTTCGTAATCGTGGCATTATAATTTTCTATTATCCTCGGTAATTTTTATGCGACGTTTATGCGCATTATTCTGACAAGGAAACGCCCCCTACCCGAAAAATTCTGATTTTAACGAAGCTTCGTGTGAGTGGAGCATATTCTGCACAAACTTTGTAAATAGTAGTGCACGCAAGGAGCAATCAATTATTTCTTTTCTACGGGAATTCACTTTGAAAGGGTGAAAGCAGGCCTTAAATATATCGCGTTCTTTGTTCTTTTAATGTAACTAACTTTACAGTTTTAAATACAAGAATTGTTCAGTTTGTTTTGCTCTATTAAACTACCAATTGAACAACAAAGTTTTATTAAGGAAAAACTTTAAGGGCTAATTCCAACGCTTCAGCGTAAGTTTCTGCAGAAAAAAAATTGCTCCTTGTATACTGCAATATATTCTATGTTCACGCGAAGTTTCAATAAAATCAGAACTCGCGGGTTGGAATGATTTGCTTGTAAGCTTGTACGCGCCCGCGACTCCACTAAATCGTGACGTAAAGCGATGGCCCCGATCGCGTCGGTGAAGCATTTATCTCCGTGTTTCGAACGGGCCGTCGACATTACATACAATTTTCTTCGCATTACGTCTAATTGACCGTCTGATGTCAGCGCCGGCCCATCTCTTCCCACCGCGTATCGATCCTCGAATTATGCGCTGATTACACGGTGGGCCCATGTTGTGCATGATTTATTCGAGCGCCTCGTCCTCCCGTCGTTTTACGTGGAATCGTAATTACGGGTCTAATGGAAATCATTCTGTCAATTCGAGTCGATGCGTGGGGAGGTCGATTTCTCCTTGCATCGCGCGCCGGTTGACCTCGCGAGGCGTATAAACAGTGGCTGTCTACGAATTATTTAAGTTCACAGGTAGAATTTTACTCCAAGCTTTTTAACAGCATTTATTGATTCTTCCTTTTGGAAGAAATGAGTGTGTAAGGGATTGGAAAAGTGGGGAAAGTTAGCTTCACGAGCAAAGTTTGCTTTGGAATCGTACGCTACGATTGAACGAGCATTTAGCAATGTTAATTTATAAGGAAAGCGAAGTAATTACTACGACCTATTAAGTTGTTTACGTTCGAGGAGCATAAGTTTCAGGTTCTCAGATTTTCAAGCCCGCCTTTATTCCCGCGAGCATCGCGTGTCCATTGGCGATTCGCCGTGTCAGAGTTTCGACCAGGGGGTAGGGGCGCGGCAAATGTACTAATTCGGTATTTGCAAAAATAATTAAGGCGCGGTCGAGGCCGTGGTTAACGAGGGCAGCGGCGGCAATATTGAGACGTTAAGAAGTTGGTATTCCTGCGATCAGGAAGTTCACTTGGTCTCCTTTGTGATCAGAGGCTGGCATCGGAAGCAGTTCAAACAAAAGCCCGAAGAAACGTTACAGGGAGGAAGAACGGAGAGGGACACTTACCTACTCGAAATAATGGAGGGTGTTCGGCTTTTAATTCACGAACGTCCAAGAAGAGGATCTTTGAATTGATAATCAATCTCGCAGCATCTCTCATCTTCCTTTGTGCCTCGCTGTTTAATTGCATTACGAATTACAGAGCTTTGTGTACTATTCCGTCTTTGCCCTTGGAGAGAGGATTTGCAGAGATAACTGGCCAAGTTCCCTTAAATTTTAATTTCTTTAAAATCCGCAACATCCATCACGATTCATAAAATCATATATTTATAAAATATATTATAATAATATCATAAATTAAACATTTCTTCAATCGGTCCCGTAACTTTCGAACGTCCCCAGAACCGCTCCATCTCCTCCGCCAGATGATTTGCAGAATTTCGTTTAAACCGACAAAGCTGCAGTCCCATATGTTTCCAATAGGACACGTGAACGTCATTCAAGCGTTTCTTGGCGGGCGAAGGAGAATGCAGGCAACGTTTTTATCAGGCCGATCCAACCCTTTCAGCGAGCTTAACGAGGTATATATCACCGGCGTTATATGACGAATATTTAATACAGCGTGCTGTCGGTGGTGCGGGAAGGGCGTCGGGACGCTCGGTCAGCGCCCCGTATTTGTCTAGAAGCGGGCAAGCCTGTAAGCTTAATTGGAACCGGCCGACTGTGCCAGTGCTTTTTACGAATATCCCAACGTCCCGTCGCGATATCGTATTCCTGCGGGTCCTCTTACCGAATTTATGCACACGCTCGTGATAACACCGTCTCGCACACGCGAAGACAGTGTGTCTGGTCCACACCCGAAGAAACTACGCGGCAAGGCGCAAGGGAATTTTAGACTCGCCCCTCAATAACACCAGCAATTTATGTACCACTGGGATCCCGATGTTTAAGGAACTTAATGAAAGCTCTTTCGGGATTCGTTACATCATTCCCCGTTGTTGCCTCTTATTTACTGTTATTCGCACCTGCTGGACGAACGTGGGCCGGCGTCGAAATGCGTGGAAAGGGAATTGGGATTATACGGGGAGAAAACGTGATGCCGTTGTTAGGAAAATCACGAAGCGCGAAATTTAACCCGTAATTGGCAAGATAAAGTCGAGCAGGGTGGAATTGGTTTTTTTTTTCACGAAGATGTAACTTGGTTTTGGCAGTTGCTTCTTTGGTATCTTGTGTACTTTTTTCTACAGGGTATATTATTGAGGTTCACGGTGGCAATTCTTTCTCTCCTTGAGATACGTTGTTATGGGGTCATTCTACTTTGAAATTAAGCTATTTGTAAAGATTTGTTTTCTGAGTAAATAGAACATGTAATGAAATAAATATTTTTGGTATTTATTAAGCTACTTTTATATTATAGAAAACAAAATTAAAAATAATATTTTTAGTTTGTTTTAATGTTTTTTTTTACAGCGTTAATATGGCACCTAAGAAAGCGAGGTATGTTCATAGCGTAGGTGATTTCCCGGCACAGGCTTATCCGAAACAAAAAATTCCAAAAGATTCTTAATCTGTATGAGTGTCGCTATAGCCTCTAGCTCAATTAACAATTTTTGTTGAAAAGTAACAAAATGGCGCCGGTTTAGAAAAGAAGTTTGACAAAACACCCAAAAGGATGTATTCTCGGGTGTTCCATGAGAAAAATCTAGGGGCTATAGCGACACTCATACAGATTAATTTTTTTGTTGGAATTTTATGTT
Source organism: Andrena cerasifolii (assembly GCF_050908995.1). Taxonomy (NCBI): domain Eukaryota; kingdom Metazoa; phylum Arthropoda; class Insecta; order Hymenoptera; family Andrenidae; genus Andrena; species Andrena cerasifolii. The sequence goes on from NC_135118.1 coordinate 7,936,526, forward strand.
TAGGATAAGCCTGTGCCGGGAAATCACCTACGCCATGAGCATACTTCTTTTTAGGTGCCATATTGACACTGTAAAAAAATAATTAAACCAAATTGCAAAAATTATTTTTTTTTTGTATAATATAAAAGTAACTTAATAAATACGAAAAATATTTACTTCATTATATGGTGCATTTACAGAGAAAAATATCTTTAAAAAGAGCTTAATTTTTCGGCGGTTCCAAGTAGAATGACCCCTTAAGGGGGTATACCCGTTTGAACCCTCGGAAAATGTGTACATTATGTGGATTTTTTTACAAGTCAACGGCTTGATGAAGATATACCCTCTTAAGTACAAAACTCTAGGAGCCACTTATCTTTTATTTTTGCCCAATCTCAATTTTAAGGGGTGAAAGAGCTTCTCAAAGTTCAAAAATCGACAATTAACAAAATTGCTATTT